>NC_137832.1:59844776-60019776 GCF_963921795.1 Nannobrachium achirus
AAAGGAACTGGTTGGAATAACGTGTTCCTTCCACGTGCTACGTCCAAACCAGGGAAATCTCCACTGTCAGGTGAAAAGAAGCAACTTGGACTCCTCATGCATAGAAGGAAGCATGAGGTCAGTCCGTTGTCTCCCCAGGCGTGGCAGAGGGAGAGCAGAGCCCAGGATTACATAGGCAATTAGCACTGGGTGAAAAAATGGGTTACAAAATTGTGGGATAAAAATTAAGAGTAAAAAAAAGAAAGTGTATCTCTGTTTCTACCACTTTTTGTGACCAGTGGGTGCATAGCCTATCTTCCCTTGGAAGCGGGGTTTGTCTGTGTCGGCCTTTCTCTATTGCAAGGCTGTGTTCGCTGAGTCTGTACCTAGTCAAGGCTTTCCTAAGTCTTGGGTCCTTTACTGTGCTCAGGTATTCTGCTAATGTATATTCTCTTTTTAGTGCCAGATAGCATTCCATTCCACATACAAGGTTTCCACCCGACATGGACGAGACGTTTCCCAGAATATACTCCCCTCTCTCTCGACTGGTCCAGGCAGCAGCAGCCACCGCCCCGCGGGGACACTACTGTCACACACAGCGGCCTGGCCCTGCATGGCATGGCATGCATGGAGGGGGGAGGAGAGAGAGACGATGGCTCCAGCCAAGATGTATGGGGGCCCCCGGTCCCTACTCTCCTCTTCAATGGGCACCAACCAATCCTCCGCCATGTTATTGGGGATGGGAAGGAGTAGGACTATACTGTGTGGTCGCCTGAGAACCCCATGTGTTTCCCAGCCAACACGCATCTAAAGAATAACAATTTCAGCAGCCATGAAGGCCGGTCCATGGAGGAGCCGCCATGGGGCCACGGCCACAGAGAGAGCCCGGCCAAACTCTCTCCCTCTCATCCATGCAGATCCAGGGGTGTCGCATCACCACATCCTGGGCCCTGGGTACAAGGATTCACTGCGTTGTTTTGTGCTATAACTATTGAAAAATAGCAGATATAACAAGCTCTCAGCGCGGCACCGAGTGCCGCGCTGTGAGCTTGTAGATCTGCTATTTTTGAAAAATCGTGAAAATGTCTTTGAATATTTCAAATCCTTCTTAAGGTTTTTTGGAAAAACCTGTGTTTCTTTATGTCAGTGGTGCTCAAACGTTTTCATTTGAAGGACCCCCAAAAGTGATATGTATTTGGCCACGGACCCCCACTACAAATATTTAGTTCCAGGGACCCCCCCCAGAAGCAAAATATGAGTTACAAATGTTCGCTTAAAAAATACAACTATTCAAAGATGTGCACACATTTTCACAACTTTTCAAAAAATAGCAGATCTACAAGCTCGCAGCGCGGCACTCGGTGCCACGCTGTGAGCTTGTAGATCTGCTATTTTTCAATAGATAAAGTATAAAATAATTAAGGCCACCTTCGGCCCTAGTAACTCAGTCCCACTTTCCCCCCCCCTTGTGACGCCCCTGTGCAGATCTTCTACACTACGCCTATAAATACACCTCCTATTTGTATAGAGGCGATATGCATCTTTGGGAAAATACCACAGTGTTGACATAAGAAGAACACCCAACTCCCCCCCCCCCCCTCTCCCTCCCATGCTGTCTCCCCTCCTCTCTCTTTCTCTCTCTCTCTCTCTGTCTCTGTCTCTCTTTGTGTCCCTCTCTGTCTCTCTCTGTCTCTCTCTGTCTGTCTGTCTGTCTGTCTGTCTGTCTGTCTGTCTGTCTGTCTGTCTGTCTGTCTCTCTCTGTCTCTCTCTGTCTCTCCCACTTGTTGAACCTTTCACTGTCTGTTGTTCAACCCCGCTGTACGAAGAAAGAGAGACAGTGAGACAGAGACGGCGAGCAGAACGAGAGCGAGGGACAGACAGAGGGAAAGAGAAGAAGTGGGGGACAGACAGAGAGGGACATGTTGAGAAGGGAAAACAGAGAGAGAGCGAGAGAGAGAGAGAGAGAGAGAGTGAGGCAGTTAAGCGGGAGAGACTAGAAACACGAGAATATGAGGGGGCAGGGATGTGCTGGACCCCTGATTCAGCCCGGGAAAAAGAGTTGGAGAGGCCCTCATTGCACCACGCTACAGAGAGAGATCTCTCTCCATAGCGCTGCTGCTACTCAAAGATTTGCCATTTCAGATCATGACAAGTGACAAGCCAGTGGGCCAATTACAGGAGTTATATTTCGTCGTTGTCGGGTGGAAACCTTGTACGTCCAAAACCGTTTGTTTTGTATTTATCATTTTAAAAAGGATTTAAACTAGTTAAAACAGCCGATCTACAAGCACACAACGCCTCACACCGCGAGGCGTTGTGTGCTTGTAGATCTGCTGTTTTCACTGCAACAGCCTTGTATGATGAAGCAGGGCTTTGCTTTGCGAAAGAAAAATCTCTGAAACTTGGAGATACAAGGTTTCTGCCCGACAGTGACGATTTACTTTGTTGGCCGCCCAGCCCCCAAAATGGAACGAAGGCCGACATTTTATTCATATTTTTTTCCTAATGGCCGGCCTGGACCGGCCAGGAATGAACCGGCCATTCGGGAGTTGTCCCGCTTTTCCCAATGGCCAGCACGTCCCTGTGAGGGGGGACGCAAGGAAACCTTTAAAGAGGGACAGAGGAGGGAGAAAAAGACATGTCTCTTAGGGGCCTCCACGGTCCTTAAGCCACTGTGGCATTGCCCAGGGCCCTCACATACACTCGGGCCTCTAAAGGCCCCCTTTGTCCTGGTAAAGAGGGGGTTTGACCGATTTGGAGGTGCTTGTTGGAATCGGGGGGTGGGACCGACCGTAGTTTGGCGGCGGCGTATATTCGGCTCCCACGTCTCCATCATTGGAATGGTTGCTCTAAGTTTTGTTTCTTGTTTTCTTTTTTCTTTCTTTTTTTTCCCCCTGTGGGGAATTGAGGAGTGTTACGGGGCAAAGGGGGCTCTCTGTTTTTTTTTGTTTTTTTCTGGGGTGGGGGTTTTGGAGAGGAGAGGGGGGGGGGGGGGGGGGGGGGCACGGGGAGGAGGGGTTGGAAGTCTTCCAAATGGTGCCTTTTTGCTTTCAAAGAAAAGCTCCACTTGTGTAAATGTGCTCTTTGTCCCCCCTCAGCCTATTGTTTGAAGAGCATTGTGGACTTTTTTTTGTGGGAGGCACCCAGGGGCCTATGGTGGGGGGGGGGACAGAGGGGAGCTCTGCTTGAATGACTTGGACCCTGCATGGGTGACGGGGCTGTGGGGAGAGAGACCCTAAGGTATGGCCAAGAAAACACACACACACACACACAAACACACACGCACGCACGCACGCACGCACGCACACGCACGCACACATACACACACACACCACGTGGACAGCCACATAGACTAGACACTTGCACACTTACACAAGTGGACAAATATAGACTAAATCTACAGTTGATTTAGTCACTAAAATGTATTTTGGCAGGCCTTGATGGCATCGTAATGAATGATTTTACATTTGGTTTGCGTGCTGAAAATAGCAGATCTACAAGGTTGTAGATCGGCTATTTTCAGCACGCAACACTGGAGAGCAACCAAACGTAAAATTACTCTCTTCTCCACCAGTCCCTCCCCAACATTTTAGACTATAGTTTTTTATTTTGTTGACGAAATTGTCAATATATTTAGTCTTAGTTTTAGTCATCACAGCTTAGTTTTTATTTAGTTTTCGACAGTGAAAAAAACACTGTCGACAAACATTTTTCAACATAGTTTTGGTCAACGAAATCAACACTGGTGCAAAGTCACATCACCAAACTGAAAGAGAGCAGCAGATCACGTCTCACAGAGTGCAATGTTTAAAAAAAACAACAACAGACTGATGTTACAATATACAGTCTCCAAACCAGGCTGCATGCAACAGAACAGGACAGGACACGTACTTCCGCCCATCTGGCAGCGCCGCGGTTCTGTTCGCCTCATGGACCATACCCTTCCTCATCGAGACGACGTGAGAACAGTCTGCCTTGATCCTTCTCCTCCTCCCCGTAAAGTGGATTCACGACAGACAGGGCCGACAGTCTGGAGCGCCGCCGCCGCTCGCGCTATATAGCCGATTCATGGCCTCCATCTGTCCTCACTTACAAAAGATGTCTGCAGGTGGGAGAGTATTTGCATGTGGGGGTAATTTATTCTGTCTTCACAGCAACAGAGAGAGAGCCGGTCCGCCGGCGCTGCATGCGATGCTGTGGCGGTGGTAGTGAAACGTGAAGGACGCGCCACAGTCACGATAAAGTCAAATGGCGATAAACATAATTGTTTATCTGATGCTGTATTCTTTATTTCATAGCCCCCAGCTCCTCCTTTCATCTTTTATAGAGGAAAGCAGGGGAAGGAAAGAAAATCCTTGCTACACTATTCCATTCAGAAACATTGCCATTCAGAAGATTGACTTCCATTATTCTAAATGGAGGTGTCACCTAAACCTAACCTTAACCCTAACCCTAACCTCAGTGTTTCTGAATGGGGATGTTTCTAAGTGGGGGTGTTTCTGAATGGAGGTCTGCCCCCCAATCCTTGGTACACTATTATAGTGTAACCCAAACGGTAGTCTTCAAGAGAAAAGAAGGTGGACTGCACAGCACAAACTGGAGGCCAGAGTGATAATACGTTCTTTTATTTTATTATTTACTTTATTTTTGGACGCAAAGTAAAAAAGAAAGGAACGTTTCGGCATGGTAGCTGCCTTCTTCAGGGTACATTGTGGAGTAACCTGAAAAAAAAAAAAGAAAAAAAAACATTGAGCAATTCATTAACATTATACTCTACATACAGCGCTAGACCGCAGCAGGTGCAAGCGATGAGGCAGTGGTTCTCAAACTTTGAAATGTGAAGGTCTCCCCTATAACTTTGACAGTGTACAAATGGAACCAAATAACGGGTCCATTTGGTTCCACTAACGGGTCCATTTGGTTCCATTTGTACACTGTCAAAGTTACAAACTTGTATGGGTCAATTTAGACCCCCTGAAAGGAACCTAGAGAGACCCTGAAATCCACTCTGAGAACCACTGCTATACTCAGCTCAGGATCCAATTCAGTTCAGGATCCCATATAAGCAGGCCTGGCTGAGACTCCCAGTCAACCAATGAGTGTATCCTCTTCTCTCTCCTCCAACTGTCATCCCCTGATATCTTGTGACCTTGCCTTTCCCCTGACCCCCCCACCCACCCCACCCCAATAGCACACACACAGGCTTTCCGCTGGCAGGTGATTGAGCATGGCACCCTGCTCCAGTGCTGTCCGGCTTTGTCTGGGGACGTGTGCCTGTGTCAGGGACCACAATTAGTGGGGCGCGTCCCCAACCATTAATCACACAGGAACACAGTCTTCCTGGGTCTCGGCGCTGGGCCCGGGACCCCATACCACTCACTCACGCGCTGCGCTACTACGACCGATTCAGCGTGGTTGAAAGCAGCGCCCACTCACTGTCTGCCCACGCCGTCCACTGGACACACTGCAAAGAAAGAACAATGGCTTTGGTGGTGGCGCACGAGAAAAAGGAATCGGCCTGAATCGAAGCTGATACCAGACGACAGGATTGCACAGGGCCAGTGGTTTAAACACATAGACCTTATCGTCACTGTCTGGCAGAAACCTTGTATCTCCAAGTTTAAAATGTGTACGTTCTTTCCCAAAGTAAAGCCCTGCGGCGTCATACAAGGCCGTCGCACAAAAGTAGTGAAAACAGCAGATCTAGATTGTATATCAGCTGTTTGTAGATCAGCTGTTTTCACTAGTTTAAATCATTTTTTAAAATGATAAATGCAAAATGAACGGTTTTGGACATACAGGGTTTTCACCCGACAGCGACGTTATATATCTTACAATAAATGCGAGAAAGCTCTGTGTTTATGTGTGAGTATGTGCGCGCACCAACAGACATGATGCTGACCCATGACCAACCATGATACTGACATGCTACTGACCAGTATACACTTGATGCAGGGCACCTGAATAACTGGGCACTATAACGGTAGGGACATGTGGGCACCTGGACGAGTGGCCACCAAAGGCACTGCTCACTTCACACTGGGTGTGATTTTCAATGACATGCTTTAATAGTTCCCTTCATAACCTGTGTGATTCATATTGTGGCAGAGCCCTCCCAGTAAGGGCTGAACCCCTCTCTACTTCATAATATTCATATTACAAAGTATGCATTCTAGGTACCAACTGACATGATGCCATCATGATACTGACCATGATACTGACCATGACACCGACATGATACTGACATGATACTGACCATGATACTGACATGATACTGACCATGACACTGACATGATACTGACATGATACTGACATGATACTGACCATGATACTGACATGATACTGACCATGATACTGACATGATACTGACTGACCATGATACTGACATGATACTGACCATGATACTGACATGATACTGACCATGATACTGACATGATACTGACATGATACTGACCATGACACCGACATGATACTGACCGTGATACTGACATGATACTGACCATGATACTGACATGATGCCATCATGACACTGACCATGATACTGACCATGATACTGACATGACACTGACCATGATACTGACATAATACTGACTGACCATGATACTGACATGATACTGACTGACCATGATACTGACATGATACTGACCATGATACTACTGACCATGATACTGACCATGATACTGACATGATACTGACCATGATACTACTGACCATGATACTGACCATGATACTGACCATGATACTGACATGATACTGACATGCACTGACCATGATACTGACATGACATGACACTGACATTATACTGACATGACACTGACCTAGTTCCATTGTTTGACAGCACAATCATCAGTGCATTTTGGATTCATGTCAATTTGTATTTTCAGATATTTAACCACTTGAACCGTCAATACTTAATAAACTTGACTTTCACTCTGTACTTAGTCTGCTCTTTTTCCCCTCTACACCAAAACATCTTTGCCGAAAATAGCCGATCTACAAGCTCACAACGCCTCGCACTGCAGGGCGTTGTGAGCTTGTAGATCTAAAGTTCTCAGAATATGGACGCTAGGTTCCACAACACAAGTGGTTCATAAAAAAGGAGAAAAAGGTTTCTAGCACACAAAGATTTGGAGGACCCCCTGTAGTAACTCTGAGGACCCCCTAGTGGTCCCGGACCCCCTGTTGAAGACCCTTGGCTTAAAGAGGTCAGTCAGAACCAGACAGGCAGGTAGTGTGTGTGTCACAAGAGAAGCCTATCCTGGCTGGCACGCACAAACAGCAGGGACTGTTAAGAGGAAATTTGGCACCTTGGCATGAGCAAATACAAAAGAGCAGAGCCTGGTTCACGCTTTAGTCAACAATGGAGTAGCACTTGAACTCCTGCGTGATCCACAAGCGATCACCCGACCCGGCCCTGAGACCGAAATAACATTTGGTGTATCGAAGCGCGTGCTACCCACTCAAGCGTCAAAAATATCACTAGATACCAGTTAGACCGGTACACTCCGTGTGACTCCCTGGAGATTGTTTTCTCTGTATAGTTGCACGTGCACACACACGCGCACACACACACCTCAGCAAAACTCTGTCCTGCTTGAAAAACATAAAAGACGTGTAAAAATAACTGTGAGGAGTTTGTTCTCGAAAGTGTCATACATACCAGTAGTTTAGAGTAGACCAGTGTTTCTCGATCTTTGTTAGGCCAGTGCCCCGTATCCAATATCCAGGTCCCCTCATGTTAGTATCATGTCAGTACCATGTCAGTATCATGTCAGTATCATGTCAGTAGCATGTCAGTAGCATGTCAGTATCATGTCAGTACCATGTCAGTACCATGTCAGTATCATGGTCAGTATCATGGTCAGTATCATGTCAGTAGCATGTCAGTAGCATGTCAGTATCATGTCAGTATCATGTCAGTACCATGTCAGTATCATGTCAGTATCATGTCAGTAGCATGTCAGTAGCATGTCAGTATCATGTCAGTAGCATGTCAGTAGCATACCATGTCAGTATCATGTCAGTAGCATGTCAGTATCATGTCAGTACCATGTCAGTATCATGTCAGTAGCATGTCAGTATCATGTCAGTATCGTCAGTACCATGTCAGTATCATGTCAGTATCATGTCAGTATCGTCATTACCATGTCAGTATCGTCAGTATCATGTCAGTATCCTGTCAGTGTCATGTCAGTATCATGTTAGTATCATGTCACAAAGACTCAAATATTATACTTTTCTTTTAGTCCCCCAATGACCCATGATTTGGGTAAAACATAACCCAATTTGGGTTGTTTTTGACCCAGGAGTTTTTAGTGTGCAATAGATTTTAAGCGGCCATCTTTTAGTATGTTGTATAAGACGAACGCGCGGATATGATTTTTTTTTTCAGATTGTCTTCAAAACCGGCAAAATTACAAAAGACTATATGCGTCAAAACATAGATTTTAAGTCTTAATTTTCCGATAGCGCCCATCTTTTGGTATGTTGTATAGCTCGTCGAGACGAACGTGTGGATGTGTGTCACAATGCTGTGGGACCCCTGGAACCCTACTTTTTTATTAGCATTTTTTTGCCACTTTCTCCTTAATTTTAAATCTAACCCTAGATTGTACAAAGTGCGATAACTTGGAAACCAATAGGTTTGTGTGTTGCAGACGATGATAAAATGTTGTGGTGTATGAGACCATGTGTGGTGGAGGATGATAAAATGTTGTGGTGCATGAGACCAGGGCTTGTAATTCAGCTATTTTCACTACTTCTTAATCATTTGTGTTCTAAATGATGGAATTTCTTCGATTTTTCTTTGATTTCTTAAAGGGGGCGTGACACCGGCCGAAATTTTACATTATGATACAGTAAGTCACGTGGTGTTTCTTCAAACAGTCTGAAAAGGAGGCGGGGCAGTATCAGTTAGTAGTGAATGTATACTTCGTCCGTCGTGCGGTGCCGCGCAATGTATACTTCGTCCGTTGTGCAGTGCCTCGCAATGTATACTTCGTCCGTCGTGCGGTGCCGCGCACAGCGTGTAGCCCGGCTAACGCTGCAGGCTGCGGCTTTGCGAGAGCTATTGTGTGTGTACACACACACACACACACACGCGAAAGCACACACACACACACAGGCTACACACACACAGAGTGTATGTGCCACAGACCTCCTCTGCGGAGGAGGAGGAGGAGATCGCTGTTCCCTCGTTCTATGCTTGCTCCGGTGTCCCGGGTGCTCCAGGTTAGGGTAAGAGACAGCAGGGTATGGCCGACAAAACCGTCTCATAGAGGGGGAGAAGCGTGTTGACCCTCGTACACCTTTTTTGACACCTTTTTTGAAGAAGACATGTACTTTTTTATCGGTCTAACCATTGATTTTATAGCGAATGCTATATAATTTTTACCCCTAGAACTGATAGTTTTAAAGTTGGTTTAGAAAGTCAGAAACACACCTCGGACAGCTTTTTTTGGGGCAGTTTCAAAAGATAATGATATGGATACTCGAGTAACTCGACTCCGCGAGTCTCCGCCCCTCCCCCCATATTAGCCCAATCAAATTAATGTATTGCCGTTACTGTACAGAAAGTACTACTTTCAGTACAGTAACTACAATAAATTAATTTGATTGGGTAATTTAACATGGGGGTACATGACATCATTAAAAAAATTGGCTAATTTGATAGCCATAATTAGCTGTTTTGGCCGTGTCACGCCCACTTTAATAATTACTGAAAAAGAAAAAGTAATCACATCCAAGGAAGGACATGGTGTTAAACAGCAAAAGGCTCTGGTGGTCCTGGAACTCCTGGTTTACTGGGACAGGGTTCAACTCCCTGCGGAGCCCTGCTGACTTATTCACCTTTTGTCCTGTTGTATGTTTACCTGGCTGGAATAAGAATAATGTATAGCTCTATAACACATAGAACCTAGCGATAGAACTAGAACGCATATAATGAATAGATCTAGAACACATTCTACATCTAACCATAGATTGTTCAAAGTGTGATAACTCGGAAACCAATAACGTTATAAGTGCCTATCTTTTAGAATGTTGTATAACTCGCCAAGACGAACGCGTGGATATGAGTTTAATTTAAAAAAAAACAGATTGTCTTCAAAACCCCAAAAAGACAAAATATGTCGTAGTGCCAATCTTTTAGTATGTTGGTTAACTCGTCGAGACGAACGTGTAGATGTGTACTTTTTTTTTGGAAAAATGCTAATGTTAAAAAAAGCTAATGCTAACAAATGCTAATGCAAAAAATTCTAATGCTAATGCTAACATCAACCGCTACACAAGGTTGCACACACTTAGCGAGCTGCAGGCACACTTATAAGTTCTTAGAAATGTTCTCCTTAATTCTAGATCTAATCCTACATTTTTCAAAGTGTGATAACTCGGAAACCAATAGGTTATAAGCGCCTATCTTTTAGTATGTTGTATAACTCGCCAAGACGAAAGCAGGGATATGTTTATTTTATTTTTTATTTTTTTAGATTGTCTCCGAAAACCCCAAAAATACAAAAGACTATTGTATGTTGTCAAAACATAGCTTTTAAGTCTTAATTTTCCGATAGTGCCAATCTTTTGGTATGTATTATAACTTGTCGAGACGAACATGTGGATATGTGACACATTGCTGTGCGAGCCCTGGAACCCTACTTTTTGTAGCATGTTTTGCTACTTTCGCCTTAACTCTAAATCTAACCGTAGATTTTTCAAAGTGCGATAACTCGGAAACCAATAGGTTTGTGTGTTATAGACGATGATAAAATGTTGCAGTGTATGAGACCCTGTGTTGCGGAGGATGATAAAATGTTGCGGTGTCAGCATTTGTCGAAAAAAAGTAGGGTTCCAGGGGTCGCAAAGCAATGTGTGTCTCGTTTAGCTATACAACATACTAAAAGATAGGCACTATCGGAAAATTAAGACTTAAAATCTATGTTTTGACAACATACTTATGTAATTTGAGGGGTTTTGAAGACAATCTGAAAAAAATGAATGAATTTCATATCCACGCGTTCGTCTAGACGAGCTAAACAACATACTAAAAGACGGGTGGTTAAAACCAATTGGTTTCCGAGTTATCACACTTTGAAATATCTAGGATTATATTTAGAACTAGAAAAATATTGTTCCTTCGAAACAATTGTGGGCTCGCTTCAAGCCAGAAAACAATGGCTATAAAAGCACAAAATGTCAAGATCGCAGGCAGTGCTCTCTTTGACGTTACTGACGTCAAAGATTGGTCCATTTTGTTCCAAAAATGTGTTGTGCAAAAGTTGACCCGCTGGTGGCGCTATAACAGGCCAATGTGAGAAGGTTGGTATCTGTTCCTTGACCTATTGGGAATGTGCTTGCAAGATTTCACGCACATCCCAGGCTGTGTTCATGATTTGAGGTGTTTTTGGCTTTGGCCACTTTATCGCTGCTTGCAGCTATATTTATTATTATTATTTTATAATTTTTTTTGTTTGCACTTCATAGGCATGTTAGATAAAGGTCCTTAGATTGCGTGTAGAATGTTTCATGCAAATTGCAAAAAAAATCCTAGAATAAAAACGGGTTTAAGCGTTTTACAAACTGCTCAAAATTATATAGTGCCCCCCTTTGGCCATTTGGGGTAAGATTGGTTTCAGTGATATTTGAAATAACCCTCTACACTATTTTGTCATGAAAATGTGACTTTGCATGTATGTTTTAGAGGCAGAAGAATAATTTGCATAAAAATGCAATATTGTTTGAATTATTTAAAAAAGCATGTTTCAATGTTAAAGAAATCCGATCTGACAGATCTTTAGATATCGGTCCAAAGTTCACGTAAAAAAAGTTTTGTGCACGTGATGCGAAAATTCCAGAATAAAATCAGGTTTACGCGTTTTACAAACTGCTCAAAATGGCGGATAATTGAAGGGCGGAGCTTACTTAACAACGACACAGATGTCTTCCGCTTGAGTCAAAGCACGCGTGTAACAAGTTGCATGTCTTCAAACGAAACGAGTCATGACTTATGCCCGTTTAAAGTTTGAATTTTCAGACGCTTCGTATAGCGCCCCCCTTTGGCCGATTGGAATAAAATTGGTTTCAGTGATACTTTGACTAACCCTCTACATCTTTGCCAAATGCCATGAACGTGTAACTTTGCATGTATGATTTAGAGGCAGAAGAATAATTTGCATAAAACCGCAATATTAATTGAATTATTAAAAAATTATGTTTCACTTTAAAAAAAATCTGGTTGATCAATCTGACCGTATTGGTCCAAAGTTCATGTGAAAAAAGTTTCGTGCGCGTAACGAAAAAAACCCAGGAGGAGATAGATTTTTACTGTTTTTCATATTATTCCGAATTGTGGGAGACCTAAAGGTCAGAGGTCAAAAGTTAGAGGGTAAAAGTTGTTCGGCATGAGGAGACGCATAAGTGTATACAGGTTTCATGGCTGTATGTATAACACAGCATGAGCTATACCTGTTCAAAGATCGCACTTTCGAAGGCTTCCTACAGCGCCACCATTTGGCCGATTGCTATAAAAAATAATAGCACACTTCGCCACTGTAAACTGAACACATTGATGTTTTTATTTTCATTTTCTCACTAAGTATGTAGGAGTAGAAAGGAACCGAAGTTCCCGTCTACTGATTGCCTGATAGATAAATAAATAATGACAATATCTAAAGTGTGCTCGCCTTATAGGCGAGCCCACAATTAAGGAGAACATTTTCTAAGACATTTTAACTCTTTGCCAGCCAAAGGGGGCCCCTTAAAAACAGGGGTACTGCCGTGCAATCTTCTATTTATTTATAAACATGTTTTAAAAAAGCAATGCACCAAATGATAACAACACGCTCGGATCGCTCAGTGCAAGCCAGCAAAACGTGCATGAAGAACGTTTTTTGGTCGGCCAACCTACTTTGATGCTGCTGAAGGCTGATTCCCACCGTTCATTTGCTTGGATCCAGACGGGGTAAACCGCGAGAAAAAACAACGCCCGAAAGTACATTACGTCCTAGTTGCACGCACAGCGATCTAATCACATGTAATCCACTTATTCTGAAGCCTTGATTTCGTCTTTCGTCTGATCGAAAAAGACGAGGAGATGCACTGGCCAACCGGCTGCATACACAATAGAATGGCACGTAATGGCCGCCCGTGGATCCCAGTTTCTCAGTTGCAGATGACGTCATCACGTCTCTGACGCTTTACCCCTTCAGATGCTTTCTTAAAGAGACAGAGCACGACCGGCGACTGTTTTTTTTTTATTATAATTAATTTCATTTTACGATAAAATCCACAAGTTCGTCTCGACGAGCTATACAACATACAAAAGAATGGCACTATTGAAAATTTTGGACTTAAAATCTATGTTTTGACGCCTATAGTCTTATGTAATTTTGGGGGTTTTGAAGTCAATCTGAAAAAAATTAATACATTTCATATCCACGCGTTCGTCCGGAAGAGCTATACAACATACTAAAGGACGGGCGCTTAAAACCTATTGGTTTCCGAGTTATCGCACTTTGAAAAATCTAGCAGTTGTTAGTATTAGCATTTGTCAGCATTAGCATTTGTCGAAAAAAAGTAGGGTTCCAGGGGTCACACAGCAATGTGTCACACATCCACACGTTCGTCTCGACGAGCTATACAACATACCAAAAGAATGGCACTATTGAAAATTTTGGACTTAAAATCTATGTTTTGACGCCTTACTATAGTCTTATGTAATTTTGGGGGTTTTGAAGTCAATCTGAAAAAAATGAATGCATTTCATATCCACGCGTTCGTTTCGAAGAGCTATACAACATACTAAAGGACGGGCGGTTAAAACTTATTGGTTTCTGAGTTATCGCACTTTGAAAAATCAAGCAGTTGTTAGTATTAGCATTTGTCAGCATTAGCATTTGTCGAAAAAAAGGAAGGTTCCAGGGGTCACACAGCAATGTGTCACACATCCACACATTCGTCTCGACGAGCTATACAACATACCAAAAGAATGGCACTATTGAAAACTTTGGACTTAACACTTTGCCGTCCGAAATAGAATGGTGGTTGGTAGATTAGCCGTGAAATTTCTATTATTGTATTGTGATCTGAGACATAATATTATGTTTATAAACATGAGCCCGCCGCCACTCCTTCTTGGACAGCGCCGTTGTTTTTTCTTTTTTTTTTTTCCCCAGGTCATTAGCTCACCGTGATTATCTGGTTCTCCGTTGGGATAGAATGGGGGTTTTGGCCGATCATCGATCTCCCCGTGCGTTTCGCGTGCGCGATCCCTTCACGTAAATGTCCCCGCAAATAATCCATGTGTGACTCAAAAGCAGAACTGAAAATTTTCGCTAGCATAGCCCCTAGCATGGCTGCTGTAGAAGCACCAGGGTACACCCAGTAACCGAATGGGGGAATATGCCTTGGAAAAGGAAAGGCCAATGACATCACTTCTGCTTCATGTCAGCCCAGCCATGAGCTATCAATGCACGAGTGGTGACTAGGGAAGGTTAGACGATCGCCGATTTTCGGATGAAAATCATTTATTTCGGTAAATACGGGAAAGTACGGGAAAGTACGATTGGCTGCCCCTCCCCCCCTAGGAAGTCCGATATAGTACGATTTTAACATTACGGGGCTCCCCGTGGCTTTGAAAGGGTTAAAATCTATGTTTTGACGCCTTACTATTATAGTCTTATGTAATTTTGGGGGTTTTGAAGTCAATCTGAAAAAAATTAATACATTTCATATCCACGCGTTCGTCCCAAAGAGCTATACAACATACTAAAGGACGGGCGCTTAAAACCTATTGGTTTCCGAGTTATCGCACTTTGAAAAATCTAGCAGTTGTTAGCATTAGCATTTGTCAGCATTAGCATTTGTCGAAAAAAAGTAGGGTTCCAGGGGTCACACAGCAATGTGTCACACATCCACACGTTCGTCTCGACGAGCTATACAACATACCAAAAGAATGGCACTATTGAAAATTTTGGACTTAAAATCTATGTTTTGACGCCTTACGTAATTTTGGGGGTTTTGAAGTCAATCTGAAAAAAAAAAAAAAATTTCATATCCACGCGTTCGTCCCGAAGAGCTATACAACATACTAAAGGACGGGCGCTTAAAACCTATTTGTTTCCGAGTTATCGCACTTTGAAAAATCTAGCTGTTGTTAGCATTAGCATTTGTCAGCATTAGCATTTGTCGAAAAAAGTAGGGTTCCAGGGGTCACACAGCAATGTGTCACACATCCACACGTTCGTCTCGACAAGCTATACAACATACCAAAAGAATAGCACTATCGAAAATTTTGGACTTAAAATCTATGTTTTGACGCCTTACTATATATAGTCTTATGTAATTTTGGGGGTTTTGAAGTCAATCTGAAAAAAATTAATACATTTCATATCCACGCGTTCGTCCGGAAGAGCTATACAACATACTAAAGGACGGGCGCTTAAAACCTATTGGGTTCGTCCGGAAGAGCTATACAACATACTAAAGGACGGGCGCTTAAAACCTATTGGTTTCCGAGTTATCGCACTTTGAAAAATCTAGCAGTTGTTAGTATTAGCATTTGTCAGCATTAGCATTTGTCGAAAAAAAGTAGGGTTCCAGGGGTCACACTCACACAGCAATGTGTCACACATCCACACGTTCGTCTCGACGAGCTATACAACATACCAAAAGAATGGCACTATTGAAAATTTTGGACTTAAAATCTATGTTTTGACGCCTTACTATAGTCTTATGTAATTTTGGGGGTTTTGAAGTCAATCTGAAAAAAAAAAAAAAAAATGTCATATCCACGCGTTCGTCCCGAAGAGCTATACAACATACTAAAGGACGGGCGCTTAAAACCTATTGGTTTCCGAGTTATCGCACTTTGAAAAATCTAGCTGTTGTTAGCATTAGCATTTGTCAGCATTAGCATTTGTCGAAAAAAGTAGGGTTCCAGGGGTCACACAGCAATGTGTCACACATCCACACGTTCGTCTCGACGAGCTATACAACATACCAAAAGAATGGCAATATCGAACATTTTGGACTTAAAATCTATGTTTTGACGCCTTACTATAGTCTTATGTAATTTTGGGGGTTTTGAAGTCAATCTGAAAAAAATGAATACATTTCATATCCACACGTTCGTCCCAAAGAGCTATACAACATACTAAAGGACGGGCGCTTAAAACCTATTGGTTTCCGAGTTATCGCACTTTGAAAAATCTAGCAGTTGTTAGCATTAGCATTTGTCAGCATTAGCATTTGTCGAAAAAAAGTAGGGTTCCAGGGGTCACACAGCAATGTGTCACACATCCACACGTTCGTCTCGACGAGCTATACAACATATCAAAAGAATGGCACTATCGAAAATTTTGGACATAAAATCTATGTTTTGACGCCTTACTATAGTCTTATGTAATTTTGGGGGTTTTGAAGTCAATCTGAAAAAAATTAATACATTTCATATCCACGCGTTCGTCCCAAAGAGCTATACAACATACTAAAGGACGGGCGCTTAAAACCTATTGGTTTCCGAGTTATCGCACTTTGAAAAATCTAGCTGTTGTTAGCATTAGCATTTGTCAGCATTAGCATTTGTCGAAAAAAAGTAGGGTTCCAGGGGTCACACAGCAATGTGTCACACATCCACACGTTCGTCTCGACGAGCTATACAACATACCAAAAGAATGGCACTATCAAAAATTTTGGACTTAAAATCTATGTTTTGACGCCTTACTATAGTCTTATGTAATTTTGGGGGTTTTGAAGTCAATCTGAAAAAAATGAATACATTTCATATCCACGCGTTCGTCCGGAAGAGCTATACAACATACTAAAGGACGGGCGCTTAAAACCTATTGGTTTCCGAGTTATCGCACTTTGAAAAATCTAGCTGTTGTTAGTATTAGCATTTGTCAGCATTAGCATTTGTCGAAAAAAAGTAGGGTTCCAGGGGTCACACAGCAATGTGTCACACATCCACACGTTCGTCTCGACGAGCTATACAACATACCAAAAGAATGGCACTATCGAAAATTTTTGACTTAAAATCTATGTTTTGACGCCTTACTATATAGTCTTATGTAATTTTGGGGGTTTTGAAGTCAATCTGAAAAAAGTTAATACATTTCATATCCACGCGTTCGTCCGGAAGAGCTATACAACATACTAAAGGACGGGCGCTTAAAACCTATTGGTTTCCGAGTTATCGCACTTTGAAAAATCTAGCAGTTGTTAGCATTAGCATTTGTCAGCATTAGCATTTGTCGAAAAAACAGTAGGGTTCCAGGGGTCACACAACAATGTGTCACACATCCACACGTTCGTCTCGACGAGCTATACAACATACCAAAAGAATGGCACTATTCAAAATTTTGGACTTAAAATCTATGTTTTGACGTCTTATGTAATTTTGGGGGTTTTGAAGTCAATCTGAAAAAAATGAATACATTTCATTCCACGCGTTCGTCCGGAAGAGCTATACAACATACTAAAGGACGGGCGCTTAAAACCTATTGATTTCCGAGTTATCGCACTTTGAAAAATCTAGCAGTTGTTAGCATTAGCATTTGTCAGCATTAGCATTTGTCGAAAAAAAGTAGGGTTCCAGGGGTCACACAGCAATGTGTCACACATCCACACGTTCGTCTCGACGAGCTATACAACATACCAAAAGAATGGCACTATCGAAAATATTGGACTTAAAATCTATGTTTTGACGCCTTACTATAGTCTTATGTAATTTTGGGGGTTTTGAAGTCAATCTGAAAAAAATGAATACATTTCATATCCACGTGTTCGTCCCAAAGAGCTATACAACATACTAAAGGACGGGCGCTTAAAACCTATTGGTTTCCGAGTTATCGCACTTTGAAAAATCTAGCAGTTGTTAGCATTAGCATTTGTCAGCATTAGCATTTGTCGAAAAAAAGTAGGGTTCCAGGGGTCACACAGCAATGTGTCACATATCCACACGTTCGTCTCGACGAGCTATACAACATACCAAAAGAATGGCACTATTGAAAATTTTGGACTTAAAATCTATGTTTTGATGCCTTACTATAGTCTTATGTAATTTTGGGGGTTTTGAAGTCAATCTGAAAAAAATTAATTAATGTCATATCCACGCGTTCGTCCCGAAGAGCTATACAACATACTAAAGGACGGGCGCTTAAAACCTATTGGTTTCCGAGTTATCGCACTTTGAAAAATCTAGCTTTTGTTAGCATTAGCATTTGTCAGCATTAGCATTTGTCGAAAAAAAAGTAGGGTTCCAGGGGTCACACAGCAATATGTCACACATCCACAAGTTCGTCTCGACGAGCTATACAACATACCAAAAGAATGGCACTATTGAAAATTTTGGACTTAAAATCTATGTTTTGACGCCTTACTATAGTCTTATGTAATTTTGGGGGTTTTGAAGTCAATCTGAAAAAAATTAATACATTTCATATCCACGCGTTCGTCCCGAAGAGCTATACAACATACTAAAGGACGGGCGGTTAAAACCTATTGGTTTCTGAGTTATCGCACTTTGAAAAATCAAGCAGTCGTTAGCATTAGCATTTGTCAGCATTAGCATTTGTCGAAAAAAAGTAGGGTTCCAGGGGTCACACAGCAATGTGTCACACATCCACACGTTCGTCTCGACGAGCTATACAACATACCAAAAGAATGGCACTATTGAAAATTTTGGACTTAAAATCTATGTTTTGACGCCTTACTATATAGTCTTATGTAATTTTGGGGGTTTTGAAGTCAATCTGAAAAAAATGAATACATTTCATATCCACGCGTTCGTCCCGAAGAGCTATAGAACATACTAAAGGACGGGCGCTTAAAACCTATTGGTTTCCGAGTTATCGCACTTTGAAAAATCTAGCAGTTATTTGTCGAAAAAAAGTAGGGTTCCAGGGGTCACACAGCAATGTGTCACACATCCACACGTTCGTCTCGACGAGCTATACAACATACCAAAAGATTGGCACTATCGAAAATTGTTGACTTAAAATCTATGTTTTGACGCCTTACTATAGCCTTATGTCATTTTGGGGGTTTTGAAGTCAATCTGAAAAAAAAATGAATACATTTCATATCGACGCGTTCGTCCCGAAGAGCTATACAACATACTAAAGGACGGGCGCTTAAAACCTATTGGTTTCCGAGTTATCGCACTTTGAAAAATCTAGCAGTTGTTAGCATTAGCATTTGTCAGCATTAGCATTTGTCGAAAAAAAGTAGGGTTCCAGGGGTCACACAGCAATGTGTCACACATCCACACGTTCGTCTCGACGAGCTATACAACATACCAAAAGATTGGCACTATCGAACATTTTTGACTTAAAATCTATGTTTTGACGCCTTACATATGTCTTATGTAATTTTGGGGGTTTTGAAGTCAATCTGAAAAAAATGAATACATTTCATATCTTCGCGTTCGTCCCGAAGAGCTATACAACATACTAAAGGACGGGCGCTTAAAACCTATTGGTTTCCGAGTTATCGCACTTTGAAAAATCTAGGATTGCATTTGTCAAAAAAAAGTAGGGTTCCAGGGGTCACACAGCAATGTGTCACACATCCACACGTTCGTCTCGACGAGCTATTCACCATATTCCTGGCCCTCTATGGAGGCTGCCATTTTATTTTATAGAGGGCGCTAGAGAGTTTTTCTCTGTGTGCTATTTCAAAAAACATCTTTTCACTTCCTCCCAAGTAAGGAAGTGACACGGAATTGTCTGTTGCCAGATTTTGCCAAAGAAATAAGCCTAACAGAAGCAACTAGGCTATACTATTTTACATTTACAATTGAAAATAGCAGATCAGCGAGCTCACAATGTGTCACATTGCGACACATTGTGAGCTTGTATATTTGCTATTTAAAAAATATTGAGGGAAAAAAAAGAAATTTGAACATTTTTGAAACATTTTAACAACATAAATCTGTGTGAAGGTCACTGGCACCACATATTTTCAGATGGGGGTCAGCGACTGTGGACAAATATGTTAATCTGGGGTCCTTGATATGAAAAGATTTGGGAACCACTGGTTTAAAAAATATTAGAAAGTAAGCCCAATAAGCAACTACACTATTTTCTTTAGAGACACAAATTGCTTACTATAAGCAGACATGGCAACCCAGGTACATTCAGAGCCCAGAGCCCAGAACGCCAACTACTGACACTTTAATGCAAGGACAACAGGAAACCAAATGATGTTTTTCAGCCCAGCTTTTTCAGCCTCCGCCTCTTTCAGGATATGAACAGGAAGCCGGGGGAGGGGCCAGGAATAACGTGAATACAACATACTAAAATATAGGCACTATCGGAAAATTAAGACATAAAATCTATGTTTTGGCGACATACTATAGTCTTATGTAAATTTGGGGGTTTTGAAGACAATCTGAAAAAAATGAATTAATTTCATATCCACGCGTTCGTCTCGACGAGCTATACAACATATTACTACGCTGTGAGGCGTTGTGAGCTTGTAGATCGGCTATTCTTGGCTAATGTTCCACGCAGAATAGGGATATTAGGGTTCAAGGGGTTAGTGTAGAAAAAATAAAGTTCTTATAACTCAAAGATTTGGAGGACCCCCTGTAGTAACTCTGAGGACCCTTTAGGGGTCCCGGACCCCCTGTTGAAGACCCCTGCCCCTACATATTCAACCCTACCAACCAGCTTAATTCTATCTATTCTATCTTTCCTTCTATCTACGCATCATTTACTATACCATGTCTTCAACAGGGGGTCCGGGACCCCTAGGGTGTCCTCAGAGTTGCTACAGGGGGTCCTCCAAATCTATGAGTGATAGAAACTCCTTTTTTATAATAACCACTTGAACCCTAGTGTCCATATTCTGAGACCTTTAGCCAAAAATAGCAGGTCTACAAGCTCACAACGCCTCGCAGCGCGAGGCGTTGTGAGCTTGTAGACCTGCTAGCTTATAGATCGGCTATTTCTTGGCAAATAGGTTTGATGTAGATGGGAAAAAGAGCAGACTAAGTACAGAGTGAAAGGTCAAGTTTATTAAGTATTGACGGCTCAAGTGGTTAAATATCTGAAAACACAAATTGACATGAATCCAAAATACGCTGATGATTGTGCTGTCAAACGATGAAACTTTACAAGGTTGTGGGGGTCCCTGCTTCATCTATTTCTCAACTAAGGGGTCCTTGGCCTGAAAACGTTGAAGACCCCTGTTCTACTATACTGATCCAGCAGTTGAATTTGAATGTATCTTTTGTGCAGAGAACACCCGGGCCCTCCTCTCCTCTCCTCCCCGAGCTGTGTTGTTGTGATCAACATGCATTCCTCTTCTTCCTCCCCCGTCCGTTCCCCTGCACGGCACACACTCCCCCTCCTCCCGTCTTAAACAGGCCTCTCCCAGATGACATGACAGTTTCTCACATAACCAGCCTCCTCCGCTGTTTGCTGTAGCGCCGCGGCGCTTTGTGCATCACACTCACAACAGGCTCTAGCTATCCCGCGCAGCAGGCGCTGGCTTTAGACAGCCACGTACAAACACACCTGAGCAACACAAGACAGCACAGGACCCTGCAGGGAACGCCAGGCAGGCGGCGAGGGGCCTGTGTGTGCGTGTGTGTGTGTGTGTGTGTGTGTGTGTGTGTGTGTGTGTGTGTGTGTGTGTGTGTATGTGTGTGTGTGTGTGTGTGTGTGTGTGTGTGTGTGTGTGCGCGCGCGCGCGTGTGTGTGTGTGTGTGTGTGTGTGTGTGTGTGTGTGTGTGTGTGTGTGTGTGGCGTGCACATGTCTAAGTGTGTGCAGACACTAGAGTGTACTCACATTAGTGTGTCCCTCTGTTTAAGTGTGTGTACGTGCGCGCGCACACGTGTCCCTATTTGAGTCTCTGTACGAATGTGTGCGTGCGTGTGCGCGCGCGCGCGTGCGTGCGTGTGCGTGTGTGTGTGTGTGTGTGTGTGTGTGTGTGTGTGTGTGTGTGTGTGTGTGTGTGTGTGTGTGGCGTGTCCTAGAGACAGTGGCGATGCTGCAGGTTGATCAGTAGCCCTGTTAGACAGCATCGACGTCTCTCCACCTCAGCGCAGCACACTGGGGACTTATTGATTAGCATTAAGCATCCATGCAGATGGCCAATAAAGAGCAGGTGAGTGAGAGAGGGCCTGGGGAGGGAGGGAGGGAGAGAGAGAGAGAGAGAGAGAGAGAGAGAGAGAGAGAGAGAGAGAGAGAGAGAGAGAGAGAGAGAGTAGAACTGGCAGTGAAACATGATGAGATAGCTACTGTACAATCAGGGACGTGCTGGCCATTGGGAAAAGCGGGACAATTCCCGAACGGCCGGTTCATTCCCGGCTGGTCCAGGCCGGCCATTTTGGAGGCTAGGCGGCCAACAAAGTAAATCGTCACTGTCGGGCAGAAACCTCGTATCTCCAAGTTTACGTAATTTCTTTTTCGCAAAACAAAGCCCTGCTTCATCATACAAGGCGGTCGCACAAAAGTAGTGAAAACAGCAGATCTACAAGCACACAACGGCGCGAGGCGTTGTGTGCGCGCCGTTGTGTGCTTGTAGATCGGCTGTTTTCACTAGTTTAATTATTTTTTTAAATGATAAATACAAAACAAACGGTTTTGGACATACAAGGTTTCCTGCGAAGGTCGCAGTTTACCATGAGAAATGTCACAGCTTGTGTAGCGTGTAGACGTGAAGCTGTGTGTGTACACCTTTTTACAGTCTATGAGGTTGGTTCCCTTGACATCACAGGTGACATCACCTATGTAAAGGTCTATATATGGGTATTCCTCAGAATCCCTTTTATGCCCATATATGAAGATCCCTGATGTCATCGATATATATCACTGGCCAGATGGCCAAGACATGGCACATATCTGTGTGGCTGGTTCAGATAGGGATCTCCATGTATGGGCATAAAAGGGATGTGTATGGACATAAAATATATTGTATGTTGTGATTATGGGAACCACTCAGAATCCCATATAAGCCCATATCTAACAGGACTTCATATGGGAATGCCCATATATGGAGGAAGACAGCCCATATCTGTGCGGCTGGTTCAGACAGGGATCTCCATGTATGGTCATAAAAGGGATGTACTATATACAGTACACAGATCTCCATATATGGGTACCTGGTCCGATAAACATCACTGGCCAGATGGCCAAGAATTGGTGTGACCTTACATGTCGCCCTGAGGCGTTTTAAGTATTTGTTGATGATAATGTATTTTGTTGTTTATGTTGATTAATTGAAAACATATAGGACCACAATGGAATCAAGTCCCCAGGACTTTTGTTGTGTCACCCTAAATCTTTTTAGCCTTTATGTCTGACTGTACCCCGTGTTGTTTACATTTCTGTCTAATAAAGTATTAAATCAATCAATCAATCAATCAGTCAACACATCAATGATCGCTTTCTTTGACTCCCAGGCACCGGGGAACCATGATTATTATTGTCTGTTTTCCAATATTTATTTCTGACGTATATTCCTCATATTCACATTTCCGCTTCACACCAAAAAAGATGTGTTTTTTTTTTTTCAAGCGGTTTGTTACGTCGCCGCCTCTGGCTCAAATATAGCGGCGGTTTCTGCATGCTTGTCAGACAGAGCACATCAGTGCACGGCTGCCCTGTTCTAGTTGTCACTTTGAATATCATAGCTGTCGGGCAGAAACCTTGTATGTCCAACAACGTTAACATTTCAGAGAATGGAAATGGGTCCAGCGTAGATAACATATAGTTATGATGAGCTCATGATATTACCTTTCATTGATACAGTGTACATAACATGATAGCATGTCTTGTAATCATGTTCAACCCAGATTTACCGTAACTAAAAAAAGGCTCTAATGCTTTCTCCTGCTATAGGCTACCACCAACATGTGGAACGCCCTACCGCAGACCTTAAAAGAGTGCAAATCCCTAGCCTCCTTCAAAATCGGTCTGTCACCTACACAGACAGCTGCTACTCGAAACTCGTAATAGACTAATACCTACCTCCCCTATTCCACTGTAAATATCTCCTATTTTTCTTTTTAATTTTATTTATTTTCCCCTTCATTTTCTATCTTCTTTACGGCTGCTTTTCCCCCTTTTGTTATTGAAAATGTCCTATGCAAAGAACTGTGTTCTATCCGTCTGTCGTTCATTGTTATATGAATATGAGATACATAAAGTGGTTACAGATCTATTTCCACTATTTTCGCATGACCTTTTTTTTGGACTAAACACCTCCACAAAATTTGCGACACCCACAGCCACAACACCAGAGGGAGCACAAACAATGATCTGGTAACACAAACACATAAGACTAATATGGGTAAATTAAGACCACAGGGGCTTTTTTGGGGTGTTCCTTTTAGGCAATGTGTTTTGATTGTTCTTGCGCTGTACTACATTTTTTTGTTTTGACTGTACTTGTATCAATCAATTCATTTATGAAAAAATATGAAATATTGAGCTACAAGGTTTCTGCCCGACAGCGACAATATAATTGTGGGTGCCTGTGGAATTCATTGCATAAAACACTGTATGTAGTGATTATATGTATAATCCAAAGAAACACCTCTGAAACCTAGGTTTTTTTAATTGGAAGTTGTGAACGATCATGTTGAGACGGATTCCCAAGGAATAAATACAACAGGCCAAAGCACGTGCCACCTTTAACGTCATATTTAATGTTATTTAGTTACTCAATAAAACATATACAGATATATACAATATGCAGGAAAACAGACGACTGCACTTTACATATTATTAAAAAAAAAAAAGGAAAAACAAAAACAAAAGATTTGCCGTCACAGTCCTCCATCTATCGTTTCAGAAATTCAAATTCAACAGAAGCTTTATTTAAAGATTACAAGATTGCCTAACACACAGCAAATTTTCTCTTATTTTACATGTGCAATACCAATAGTCTTTTTTTTTTTTCATTCCCTTATTAAACAGGCCCTCAACCTTCCAATTCAGTTCCCATTGGCTGCATTGTATACGAGTGGTTGAGACCATTGGGGAGGGGAGGGGAGGGGAGGGGAGGGGAGGGGAGGGGAGGGGAGGGGAGGGGAGGGGAAGAGATACAAGAGGGGTGGGATTGAGGGGAGAGCCATAAAGAGACGGAAAGAAACAACAAAATGATAACAGTTCCATCCTCTACTCTGGGGGTCTTCAACGTTGCTCAGGCCAAGGACCCCTTATAGCTGAGAGAGAGACATGAAGCACTAAGGACCCCTTATAGCTGAGAGAGAGACATGAACCACTAAGGACCCCTTATAGCTGAGAGAGAGACATGAAGCACTACATATGGTATAAAACTGTGTTTTGCGGATGAAACCTTTTTATGGATTTCATAGACTTGTTTGACAACACAGCAGCATTGTTGTTGGATTCAGATTAATCTTTGCCCGTTGAAGACCCCTGCTCTACTTCAAGACGCAGGTCAGTGAGATGTCATGACACAGGAGGCCTGTTTGGGCCTCAGGAACGTGGGATGGAACCCAGCCATGTGGCCATGAGAATGGGCATAAAGCCCTTTGCACACAGGACAGTTGCGTTTTTTTCGTTTGCTGCATGAATAAAACGCATTGGATTTGGTGTGCAATGCTGTGCAGAATCGGCGCTGAGGATCCCAAAAGGAGTCATAAAAGGAGTGATGAGTTTTTTTACCGCATGCGACAAGACGCAGAAATAGAACTGGGTTCGATCGCGAAAAAACGCACGGCCGCAACGGCTAATTTGGATCCGGTGTGCATGAGGTCGTAGAGAATCATTGTTTTCTTTTAAAAAAAATGAAATTGTCCGTTTTATCCGTGCGGATAAACGCGCCTGTGTGCAAAGACCTTTACTGGGAGGATTTTATAGAAGCTATAGGTTAGCTGTGTGGATGACCACTACAACCACTTAAACCCCAGCATCGTGATGGTGGGGAAGGCTATTGCAGGAAAATAGCAGATCGACAGGTTCGCTCGTTTCAGCTAAAGCATTCCCCACAATAACAGAAAAGGTAAAAATACACTAGTACAGTATGGAGCCCTGTTGGACTCCGCTCGCCCACATGGAGTTGAAGTGGACGAGAAGAGTGACGGTGGGAGGAAGGCTCAACGTTAGCTTGTGAGAACACAGACTCAACACAACCGGTATAGAATGCCACAACCAATGACCAACCGTTTGATCTGGCATCTCCCTTCTCCTCCTCCAATGACATTTCTATATTTTTCTTCAAAAAAAAAAAAAAAAAAAAAAACAACAAAGAAAAAAAAGAAAAACAAAAAAAAAACGAAAGATTGATTTGAGGTTTTTCCAGATGTGGGCGTCGTTCGTTGGGCGGAGCCCGTGCTGTGTAGCGTAGTCCAGCAGTGTGTGTGTGTGTGTGTGTGTGTGTGTGTGTGTGTGTGTGTATGTATGCGCATGTCCTAAAAGTGTGTTGGTTGCTTATATGAGAAACAATGTGGTGTACGTATGTGTGTGTGTGTGCGTGCCTGTATGAGTGTGCGCGCACGTGTGTGTGTGCGTGTGTGTGTGTGTGTGTGTGTGTGTGTGTGTGTGCATGTGTGTTTCTATTCATGTGTGTGTGAGTATAAATGTCTTTCTCTCCCTGAACGCAGGTGAGAGCCGTTTGCAGTCGCCTCGTCAACAACACATTCTCCTCCTCTTCCTCCTCATCATCATCATCATCATACGTTGTTATTTTCTTCCTTCCGTCCTTTCCTAGCTTTCCATTCGGCCTGCTTCTCTTTATTTTTTTCTTAAAAAAAAAAAAAAAAAAAAAGTAAAACGTAGGATAACATTTTTGTTTTTTCGATAATAAGTCGCGATGCTCAAGTCAGTGCCGCCACGAAGGTCCCGAAGCGGTTGGAGATATCGGAGTGCAGGGAGCGCCAAGAGGACACCGGGGGACCCCCGCGGCCCCCCTTGCTGTCGCCCAGCTCGTCGGTGCAGTGCACCGACAGGCACTGCAGGTGGTTGCCCCCTCCTCCTCCGTTGGCGCCGCCGCTGCCTCCTCCTCCGCCGCCACCCGCTCCCCCCGGGAGGACCCCCCCTGCGCCAGCCTTGCTCTGGGACAGCAGCTCCGACTCTGTGTGGACACAAGCAAAAAGAGACAAAGACAAGGAAAGGGTTAGCTGGTTGTTTTACATCAATCTGGCCTCCCTTTTTTGGACATGCCATTGAAAACAAAACATTAAAAAAAGAAAATAAATCTATATATATATCAACATCACACAGAAGTATCAAAAGTAGCAGATCTACAAGCTCGAAAGTTGAAACCGCGTTTTGAGCTTCTGCTGCTTTTGCCGTTTTTGAACTTGAATGCTGAAAATTAACAGTCTTGGACATGTGAGGTTTCCACCCACCATTTAAAAAAGAAATATCAAACTTTCAGTTTTTCCATTCTAAAATGTTCAAAGACAGCGGTGGAAAATAGCACATCTATTGTTGGCTACTTATGGACAAGTACGACACCACGAAATGAACCATGAAATAGGTCTGCAAAAGCAGTTGTTCTCAACCTTTTCAGGCCGCAACCCCCAAAATAAACTGATGAATACTAAGAGTTTGGGCATTACATTTTGTACAATACGCTTCTATTGTGAAATATAGATCGGCTTTTTTCACAATTTCTTCCTCTAATATTTGACAGTTTGACCAATGTTTAATTTGTCATTTTAGAGGTATTAAAAAGTCCTCGAATTGTCACTTTAGATACATGCATTTACACTTAAAACTTTATGTTGGTTTGTTTACTGTTGAGTGAGAAAACAATGTTGCACATAAAGTTAATCATATGGGGACCCCCGCCCCCAAAAAAATATATATATTTGGGGACCCCCCCTCCCTGGGGGTCCCGAACCACAGGTTGAGAACCATTGTGCAAAAGTGGTCCATTCTCACAAGCTTTGTTCATCTGGAATATAAATAAATACATATTGATGAAAACCCTGCAGTCGTCATCGTCGCATCCCACGTCAAATCTGTGCTGTGAAATTAAGCCAACGCCCCCCCCCCACCCCCTTATTCCACACAACAGGAAGGACAGTGCAAACACCTCCTTACACACACACACACACACACACACACACACACACACACACACACACACACACACACACACACACACACACACACACACACACACACACACACACACATCCATTCACTCCTGGTCAGCCGTGCAAATCGGAGAGCGCTCCCGGGCGACCCCTCGGGGTCAGGGGGTCAAAGGGCAACCGAGAAAACCAACCTTTAACCCTGCTTGACCCAATTTACCGCTGTAATGACCCTGCTACGGTATCGACCCCGCGTCACCGAGGTGTCGAAACTCACATTAAATGGCCGCCGAGAGAGAGAGAGAGAGAGAGAGAGAGAGAGAGAGAGAGAGAGAGAGAGAGAGAGAGAGAGAGAGAGAGCTCACCGGGAAATCTATACGTGGGTTCCATGGAAGGTCGTGTGATAGACGCAGGGGCGTCACAAGGGGGGGGGTGGGGGGGGGGGGTAGTGGGACTGAGTTACTAGGGCCCAAGGTGGAGGGGCCTGGAATTCTTTATACTTTAGCTATTGAAAAATAGCAGATCTACAAGCTTTGAAAGGTTGTGAAAATGTGTGCAAATCTTTGAATATATGTATTTTTTAAGCGAACATTTGTAACTAAAACTTTGCTTCTGGAATGTCCCTGGAATTATTATTTTTTTAGATGGGGGTCCGTGGCCAAATAACATATCATTTTGGGGGTCCTTCACATGAAAAAGTTTGAGCACCACTGGACATAGAAACATAGGTTTTTCGAGAAAAAAAAACCTTCGAAGGAATTGAAATATCCAAAGACATGCACACATTTTCACGATTTTTCAAAAATAGCAGATCTACAAGCTCGCATTGCGGCACTCGGTGCCGTGCTGTGAGCTTGTATATCTGCTATTTTTCAGTAGTTTTAGCACAAAATAATTGAAGTGAATCCTTGAATTTGGTGCGACACCCCTGGATATACGCGAAGAGAAAAAAAGACAACAAAACAAGCCAGGTTGTTTGACTGCGATAGGACTGACTGGGAGTTTTAATGCTGACGGGGGGAACGCCACGCACCGCGCGCCTCCTCGTCTATGGAGAAAAATCACTTTGTGCCGCCATCAGAAAAAAGAATTTAGTCAAGAAAGAGGGAGATTGACGAGGTCAGAAAGTGCTTGGCTAAACTATACGTGAAACCACTGCTTCACGCGTCATCTGCCGAGATATAGACTGCAGCGATGAGAGAGAGAGAGAGAGAGAGAGAGAGAGAGATCGAGAAGGCAGACAAAGACAGAATGGGGGGAGAGAGAGAGAGAGAGAGAGAGAAGGGGTTCAAAATGTAATTGAACAAATCAATTTAATTGATAACCACTGCTTTAATAAAAATAATCGATTCATCTATTCTGGGCATGTCATTGTAGGAGATGACGTAGCCGATCGACAGGCTCGACACCCATGCTTGTTGTGGGCTTGAAAACCTGCAATTCCAGTATTTTTGCATGACACCATTGTGCGACAAAGTATACAATATGGCTTAGGTGGTTAACCAATTTGTTGGTATATAATATTATAAATGTATATATATTTTTTTTTTTAAACGCTCTATTAATCAAAGACATTATTGACAGAATAATCGCAAAAAAACTAAATCGATACCTGCAGCCTTAAGACAGTCAAAGAGAGAGGGAGAGAGAGAGAGAGACTAAGACAGCAAAGGAGAGAGTCTGATGGCCGATTGGGCTGTTTTTTTCCTCTATGTTTGTGATGTGCTTTGGGTTGTGCCTCCAAGCAAAGCCCGGAGCAGTGTGTGAAGATGTTAGGCCTTCCATCTCAAAAAATCAATCCCTGCACGTCACCGATGCCTTGCTCCTGGGGTGGCTGCCTGGGATGACCCAGCGCTGCGTGCTAACATAAAGACTAAGCTTTTGAGAGACTGAGTCAACTATAGCCCCTTTTCCACCGGCCCAACACCACACCACTCCACACCACACCGCCCACTTGTGCCAGGTTTTCCACTAGGACCTGAGGTAGAGTGGTGTGAAAGGTAAAGCTGCAGTCGAAAAGGGGCTATAGCCCCTTTTCGACTGCAGCTTTAGCACCACACCACACCACACCACACCACATAAAAATATCTACATTTTCCATTATACAAAAGTACCCCTATCAGTAAGAAACAAATTGACCCTTTTAACTGTGATTATATTACAATATAAAATTGTATTACAACTATCCTAAATTCTAATACACTATAATGGATTATAACTGTGATTATAATACACTATAAAGTATTATAATAATAGATTATAATAGTGGTTATAACACAATAGAATCTATTATCATGTATTACAACTATATCCTGGTGGTCTAAATGAAAAGTCAGTGAGTGCTCAGTCATTATGAAGTGTTTGGCCCTGTTTGGCCAAGCTCAGACCTACTCTAGATTGGATACTTTTTAGTACCACGTTTAGTACCACTTTCACACCACTCTACCCAGGTCCTTGTAGTGGAAAACCTGGCACAAGTTGGCGTTGTGGAGTGGTGTGGTGTTTGGCCATGTCAGTGGAAAAAGGGCTTATGTGTCTATCCCTGACTGGCTGTAAAGATCACAAAAGCTGCAGTCATGTTGACGCTCAATGAATGAACGCACCGGCAGGCTATAGCCAGAGAGAGAGAGGAAAGAGTTAAAACCACGCTGACCTCTGTCAGTTTCAACTCCAAGGCTCATCTTTCTCCGCTCAGTAAATGTTGTTGTTGCTGTTGTTGTAGTTTTGTTACTCGCTGTTGGGTATTCTCTCTCTAAACGTCACCTCGACCAGGAATGATGACACGGTGTTAGCAAAACACAGCCAGGGTAAAGTAAGGTAAGGCAGTGGTTCTCAACCTTTTCAGGCCGCGACCCCCAAAATAATCCTATTTTAACTGGGGACCCCCCCACACCCTGACCAGCACTAAGAGTTGAGGCATTACATTTTGTATAACATGGTTCTATTGTGAAAATAGCCGATCTAAATGCTCACAACGCCTCGCAACGCTGCCTCTAATATTTGGACAATTTGGCCAACGTTTAATTTGTCATTTTAGAGGTATTAAAATGTCCTTAAATTGTCACTTTAGAAATGTGCAGATACCCTCTATACACTTAAACTTTATGTTGGTTTGTTTACTGTTGAGTGAGAAAACAATGTTTCACATTAAGCCAATCATCTGGGGACCCCCTCAAAATAATTTGGGGGAGGGTGTCCCCCTCTGGGGCTGGGGTCCCGACCCACAGGTTGAGAACCACTGAGGTAAGGTAAGGGCAGGCCAGGACAACCCAGAGAGGAAGGCAGCGAGGCAGCAGGGATGCCCCTTCCAGCCCATCTGGGGCTGCAAACTACTGGAATGGAGAAGCGGAGGGACTTTAGTAAAAAGGTCAGACTGCCAAGCCTGCTGTCCATCTCTCCCTATCTCTCTAGCTCTGGTTCTCTCTCTCTCTATCAATCTCTCTCGCCACCTCTCAGGCTGCCCATCTCTTTTTTTTTTTGCCAGTCAGTGCCCATCGTTCTGTCCAGGGGCGTCACAAGGGGTAGGAAAGTGGGACTGAGTTACTGGGGCCCAAGGTGGAGGGGCCCCTAGTAACTTTAGCTATTGAAAAATAGCAGATATACAAGCTCACAGCGCGGCACCGAGTGCCGCGCTGCGAGCTTGTAGATCTGCTATTTTTGAAAAGTCGTGAAAATGTGTGCAAATCTTTGAATATCTATTTGAACATTTGTAACTCAAATTCTGTTTCCAGGGGGGGGGGGGTCCCTGGAACTAAATATTTTGAGATGGGGGTCCGTGGCCAAATTCATATAATTTTGGAAACATGGGTTTCTTGCACACATTTTCACAATTTTTCAAAAATAGCAGATCTACAAGCTCGCAGCGCGGCACTCAGTGCCGCGCTGTGAGCTTGTATATCTGCTATTTTTCAATAGTTAACATTCATGGGGGGGCCCGCGGTGAATCCTTGTACCCAGGGCCCGGAATTTGGTGTGTGACGCCCCTGGTTCTGCCCTCTGTGGGACTACCTAAACTGGAGACGGCGGCAGTGGAGGGGAGAGGGGAAGGGAACACAAAACGAAAGACTGTGGGTGGGTGGGTGTCCCGGGTGTGTTGGGAGTTAGTTATGGTGGTTGGTGACATAATTCAACATTTATATATCGTCACTGTCGGGGCAGAAACCTCGTATCTCCCAAGTTTCAGATTTGTACGTTTTTTTTCTCCCGCAAAGTAAAAGCCCTGCTTCATCAGACAAGGCCGTCGCACAAAAGTAGTGAAAACGGCAGATCTACAAGCACACAACACCTCGCGGTTGCGAGGAGTTGTGCGCTTGTAGATCGGCTGTTTTCACTAGTTTAGTTTGTTTTCTTTAACGATAAAAACAAACGTTTTTTTTCTGACATACAAGGTTTCCACCCGACAACGACTTCGATATGAAAAGCGGCGTGCGTGCCTGACTCAAGAACAATTACGATTGTTTTTTCTCCTCCTCCTCGTCTCTCTCTCTCTCTTCAAAATCCAGCTTCTTTTAGCCAGAGGGTCCCGTCGTACAACTCAGCATGGCAGAGCCCCCCCCCCCCCCCACCCCCACCCCCAGCACCGTGCCCCAGAGCACCCGCCAGTAGCCTCATGCTAGCTGGGCACAGCAAGGGTCCAACGCCGGCCTGGATAGGCAGCCAAGCGTTCCCTTGGCTCACTGCTGACACGCCGCAATCTGACAACACACACACGCACACGCACACGCACACGCACACACACACGCACACACAGCCAAAGACACATGCACAGCGCCAACCGCTGCTGCTTGCCGCTGCCACATGCACAACACCAGCCCTCACACACACGCAGACGCACGCACGCACAAGCACACATACTCACTGTCTCACACACACTTACAAAATCCCAAAACAGCTAGACATAGCCCCCGGCCTCATAAATGCAAGGACAAGAACGGTAAACACATGGTCAGAGAATACACAAAGCCCCCCCCCCCCCCCCCCCCACAACTATACACATGTTAACTCTCACACAACGCACACTCACGCGTGCACAAGCAAACACGAACGAACGTGCACGCGCACATGCGCGTATGCACACACACGCACACGCACGCACACACACACACACACACGCACACACACACGCACACACACACACAGCTCCCCCTCCTATAATACTCCAAGGGCCCGTGCTCATGCAGACATGATCTCATGTGAAAACACATTACTGATTTTTCCCACAACTAAAAACAACATGACATTAGAGCACTGATGTATATATATATTCAAGAAAAAGAAGAAGGGTGGAAAAAAAGTTCAGACAAGGAATCCTTTTTTCTCTTTCGTGTTGCAGTCGTTATTGACCTATACAGTACATGCCTGATTTGTTGATTTGGGATTATGAATTTACGTTTTTAGTTAAGCACAAATATAAAAGATCAACCGCTTTTGTGTTTAGACCACCATAACTTTATTTCAGTTTTTAGAATAATTGTGAAATATTATGAGGTTTTAACCAAACAGCACTGGAGAGGGAATGGGATTATTCCCCCCCCCCCCCCCCCCCCACAACACTGCCACGGTTGAGCCATTTAGGCCTCGAATTTTTTAATGCTTTAACTATTGAAAAATAGCAGATATACAAGCTCGCAGCGCTGCAAGCTTGTAGATCTGCTATTTTTGAAAAATCATGATTTGTTTTTGCAAGTCTTTGAATATATCTATTTAAAAGTGAACATTTGTAACTCAGATATTTGCTTCTGGGGGGTCCCTGGAACAACATATTTTGAGATGGGGGTCCGCGGCCAAATAACTGTAATTTTGGGGGTCCTTGACATGAAGAGGTTTGAGAACCACTGATTTAGAGGAAGGATTTAGAAGTCGGGTCAAAGATCGGGTCAAAGATATTCAAAGACTTGCATACGTTTTCACGATAAAAAAAAAAATCGAACCTCTGTTCGAAGTGGAGCTGTGTGTGTGTGTGTGTGTGTGTGTGTGTGTGTGTGTGTGTGTGTGTGTGTGTGTGTGTGTGTGTGTGTGTGTATTGCAGTTGATGCTCAGGGCAGGCTAGACTCAACAGCACCTCTCTGGTCACCCAGGGTTACTACATACAGGCTACATACAGACCCACAGACCCACCCACATACCCACATACCCACATACCCACCCACATACCTACACACACGGCCACGTATAGGGAGCTTGTGTTCCACACAGCTCCAAAAATAGCAGATCTACAAACTCGCAGCGCGGCACTCTGGTTAAAATCTAACACGACTCGGGCACGTTCCAGGTATTTCAGGGGCTTATATCATCATCCATGACCTGCATGTTTGTAGTGTAAAGTGTAAAAAGGCAGTGTGAAATCCCTACATCACACACATGCCCAAATCCCAAATCACCATGACGTTTCCTCCACAAGCGGCGGAGAAATCTCTTTCTCCAATAAAAAAAATAAAAAACCCTATCTTATTAAGACTTGTTCAATGACTCGCATATTACGTCGGCGGCGTGGAATTCATATCCCACGGTAATATCTCAATGATAGGCTATTCATCTGGCTGGGGTGGGGAACGAGCTATAGTACTTAGCGTCGTCAACGGAACGGCAAAGGGAAAACATGCATAATAAAAAAGAAAGGCGAACAATAATAACGGTTGCAGAGCAACAAGGGGGCTGCAGCCACACAAACACACCTAAATATCCTTAACGGCATTACAGTCACAAAAGATTACCACAGCGATGTGTTTAAGGCACACACACTGAATTTAATGTGATCCACTCCGCTTATTTATTGTATCGCTATATCTCTCTCTCTCTTCCCCCCACCGGTGCAATGCCTTGTTATTTACTGCCTGATGATCAGACTCGCACGCACACACGCACATGCACACGCACACACACACACACACACACGCACGCACGCACGCACGCACGCACGCACGCATGCACGCACGCACGCACACACACACACACACACAGAACAGAACAGCTTTTGGAGAGAGCCATCATGCAGACATGACTAGAGACAATTTACGGAGAAGAGTGGAGCTTCTGACGTGCGCGCGCGTGTGTGCGTGTGTGTGTGTGTGTGTGTGTGTGTGTGTGTGTGTGTGTGTGTGTGTGTGTGTGTGTGTGTGCAGCACACTGCTCTACTTGTCTGGATGACACCAATGTGTCTGGGAGTTGACGGGCTGACACTGGTTTACATGTCACTCCGCGCGCACGACGACACATTCTGTAAACAATGCAGTGAGGAAAAACAACGCGCGGCTGGAAGTATAAGATGGTATTTCCTAAACCATTTGATGCTGCTGATAACCGCTGCAAAATAGATTGATTTAAAAAGAGAATCAACCAAGTGTAAAAGAATCAGAGAAAAGAAAAGATGAGTGTTAAAATGTTTTAATTTACTGCTTTCTATCGTAGCCAAAATATGGCTAAATATGTCTTTTTTGACACAATAAGCTGACAATTTCTTTATTACTATTTACACCAGCATCCATAAGTCACATCTGCCCATGAAAGATTGCGGTGCATCTTGGGAATGGGCTTATTGTGTCTAAAAAGACATATTTAGCCCCCAACCTGGGGGCATGCATGCAAATCAAAATCACTAAAATCACTAAAACAATAGAAAGAAGTAAATTAAAACATTTTAACACTCATCTTTTCTTTTCTCTAATGACTATCTAAAATATGAACCCTTGTTGTAAAAAAACAAAGTTGTCCTTTAACCAAAAGATGTAGCAAGAAACTGCAGATCAACAAGCGCACCGCGTGTCCCAACGTCGTCATCTTCAGAACACAACGTGATTTGAACGACGCAGCGACACATCAGATGAAGCTCTGTGAAATAAATGTTAGGTGCCTGCGACTCGGGGAGCAAGAACATGAAAATAAAAGCGTGTGTGTGAGAGACTGTGTGCTCCTCTTGCGTTCCACAAAAGCTCCTTTTGGAAGCGCGCGCGCGCGCACACACACACACACACACACACACACACACACGCGCACACACACACACACACACACACACACACGTCATGTTGATTTCCCAGGCCCCCAGAATGCCGAGCAGCAGGGCCCTCTCTGCCCTCTTTCTATCCCGAGCTCTGCTTCCATCCCCGACACCTGACCTTTGACCCCCGTTGCTCCCAGGGGCTCGACCCCGTCCCCGCTTCAACACAAACCCGGCACCAATAAGCGGGCTCCGTTTCGGGGCTGACAAAAAAACACACACCCAAAGGCCTCTGGCTCCTATGACAGTATGTGTGACTTCAGGTCAGATTCCTTTAGCATAACAACTACCACCATGGATGAGATGGCCCCTCTGTGAAGAAGACTCGCAGCTTTGTCAGAAAACAGGGGTGTCACAACAAATTCTGGGTACAAGGCTTCACTCACATTTTGTGCTTTTTAACTATTGAAAAATAGCAGATCTACCAAGCTCACAGCGCGGCACCGAGTGCCGCGCTGTGAGCTTGTAGGTCTGCTATTTTTGAAAGATCGTGAACATTTTTGCAAGTCTTTGAACATTTCAAATCCTTCTAAGGTTTTTTTTTAAAAAACCTATGTTTCTTTGTCAGTGGTGCTCAAACCTTTTCATGTGAAGGACCACCAACACGATATGTATTTTGCCACGGACCCCAATCCCCAAATATTTAGTTCCAGGGACCCCCCAGAATCAAAATTTGTGTTCGCTTAAAAAATACATATATTCAAAGATTTGCACACATTTTCACGACTTTTCAAATAGCTAAAGTATAAAATAATTAAGGCCGCTCCACCTTGGGCCCTAGTAACTCATTCCCGCCCCCTCCCCCCTTGTGACGCCCCTGCCCCTCTGTGAAGAAGACTCGCAGCTTTGTCAGCACAAAGCCCCCCCCCACCCCCGTCACAAAGCACAGATTTAAATAAAGAAAAGTGGCTATTTTCACTGGACTGCAGAAGCCACTGCGCCGCTAACCGCAGCACACTCAAATATAAGGCCTTGAACAGCTATCTAGGCTGTCCTCTCTCCCCATACCAGCTATTCCCATCAAAAAGGCTCAGATGATGATGAGAAATAAGAAATGTCATGCTGGAAAGTGACCAGATAACAACAAGACCACCCCAAAATGTTACAGCAGGTTAGAATGAATGAATGAATATGGAGTCTAACTACCATTTTAAACCCGGGAAAGCATCCGTGTCATTTTAGTCGTTTCTTTTTGCGTTGGCTATTCAATGCAAGCTTGTACATCTGCTATTTTTTTTAAATAGTTTGAAAAGTCTTGAAAAGCGTGAGAATAACTACTGATTTAGAAAGCCATTTGCAGCAGATTCTGCCTCGGGTCTTAAAAGGGTTAAGACACACACACACACACACACACACACACACACACACACACACACACACACACACACACACACACACACACACACACACACACACACACACACACACACACACACACACACACACACACACACACACACACACACACACACAGAGCCAGGTATCCCATAGCATAGCGCGCACCGCCTGGAGTGGTCGATGACTCACCGATGATCCCCCCCCCCCCCCCCCCCCCCCCGACCCCCCAAAAGAAAATAACTGCCGCATTGTGACCTTTCCCTTAGAGCAGAGAGGAGATATCTGGAGTGGTGGTGGTGGGTTTGGATTTCCTCTGAATAAGGAGAGGAGAAGGAAGGGGGGGAAAAAAGAACTAGTCCAGGCAGGCATGGCCCCAGGGGCGTCACAAGGGGGGGGGGAAGTGGGACTGAGTTACTAAGGGCCCAACGTGGAGGGGTCTTTATTATATTGAAAAATAGCAGATATACAAGCTCACAGCGTGGCTACAGAGTAGATCTGCTATTTTTGAAAAGTCGTGAAAATGTGTGCAAATCTTTGAATATATGTATTTATTTTAAGCGAACATTTGTAACTCAAGTTTTGCTTCTGGGAGGGTCCCTGGAACTATATAATTGTGGGGGTCCTTGATGTGAAAAGGTTTGAGAACCACTGACGTATAGACATAGGTTTTTCAAAAAACCTTTGAAGGATTTGAGATATTCAGACTCACTCAAATAATTGCGATTAACGATTCAATTGTGTTACTGTCGTTGACAATTACATTTCTGTTTGGCTTCTTTTAGTCTTTGAAGTTGCACATGGCAGATATTGATAACCTCAATATACAAAGAAATGACTGGCATATTTGACAACTGTATACTTGCTATACTAAAAGAACATTGATGGTAGAAATAGCTGATCTACAACGAATCGCGACGTGTTGTGAGCTTGTAGATGTGAGCTTGTAGATGTGAGCTTGTAGATCTGCTATTTCCACTATTTTTGAGAATGTTTGAAAATATTTTGTTTCACCACATGAAACGATTATAATTAATAACTGCGATTATGTCAAACAATTACGATTAGACGATTATGTAACAATTGAGACAGGCCTAGTTATATGGCCCAAGCCCATCACTTCTTCATTCACAAACACTCAATTGCACAACACACACACACACACACACACACACACACACACACACACACACACACACACACACACACACACACACACACACACACACACACACACACACACACACACACACACACACACACACACACACACACACACACACACACACACACACACACACACACAGGCCTCAGGCCACAAGACGCACTTAGGAAACTAGACACAAATCGTGACATGGGAAGTGATTTAGTGCCTCCTGCATAAATCAAAACCATGTCCAGAACCTGTCCGCCGTGTCATCCAAGAAGGTGACATATTGATCTACTTCTTCTTGCCGTGTCTATGATGTCGTTTCAGGCTGCACGTACATCGCTCCGTTTTCTGTGTTTTCTCTTGCCCGGTTTTGGAAACCTCAACGACTCGCATATAAATATATACTGTACACTGGGATTTTGGGGATAGAGGAATGTGTAGGAGTTCTTTTTCTTTGGGGTGGGGGGGGGAGGTGAGGCGCCTGCACGCACACGCACACACACTAGGGATGGGACGATAAGCGATATTATCGTTTATCGTGATCAAAAACACTCACGATAATTGTATTGTGGAGATCTTATATATCGTCATATCGTCTTCCGTCATGCACTGATCAATTGACCTTTTATTTGCCGAGCTGCATATCCGGTACCACTTAAACCCTCTATAATTGGTCAAAAGTACTTGTAATATACGTACTTGATACAGTCTTTTTTTCACTCTCTATCAAAAGTCTTTGCCAAAAAATAGCCGCGACGTGTTGTGAGCTTGTAGATCTGCTATTTGTTTGGCAAATGTTCCGCCCCAGGATAATGGTTTTGATTATCGTGATAATATAGTGAATTGCTAAATTCCAAAACACACACACACACACACACACACACACACACACACACACACACACACACGCGCGCGCGCGCGCGCACACGCACACGCACACGCACACACACACACACGCACACGCACACACACAAGAATTCCACCAGTTGGTGTTAAAAAATAATGTAAACAAGCGGAAAGTTGAACCATTTCTACGACGCAACTTAAACATTTTTAAATATACTGTATATATAGAATATAATTGAGAATGTATTCAGTTCCAGCATTTTCTATACATTCTTGCATCATAATAGGAAGGAAAAAAAGGCAATTTGGGCATCTTTTTTACAAATGAAATTGAATTGAATCCATAATTGAGAAAACACATTGTGAAATTAAATCACTGTTGGGTTATATTTGTATGTGTTTATCTTTCAAAAAGCCCTTTGCTAGAGGGTTTTAAAGCTATTGTATTATGTTATGCATATTTATGGTATAATGTGTGATGAACTGGAAAGAAATTATCTGAATCTCAAATGTATCTGAAAATGTATGAAGTGAAATGTATAAAGTGTGTGTGTTTGTATATATACAAACACACACACACACACACACACACACGCGCAAGTGTGTGTGTGTGTGTGTGTGTGTGTGTGTGTGTGTGTGTGTGTGTGTGCGCGCGCCGGTAACAGTTATATCGTCGTTGTCGTGTGGAAACCTCGTATCTCCAAGTTTCAAATTTGTATGTTCTTTCGCAAAGTAAAGCCCCGTTTCATCATACAAGGCCGTCGCACAAAAGTAGTTTTCACTAGTTTGAATCATTTTTAAAATGATAAATGCAAAACGAACGGTTTTGGACAAACAAGGTTTTCAACTGACAACGACGATATTTACAGGTGAGGATGAAGAGACATCCAGGGGAGTGGAAGTGAGTAGAAAATGAAAAAAAAATATTTTCTCTCTCTCTCTCTCTCTCTCTCTCTCTCTCTCTCTCTCTCTCTCTCTCTCTCTCTCTTACGGTGATGCAAATGACAGCCATTACCCGTCCACTCGCCTCAAGAGCGATACCTCAGATGTTCGCTGGGAAAGAGAAGGGGGGGGGGAAGGAAAAAGAAAATATACATATCGTCGTTGTCGGGTGAAAACCTTGTATGTCCAATACCGTTCGTTTCGCATTCATCATTTTAAAAATGATTTAAACTAGTGAAAACAGCCGATCTACAAGCACACAACGCCTCGCACCGTGAGGCGTTGTGAAGATCTGCTGTTTTCACTATACTGCGACGGCCATGTATGATGAAGCAGGGCTTTACTTTGCGAAAGAACGTACAAATTTGAAACTTGGAGATACGAGGTTTCCACCCGACAACGACGATATATTTCTCTCCATCTCTCTCTCACCTTTCCCTATCACTCCATCCATCCATCCCCAGTGCTGCTGTTCCTCCCTCTCCCCGGAGAAACAGCTCCCCCTCCCCCCCCCCCCCCCCTCCTCTCCCTGGAGAAACAGCAGCTCCCCCCCGAGAGTCACAACTCATTTGTCAATTCTTCAATACAAATTAAAATACGCCAGACGACTACCTGTATGGTAAACAACATAACTGCTGCTGGCAGCGTGACAACGTCTACACACAACTGGAAACGTGCACGCGCACGCACACACACCCATGCACACACACAGGCAAGCAGACGCACATACACACACGCATGCGCGCACACATACAATCAAAAAACAGTATTCATGTCCTGAGGAAAACGACAAAATCCACGAAAGCTAATTCCTGCGTGTTAGTATTAAATATGAACTCTTCAGTAGGGCTGTCACAATTATGACATAATCGTCTAATCGCAATTATTTGACACAATCGTGATTATTTTTCATAATCGTCATAATCGTTTCCATGTTGAAAAATGTTCATATATTTAAAAAAAGAAGTCAAAATAGTGGAAATAGCAGATCTACAAGCTCACAACGTGAGCTTGTAGGTCGACTATTTCCACAATCAATGTTCTTTTTTAAGTATAAAGTTGTCAAATATCCCTACACACAGTGTGTCCATCCTGGCCCCCTTCTCCGTTTCTCTATTGCTTGTTCTTTCCGAGGAGAATAATATTTACACCACACACGCTGAGACAAGTTTTCTTTTTCTTAAAAAAATAAAATAAAAAATCATTTTTCTAATTGTATTTCAACACTCCAACGCTCCTCTGGGAAAACAAGGCTGCGGATGAGCTGCTATTTTGAAAAGGCTGCAAATCCAGACCTTTACACCACCTCTCATTCATTCATACTTTTCTCCTGTTCACATCAGTCATAGAGTCACTCACACTTTTCTAACAGGTTTCCCCTTGACTGTCATTATAGTGGAGCCCAGGCCAGCATAGCATATCGTCACTGTCGGGCAGAAACCTCGTATCTCCAAGTTTCAAATTTGTAGGTTTTTTACGAAGTAAAGCCCTGCTTCATCAGACAAGGCCGTCGCACAAAAGTAGTGAAAACAGCCGATCTACAAGCACACAACGCCTCGCGGCGCGAGACGTTGTGTGCTTGTAGATCGGCTGTTTTCACTAGTTTAGTTCATTTTTTAAATGATAAAAACGAACGGTTTTGGACATACAAGGTTTCCACCCGACGACGACGATAATAGTAGAAAATGCAGGCATGCAATGCACATTGTACTAGTGTACACACATACACACAACCCCATTTCTGTCAAAGTTTTGAAATGCCTTAAACTACAAAATAGGTCCTTTTTTTCCGTCCCACACCGTTTACGACGAGACAAGTAAATACTCCCGTGAGCCCGTTCTACCCAGAGACACCTGAGATGAGGTCTGAGCGACGCGTGAGCTTGCCACACCGAGTCTACATAAATCAAACATTATGTCTACGGCTGACAACTGCTCACTATCAGGTTCCATTGGCTACAAACTGGCCCTTCACCACACCCACACACACACACACACACACACACACAGCGCGCGCACACACACAGCGCACACGTGCACACGCACACGCACACGCACACGCACACACACACACACACACACACACACACACACACACACACACACACACACACACAGAGAGAGAGCGAGAGAGAGAGTGACAAGCATTCATCCTTAAAAAAGAACCAAAATATATAGTGCGATTCTTTTTCCCACGCCAGGGATGGATTCGCTGAGGACGATGTGACTTGCTTTGCACGAAAGACAACCGCACTGACAAGAGGTGGAGAGAGAAACCATCACAAGATTTCTCAAAACGTTGCATTTTTACACTAAATCTTTTCTGCATACCGTGTACTGTGCAATGGTTTTAGGGCACTCTATAAGCTGTAAAGTGAGAATGCTTTCAATGACAATAATGCCATGAATAGTTTTTATTTATCAATGGACAACATAATAGAAAATGTAAATCGAATCAATATCCGGGGTGACCTTTTAACCCATTTAGGCCTAGAATTATTGAATGCTTTAACTATTGAAAAATAGCAGATAATATACAAGTTCACAGCGCGCTGCGAGCTTGCTATCTTTGCTATTTTTGAAAAATCATGTTTTTTTTTTTTGCAAGTCTCTGAATATATCCATTTAAAAGCGAACATTTGTAACTCAAATATTTGCTTCTGGGTGGTCCCTTGAACAACATATTTTGAGATGGGGGTCCGTGGCCAAATACCTGTAGTTTTGGGGGTCCTTGACATGAAGAAGTTTAAGAACAGCCATGATTTAGAAGAAGGATTTAGAAGTGGGGTCAAAGATATTCAAAGACTTGCACACATTTTCACGATTTTTCAAAAATAGCAGATCTACAAGCTTGCAGCGCGGCACTCGGTGCCGCGCTGTGAGCTTGTATATCTGCTATTTTTCAATAGTTAAAGCATAAAATAATAGTTAAAGTGGTATTTGAAGGTTAAAACAGTACCACTTCGCCCAGGTACACTTGGTACTGTGCATGTTTAAGATAGTCGGTAGGTTGGTTAAATTGTTATCCTTCCAAACATCTTGGAGAAATTGCCACAGTCGTGTGGATTTAGGCCGTCCCAAATTCTCATGTCTCTTGGTGTAATCACAGACGGACTGGATGAGGTGGAGATCAGGGGCCTGCGTTGCAGGGCTCTGTGTTGTTCTTTTCACTAGAAGACAGGGTTGTGTGCCTTTGGCTGTATGACTGGGGTCGTTGTCGTGCTGCATGCAGGATGGATTTGGGACAGACCTGATGATGCCTCCCTGGTGGTATTGCGTCATGAATAAGAATCTGGCCTGTACTTCTCCGCATCGAGGCCACCACTAATTCGGACCAAATCTCCCACTCCATTGGCAAGAAATGCAACCCGCTAAACCTGCGAGAAACGCTTCACCACGCTTCACCCACCGCTGCCTGTGTGGACACTCATCCTTGGTAGCACTTTCTGTGCCCTTCGGCAAACAACCTGCCTTACATTAGAGCCAAATATTTCAGTTTTGTTAACTTAGAATCAATCCAGAAATTTTTTATGCACACCAGTTTTTGTGTTTTGATGCATATATAGAGATTACATGTCACGACGGTTGTGGCAAAGCTAATTGTGATTAACCATATTACTGCGATAATCAAAATATGCTTGAAAATTAAAAGGCCACCTTTGTTAAACCACTTGAATACCCAGCATCCCTATTCTGGGGGGAACGTTCGCCAAAAATCGCTGATCTACAAAATCACAACGCGTTGTGAGGTTTTGGCCAAATCGATTTGTGTTGAGTGAAATAAGAGTGTACCAAATGTGATCTTAAGAGTTCCGTTTAATCAAGTACAGAGAGGTCTAAGTGGGGCTGAATTTGCAGCTCAACAAAAACACAGTCATCCTAGTAGTTGTTTCCACATCAGAAGCATGGCTTTTTGGCTGCAAGTCTTCCATGCAGACCACCGTTCTCCAGACGGTTGGTTTTTACCTCCGTTTTTAATTTTGTGCCTTGTTTGCCTTGTTTATTGCTGTACACAACAGTACTTTTTTCTTTTCACACTCCTGTGACTAAATACCTTAACTGCTGTGCAGCCCCTGGGCGACTGATTTCCCCCCGTGGGATAATAAAGGTATAACCATATCTATCTGTGCACCACGCAGGGTCCCAGTGTTGTTTCTGCCAGTTCCTAAGCCGAAGGCCATGCTGGAAACATCGTTCGAACGCAAAAAGAGAAGTCTAGCCTGATGTGTCTTTCGTCTGCTTGCACACTCAGTTCCCTTGGCCCGACCACCACTGAGTTTCCGGTCCTCAACTCAACTCGCCTGTTTATTTGTGCTTCTGTAGAAGAGCTTGGACAGCACCTTATGGAAACACCTGTCGGACTCAAAATGTCTGTCTGCTGACTGAGAGAGCTTGCTGGTGGCGCAGGACGACCACCTTGTGTGCATATCGTAGCCATGCCCTCACTTTTTGCCACGGTGTGTAAGATTTGTTTTAGATTAAACTGTCTCCTCCTTCAAACCTCTGCACTTTAAAACGTATTCAGCAAACCTCAATTTCTAGTATAGCTGCTGTTCCCCACCCACCCCAGTCTTCTTCCACCTACGCAGCTGTTTCTATTTCAGTTAATGATTTTTATTTCAAATTACATTAGCACCTGTTTGGCATAATCGTGTAATCATGCACTGAGCTCTATAGCTATAATCCTTATGTTCTCTTTTCTTTTTTGAATCTGGAATGTGGTCTTTTACTTTGACGCTTTCTTTCTTTAACAACCTAAGATATCTCACTGGATTATTTAACTGTTTGCGCAAGGATTTGTTAAACTCTAAAATATCGTCGTTGTCGGCTGAAAACCCTGTATGTCCAAAACCGTTCGTTTTGCATTTATCATTTAAAAAAAAGATTTAAACTAGTGAAAACAGCCGTTGCGAGGCGTTGTGTGCTTGTAGATCTGCTGTTTTCACTACTTTTGTGCGACCACCTTAAGCAGCGCTTTTACTTTACGAAAGAACGTACAAATGTGAAACTTGGAGATACGAGGTTTCCGCTCGACAACGACGATACGATATATCCTTTTAACATGTGTAGTAGAGATAAAATAACCAGCTAAGACAAATGTTTTTTTGTAAAACCATCTAAAGTGCCTAAAACTTTTTGCACAGCATACAGAATTTGTCTTGTGCCATAATGTAGCATAACATTGCTCACAGTATACCGGCACACACCCAGGCATATATAAAGCAACCTGTCACTTCTTAAACATGACAAATTCAGTCCATAAACCAAGTGGGCTCGGCTCACACAGCACAGGATGTTGCCGGGAGGATGAACTGGCACTTTTAGGAAACAATATTACCCAGGCTAATTGCTATGATTATGATAATCATAATCATTACTGCGGCAACAGGAGAGTGCAGAAAGGCTCGCTGTGCGTGCGTGTTGTTGAAAAAGTCAATACAAAACACAGTGTAATGACAGGTAGGGAACATGGACTGCCTCGAGCTCTTTTTATTTTTTTTCCCTTCAACATTCAAGCAAAATGTCAATCAAAAGATTTTTTTTTTTCCCCCCACCTTCCAATCCTTTCTGAGAAAAAGGAAATAGAAAATTACCAGTGTGATTTGCGGGGCCGGTTTGTCGTATAGCAAAAACATCAATACTCTAAGTATGATTTTTAACAGATCAATAGAGATAGGAAAAGCAAAAAGGGGGCACGGGGGGAGAAGGAACGTCTCTACAGGATTGTTCTTTCAGCTAGAATATCGATATGCTCCGTTTCAATGGATTAAACCGCTTTCTAATGAACGTGATAACGTGTAAGTAGCCCGCTTTGCAAATCTTAACCTGTCAAAACAAGACCAAACGGGGGAGGGGGAGATTTAAGACCTTTATTCAACACTAGTTATTCCACTGATGAGAACTACACGGGGACTAATCCAAAGGGTTATGATTTTAAAAAAAAGTCACGCAATTTAGTGGAGAAAAATCCATGTGGCAAAAAGTGGGAAAATAAAAAAAAAAAAATATATATATATATATATATATATATATATATATATATATATATACTCATGCGTATGAAAAACGAACTGAATCATTTCCTCATGCTCGCCGTTTGCCCGTTATCAGCAGTGTGCATGACTTTCAAAATGAACGGTCAGGTCTCTCTGGTGAAGATAAGGAATGTAGAAGGGGAACGCGGTTAAAAAAAAAGAAAATACTCAAGTGTTAATTTACAGTAGCACTTTAAACTAAGGTCCTGTTAACAAACATTAAACTAGTGTGAAAATCGGAAATAGATATAAAAATCGTCTCTGTCGAGTGGAAACCTCATATTTCCAAAAACTGTTACTTTTCAGGAATCAAAGTAAAAAAATAGCAAAAGTAGCACATGTACAAGTGTGACGCGCTTTGAGCTTGTAGATCTGCTACTTTAGGTACGTTTGTGTGACACTGTAATGTAGTATGATCAAATAGGGCACTAATTTACAAAAGAAAACATAAAAGGTTAAATGGATATATAAGAGGTTTCTGCCCGATAGCAACAGAATGCCTTCTAACTTGCCTTCTTAAGTGACACAGATTGCTTTGCAGGTCTAAAATGGGTTAACCCATTTAGGGCTAGAATCATTGAATGCTTTAACCAGTGGAAAAATAGCAGATATACAAGCTCACAGCGCGGCACCGAGTGCCGCGCTGTGAGCTTGTAGATCTGCTATTTTTGAAAAAGTCGTGAAAATGTGTGCAAATCTTTGAATATATGTATTTTTGAAGCGAACGTTTGTAACTCAAATTTTGCTTCTGGGTGGTCCCTGGAACTAAATATTTTGAGATGGGGGTCCGTGGCCAAATAAATATCATTTTGGAGGTCCTTCACGTGAAAAGGTTTGAGAACCACTGACATATAGTAGTCTCTCAAGAACTGACTAACCGAGCTCCATTTAAGTGAAAAGGACCTTTTCTTTGACGATGGCTGGCCAGATTGCTGACATAGAAACATAGGGTTTTCAAAAAATCTTAAAGGATTCAAAAGACACTTATAGAATCGGGTCAAAATTATAATGTTCACTCGGTGCCGCGCTGTGAGCTTGTATATCTGCTATTTTTCAATAGTTAAAGCATAAAATAATGATACACAATAGTGTGTACCCGTTCCGTTAAACTGACAAAGAAGAAGGTGAACACATCATAGCTGATGTCCACTACACTTCCCTCCTGGCCCCACATAGCAGCCCCCCTAACACTTCACCTCTATGGGGGGAGAGGGGGGGTCCATGGTTAACCAGGCTCTCCAGGCCCCCAGGCTTATACAGCAGCAGGCATTACTTGTACCCTAAGTGAGGAGCTACAGCTTCAGCTGCTACACACGCTGCCTATCGTGGATAGAAAGTGGTGCACGTATGGCTGGGTCCGAGGGGTGCCATTATTACTGCTGCAAGCAAGCACAGCGCTCTAAACAGCCACACAGGGACCGTGCATGCATGCACGGAGAAGACAGGTCAGCTGGGGATGCACGCACAGGGCGAACAGAAATCAACATATTTACAGCTCTTCAACAAATAAGCAACAGTCCAACTTTTTTTTTGTTTTGCTTTCCTGCTTTCTTATTTTTTTTACCCCTCGACTCTGCCGTCTGGTTGGTGCCTCCTCACGCTCGTCGTGTTTGTGTTCTTCAACATTGTACTGCAGCTCCTATTTGTCTGTATATTCAAATACCCCCAGGGGCGGTTGCCACCAAGGAGAATAATATTGCATTTCAACAGAGAGAGAGAGGGGTCCTATTCAATACGCTGGGCCCAACAACAAGACCTGTGGCTCTCCTCTGCTAGTCTGAAATGGACATAAGACATTGCCTGTAGCACTAAAATGACTCCATTTACAAGCCAAGGCATGCAGGCACACACCCGGTGACAAAATGACCCACTAAAAAAGAAAAAAGTTAAACTAGTTTTATAAAACTTCGACTTTTTTGGCAGACGCTGTGTTCTCGAAGCCACGCTGCGGCCTAAAGGGTGATTGAAAGCTCTCACCTACACCAGGGGTTTTCAAAGTGGGTGACGGGGGCACCCTGGGGTGCCGCGACGGCAGTCCAGGTGGTGCCGTGAGATGATTTGATAATATTTGGAATTTATTTGGACACTTGAAAAAAAATATTTAGTATCGTTTTAAACTTGAAGTACAACGTTATTTTCAGTCAGTTCTAACCAAAATGGCAATTATCTCAACGTTTTCCTCGGAACATAATCACTGTCGGGCAGAAACCTCATATCTCCAAGTTTCAAATGTGTACTGTATGTCTTTTGGTAAAGCAAGGCCCTGCTTCATCATACAAGACTGTTGCACAAGACTAGTGAAAACAGCCGATCTACAAGCACAGTGAAAACAGCCGATCTACAAGCACAGTAGCACATGTGCTTGTAGATCTGCTGTTTTCACTAGTTTAGTACATTTTATAGATGATGAAATACAAAACGAGCGGTTTTGAACATACAAGGTTTCCACCCGAACAACGACCACAAGCTGCTGGGAGTGAAAATGATAATGTAGGGGTGCCTCGGATTAAAACAATATTTATGGGGTGCCCTGAGACAAAAAAGTTTGGGAACCCCTGACCTACACAGACCCTTAACCCCATCCTCTCTCCCCTTCCTCCTTCCTGCACTGCCAACAACCCCTCCTCATATTCATGTAAAAAAGGCTCTTTCTGTCAAAATGACATCGCAAAAGACCTCTGCTTCACCCAAATACACACACACACAAAAACCACATCCCAACCCGTCTCGCTTGGGCAGTTAAAGTCAACCTCCCATAAAACACTGAGTGCTAGTCTATAAAGCCACCAATTAGCACAATCACGCAGGACACCCATGCTTTAAAAAAAACTGTCCCATTTACCCCTTTTTGACTGCAGCTTTAGCACCACACCACACTAGACCACACCACACCGCACCACATAAAAATATCTACATTTTCCATTACGCAAAGGTACCCATATCGGTAAGAAACAAATTGACCCTTTTAACTGTGATTATAATACAATATAAATTTGTATTACAACTATCCTAAATTATAATACACTATAATGGATTATTATAACTGTGATTATAATACACTATAAAGTATTAATGTATTACTATGATACTACACTATAATAGATTATAATAGTGGTTATAACACAATAGAATCTATTATCATGCATTACATGGTGGTCTAAATGAAAAGTCAGTGAGTGATCAGTCATTATGAAGTGTTTGGCCCTGTTTGGCCTAGCTCAGACCTACTCTAGATTGGATACTTTTAAGTACCACATTTAGTACCACTTTCACATCTACCCAGGTCCTTGTAGTGGAACACCTGGCACAAGTGGGCGGTGTGGTGTGGAGTGGTGTAGTGTGGTGTTGGGCCAGTGGAAAAGGGGCTATTTATTGAGTAATCAGAACACACACCCTGGCTATACGCCCCACCCCATACCAAAGGCTATATTGATGTCAGCAGGTTGACACCTTGGGGAAAACCGAGCTTAGGCCTATATGTGACAACTATGATATTTTATATTTATTTTAATGATTAACCATTTTTAGAGTCAAGGATGCCATTTAAATTAATAGCTCGTACGTTTAAGACATTTAGGGCCCTATTATGATCCAGGTCTTATGCCTTATCTTCTTTGCCTTTTTTTACTATTTTGTTTTTGTTTTTTAAATATTTCAACTAGCTGATCTGCAAGTTCACAACGTGCAGATGTAGATCAGCATTTGAAGTATTTAAAAATGTTTTTCAAAATAGTGAAAAAAAGGTAAAGAAGTTAAGGCATAATGCATAAGACCTGGATCATAATAGGGCCCAGTGTCTGTTACCATTTTAGAGCAGTCATTATGACTTTTGCTTATAAAAGTAGGCGGGCTATAATGTCTGAATGAACTGTCTGTATGATGTTGTTAACTTAATTAACTTAATTAATATGACACGAGAACGTAAATAAAACTATGAGCCTTGTTAACCCACGAAAAACACAATGTTTTTCTTTTAACTCTAACTTACAACACACCGAAAATGTGTCCATCATTGTCAAAAAATAATGTAGGCTAATATCATGAATGATGACTATAGTCTATACATTAAACATTATGCCTTCTGCATATTATTATGATGTAGCCTAGACTACAGTTTGAATAATTATATAGTCTAAAACATGCTGTTGTTATGAAACAACTGTCCTTTGTGAACTTGTGCTTTAAATTATCACATTGTTATTTTATTTATATATATATTTTTTTTCTGTGTAGCTTAAAGCAGTGGTTCTCAAACTTTTTGGGCTTCATCAGTACCTCCTTTTCCTGATTGCTGAATCAAAGTACCCCCTTCAAATCGACATCATTTTGACTAGACAATACTGACAACAAAAGTCCAGTTTTTATGTCAATATGTTGAAAATAAAAGTAAGTAACCTGTTCTCTATCCAGTAGACAGTAAAATTCATACTTGATTTGGTTTAAAGCTATGCAGAGCAGCATGTTCACAAATATTTTGTCAATGTTGTATCGTTAAACATGACAGTAAAATATTATTTTCTCCATTGTGTTCTCTCAAGTACCCTATGTAGTACCTCTGCGTACCCCTAGGGGTACACGTACCCCCATTTGAGAAACACTGGCTTAAAGCATCGGATTCAATCTTTTAAAAAAAAAAAAAAAAGAAGAAAAGAAATCCGGAAAAATACACCTCCACCCTTTTTCATCTTCGCTGTCTGAAGCACTCAAATGAGAAACTGTCAAGAGCCGTGATTTGTGCTAACTAGCTATCGATCGCTCCGGAGCTGCTGCTGCTTGCTGCTGCTGCATGCGTTGTGCCTCATGCAGGGAGAGGGAGAGAGATCGAGCAGAGCAGAGGAGAGGAGAGGAGAGGAGAATGTATGATGGCGCGCACGAAGAGACGGAGAGGGGAGGAGAGGAGACAACATATTGCTATATACCTGGGCTGTATATATAAGGTTGTTGTCGGGTGAAAACCTTGTATGTCCGAATAAGCCGTTCGTTTTTTTGCATTTATCATTTAAAAAAAAATGACTTAAACTAGTGAAAACAGCCGATCTACAAGCGTGTGCGTTGTAGATCTGCTGTTTTCACTACTTTTGTGCGCGACGGCCTTGTAATGATGAAGCAGGGCTTTACTTATAGGCTATAACATTTGAAACCTGGAGATACGAGGTTTCCACCCGACAACGACGATAAAGTCTTGTTGTGGATCGTCGCGGTTTCTCTTCGGGACGGAATATATGCGGGTGTGCCCGGAGGGGGGGGGGGGATAGCGTTTTTTTTTTTAATCACCCCTTGGAGAAATTTAATCAGAAGGCAATAGAATAAGTCTGTGTGACTGAATGACTGGCTGCTCGGTTGCCTTAAACAATGCGCCTTGACTCCAGATTCGGTGGCCCCCCGCGGCCCCCCTCCCTCTCCCCTGTCCCCTCTCTCTCCATCTCTCTCTCTCTGTCTCACACACACACACACACACACACACACACACACACACACACACACACACACACACACACACACACACACACACACACACACACACACAGTTATATAGCCAGAACGAACAAAGAGCCCATGAGAACGCGCTGGGCTGGGCTGGGGGCTGCCAGTGCCTGCGACCACCCCACCACCACCACCCCACCACCACCCACCACTCCACCAGCCAGTAACCTATTCACGTGAAAAAGGCCTTCCCGTGGCTCGTCCGTCCCCTGCGTGGCCGTGGCGATTGAATTATAGCCGGCTGGCTTTACAGGCATGCAGCGAAGCAAGCAGCGACCCATCTCTTTATGTAGCAGCAGTGGCAACCGTCCCATAACCGTTTTAGCGTTTTGCATTTCTTTAAATGGAGGGGACTAAATAATAAAAGCCCCATCCAACGGCAGTGGTAAATAAAATACCCAACAACATGTCCAATATTGGGTATTATTTCCCATAATTATAATTGTATATTATTCTATTATTAACATAGCCTATTATAATTATTATTGCTGTTGTGGTTGTTATCTAACCGATTAAGCGTACCCGTATAACTGAACAAAGACATTAGAATGATTTAGGCTACCTATATGTTGTATTTTGATTGACAGCCACTGTCAATCTAGCGGACAATGAGACTGCAAAAATAAAATAAAAAAACTAACAGATCACAGTAATATATGATTTTGAATTTTACACAAAAGTGCTTATCCTATTATAGGCTACAGTAGGCCTACTTTAAAGTTTAGGACATATTATGTTCTACAGAATTCAAAATAATTTCAAAATGTCAGTGCAGATCTGATAAATTATTGCTAAATAACTTTAGAATATATATATATATATATGTGTCTGTTATTATAATTTGTAGTAGCCTATCATGTTTTGTTATTATAGACCAATTTGTAGTATTTTATTATTATAGCCTATACTAATAATCTATTTGTTGTCATTATTCCAACAGCATGCATGCATGGACTGAATTAAGTCTACCAAATAAAAATGTATACTGTATATATGCATTTAAAAATGTAATTCACCAATTGCAATTCCACGCGTAAAATACATTGAAATCAGACCACAGAACTATTGAAAAATAGCAGATCTACAAGCTCTCGGTGCCGCGCTGCGAGCTTGTAGATCTGCTATTTTCTTTTTCTTTTTAGAAAAGTCGTGAAAACCACAAAGCTTATAATAATATATAACAACGTTCCGTTTTTACAACAAGCTCGAAAGGAGAGAAGAAGACGAAAAAACCCTGTTTTTTCAACAATCTTGAAATCAATCCACTTCCAGCCCAATAAGCCTGCATTATCCCGTGGTAATAACAAAAACAAACACGCTAACACGGGGAGGGGGGGGGGGGGGGAGCCCCCGCTGCGAAAACGCATATCCTCAAAAACCTATTAATCTTCTCAATGTAGTTGTTCACCCTGAAAGCCGAGATAAAGAACCACAGGAAATGTTTACTTTTCTCTCCGCACAGCTCTTTTGAAGTTTCCTCCACACAATGAGGAGAAGAAGAAAAATACACAGTAAAACTAAACGGCCCACGACATCAATTTCGAAGTCATTTTTTAAAATAGCCGGAATTTAGTTACATGCCTAATTAATTTCTAATAGCCTATACTTTCAAACACGGATAGACTAACCATGAAAAAACGAAGAAAGAAAACTTTTATTTTACTAAACTAAAGCGTCATATGAATCAGGGGAAAAAAACGTACACTGCCACTGTTCTCCAAAGGCGAATATAGGGAGATTTTTTTATGTATTAATTTAGATTATATAATCTGCCAATATAACCTCTACAAAATCCAGTATATAGGCTAAACGCTAAATGGTAACCACGGTCCTCGCAACGCACGCAGCGTCGGCGGCTCCCCGCACAGCACGTGAACAAAAGGTCTCAAAAGAGAGTCGACGACTCTCCACACAGTCAATATAATAGCCTGCCCACAGCCGGCCACCTTTTATACAAACACAATTATTTTAACAGACGAACATTTTAAACTGAATGGCAAAATAAATAAATAAAGGAGTTGACTGCGCGTCGTCAGTGAGAGTGAGAGTTGTCTGTCTGCAAGTGTGTGTGTGAGTGATGCGTGTGTTAAGAAGTGGGGGAAAGAGACAGATTGATAGTGTGTGTGAGTGCGTGCGCGTGTGTGTGTGTGTGAGAGAGAGAGAAATGGAGAGGATTACAAACTATGAAGAGTGGTTTTAACTGAGTTTTTTTTTGTGTTGTTTTCAAACAAAATTCTAAAATCTGTCAAATAGTGTTATATAATGAATTAAAGTTCAATTAATTACCTTCTTTGCTGTTGTTGTTTTGGCTCTTGTTTTTTTCCCAGGGTGCCATGGCCTTGTCATCCTCCGGCCCGTCCATCATGGCCTTGTCGCTGGGCACGTACCAGGTGGCGTGCTGCTCTGCCATGAGGGTGTCAAGGTCAATAGTCCCCATTGAGCCCTTCCCAGCATCCGGGCTGCAGTGGGCCAGCTCATTGTCTCCGTTCTGCGAGGGACAGTCGCCGCCGCCGTTCTTTTTGCCATTCTTCATGGCCAGCGGCTGGTCCTCGGAGATGCTGAACTGCTGTCTCTGCAGCTGGATCTGGGCCTGCAGGATCTCCAGGGGGTGGACGTCGTCCTGACCCGAGGTGCTGGACGGGGTGCGTACCTGCTCCATGCACCCCGGGGTGCCCGGGTGGCTCACCCCGTTGTTGCCCCCCGTGCCGCCACCCCCGGCAGCAGCGCTCAGTCCATAGCTGTCGGGTGGTGTCGAGGTAGAGTGATTGTTGATGCCCATGTTGCCCAGGGCCTTCTGTCCGTTCATCAGTCCACCGTGTTCGCCGCCCCTCTGCATCTTGGGCGAGCCGGTGGTGTTCATGGGGCTGCGGCTGGGCTTGGTGGGGCCGCCTGCGTCCGAGCTGGAGGACACCTCGTCCTCGTTGCCGTAGTGGGTGCTGCTGACGTCGTCCGGGAAGTCCACCCGTGGCGAGCTGCCGTCAGACTTGGTGACACTTTGAATGCCACTGTCCAGAGAAGACATCAGGTCTGCCTGGTCCCCCAACATTAAGTCACCTCCTTTCCCCCATGAGGAGGGGGACTGGAGGGGTTTCTCGTGGGGCGTACCCCCACCCCTCTCCCCAACGCCAGCCGAGGGGGTCTGCTGGCCTGGACTTACAACAGGGTTCCCGTTATCAGAGGAAAAAAAAATTCCAGGGCTCACATGTCCACTGTCTCTTTTTCTCCTCCCTCTCCCTCTCCCGTTCCCTGTTGCTGCTTTCCCCTCACTGCACGGGGTAGCGTCCATGTTGTAATTTGGGGAGAGGGCACTGGCTTCCCCCTGCACCGTCTGGCTTTGCGATGCAGGCTTAGCGTTGCTATTCCCGGAGCCAGGAGGCATCTGGCTGTTCTGGGAAGTGCCGCTCTGAAAATACTCAGGACCAGCAGCACTGCCAGTCCCGTTAGCCGTGCTGCTATTAATGTCCTGCTCCGTCTGACTCAGTTTTCGCTTGCCCTCATTTTGGTTCTTCTTGTTGAACGTTACGTTGAGGTTGGGGGCCCCTAGGCTAGCGATCATGTTCTGGCAGGCCGTGGAAAGGGCCGCCAGGCAGCTCTGGCCAAAAACATTGTCTTTACTGCTGGTTTTGCTGAAGTTCCCCAGGGAGAGAGCGCCCAGCTTACTGACGGAGGACCGCTGGCCTGAGGGGAACTCAGACTGGGGAGGGTAGCTCCCCGGTGAGGTGCTCACCCCCTGGGGAGTGCTGTGGGCTGCCCCCTGACGGTTGGCCCCTCCATAAGGAAACGTCGGCTGAGCTCCCATAGAAGGTGCAGGGAAATCAGCCGGCCGCCTCTCCGTCGGTGCGTTCGGGTGCCCCACGCCCGATCCCGGCGACTGCATCTGCGAGATGTTGCCCATGTTTCCGCTGAACTGGGAGTGCATGCCCGGGGAGTGGAGGGCCTGCACGTGGCCGTCTCCTGGTAACCTCATGGGCTCCTGCATGCCCATGCCCGGCCTGAACATCATCCCGGCCCCGTTCTGCTGCAGCGCCATGTCGTGAGGCCCGGACTCGTTACCGGCTCCACCCATGCGCCGTGACATCATCTCCCCCGGTGGGTGGGACCCGGGGAACCAGGAGTTCTCCTGGGCTACGTGGGGATTCTGTCCGTCGAAGTTGGGCATCCTGCCGCCGTTCTCCCTGTCGAAGCCGGGCTGAGGCATGCTCCCCACCGGGCCTCCGTGCACCATGGGGCCGGGAGGCACCTCGCCGTGGTGACCCAGCTGCTGCAGGCTGGGCTGCCTCATTCTCTGCTGTTGGTTCCGAGACGCCATCTGCTTGATCATCATGGCCGCGTTCTGACGCTGCTGCAGGGACTGCTGTTCAGGCCCCGCGTGCTGCAGGGGGCCAGGCGGGAAACCTTCGCTCACAGGTGGAGTGAACTCTCCAGGCAGGCCAGGATAGGCCGAGGGCGAAAGATGGTTCTCGATGCCACCGCCCCAGCCCTCTCCGCCGTGCGCGTTGGGGAAGTCGAACCTGGGCCTTTTGGCCATGTTCATATAAGGGGAGTCAAAGTGTTGCAGTCTCTGATTCGGGGGCTGTTGGGAGGCGGGAGGGGGGGCTGACTGTTGCATATTAAACATGGGGTCCCCATAGGGGTGCAGGCTCCTATTTTCCAGTCTGTGAATGGGATATTCAAACTGGTTGTGTTGGCCCGGCATCATGACCCCTCCGTCCAGAATGTTGGGGTTGGAGGAGCCGGGTTCGGGCTGAGGGGGGCGTGGGAGACCAGGGGGGCACGAGTTCTGTCTCCCCATCAAGCCAGCCTGCTGCTGCTGCTGCATGAGAGGATGTCTAGCGTTCACCCCCGGCTCCATTCCCACGGGCACCTTCCGGCCGTTTCCAAAACGCTCAAAAAACACTCCGTGCTGCGGCGGCGGCTGAGGCTGCTGGGGCTGGGGGGGCGGCTGGTGTCCCTTGGCGATGCCCTGCATGCCCGGCGTACGAGGCATGCCGGGGTTGCCGGGGAAATTCCCACCGGCGACTGGCCTCCCTGGCCCGAAATGGGGCAACTGAGATTCTGATTCTGAGGGGGAAAACACGGGTACGTCAAAATGTCCGGACGGAGGCTCGTTGGGGAAATTATACTCTAAGCCCTCCACGGCTCCCTGGGTGGGCATCCTTCGAGGCTCCAGGCCGTGAGACTCGGAGGAAGAGGACGACGAAGACGGGAGGCCGTGAAAGGACGCCGCCCTGTTAGGTGACTGGTCCAGGGGCAAGCAGGGGGCAGGGACGGCGTGGTTCCCACTGGGAGGCCCGTGATGCTGGAAGTCGGGCATGTTACCCGGCCGCTGCTGCTGCTGCTGCTGCTGCTGGGGGAAGCCGTCCCCCGCCTGGCCCTCCGTGAGGGGATCAAACCCCTCTCCAAAGCCCTGCTGTGGTCCCATGCCATTGTTATTGTAGCCCATTAGCCTGCCACCGTGCAAGCAGGATGACCCCGGGTCCGGGCCCCCAAAGTTGCCGCCGAAGTGAGGGTGATGTTGGTGGGGGTGAGACTGGTGGCCGCCGTGGGGATGTCCTTGATGAGGTTGCTGGTTGTTAAAAAATCCATGCATGGGTCCTCCTCCTTGTTGCTGCGGAGGCTGCTGCTGGAGTCCGCCGCCCGCATGCATGTCTGCGTGGCCCCGCGGGTGGAAGCCCCCGTACTGCTCGCCGTTCATGTTCATGTTGAGCCCGAGCATCGGCGGCTCGTTCATGGGGCCCATGCCCGGCTCCACGGCTCCCGGCGGGCCTCCTCCTCCGTGAAAACCACCGGGGCTTTTATAATGGGAGCCCATGTTCAGTCTCGGTTGGTTTATGTTTCTCTCCGACTGGCCAGGGTTTCTGCTATTAATCTGAGAACCAAACTGCTCCAGCCCAAACATACTCCCTCCCCGCTATCAATCCCACATGACAGCCAGCTTGCCAGGCATCGGCAGACTGATTCTGTCTGTTATTCTCCCCCCGTCCTCAAAAACGGAGGAGGGGGACACAAAAAACTTCACAAAAGTAGATATATTTATCTCTTTAAAAAAGGGGGGAAGGGGATGGGGGGAGGTCGTTTAAAATTTTAACTCACCGAATAATCTCTTAATTGTTCTGTTTCAAAAGGTTTTTTTCCAACTTCTGCAGTGCATCGGAAATAAAGGGGGATAAATGGTGAAATAAGCATGTGAATAGCGTCCGCGCTTATGCGTGCCGTTTTTCTGCTCGTCTTATTCCTTTGGATTGGGATGACAAATTATAGCCTACACATATTTAACTTCGCAGCATGTGTGACAGACAGCTCGTATTCCAAAGTTTCCTGTGTGCGTATATTTTCATTGCGTGCACAAAACACAAACATCTCTCTCTAATTTGTGATGACGGAGCTCAGACGTCTAAAAATAAAAAAATAAAGAAATGGGAAAAAAAGAAAGAAAGAAAAAAAGATGTGAAATAGCTCAGTTTCTTGCCGTTTAATTCATTATTCCATTTTCGATGTCAAATGTCCCGGTGGCGACTGGACGGTGACGGTCCCATCTCGAGAGACGGAAAAAACAAAGTCCACGGAGACGCTTATATAGGCAGTTACAACAATCTCTCCTCGTAGCTTGGGAATAAAAATAGCCTATATATTATAAAAAAACGACCGCGTATATATCCTTCAACATTCCAGCAAACCGCCGCCCGCTGATCATTTTTAGGTCAGCAGCAGTCAAGTAAAGTGGTGTAAAATAAAGCGATAAGTCCAGAACAGCAGGCAAAGGCGCTATAATATCCAAAACCGTCCGGGCGCCGCTTGGAGAGTGGTGCGCTTTTTACGCGTCCTCCTCCTCAACCCCCGACGAGCCGCGGCGGGCACCCGACTGACTGCCCGCTCAACCAAGCACCGCGGAGCGGCTTGACAGCATTCTCTCATCCGCTCCAGATCATGTGGTTGCAAAAACAGCACGGAAAAATAAGAAGAAACCCTCCTCCTCCGCCGTCCGTCCGTCTCTCTCGTTCTGTCTCCGTGCGTCTCGCACACTGACTGACTCCGTCTCCCGGCTCTGGTGGTGGTGGTGGTGGTGGTGTGGTCTCTTCTCTACTAGTCCAGCTGGGAGCGATTCACAGCAGACAGATCGCACTGGAGTGTGGGGCGCTCGGCGCTGTGTGTGAGATCAACGCTGGGTCCAGGGAACCAGCAACAAGTTTTGCATTTCTGCAGCCACTTCCATCCGCGCCCCGGCCGCCAATCAGAGGAGGAGGAGGCCGGGGAGCGAGCTTCGGGGAGGCGGGACCACGTTTTTAAGGTCGTCCTGGGAGTAAATCAACACCGTTAGCCTACACCCCCAGCACCCAAACTGTGCAGCTTTAGGAAAGGGAGGAAAAAAAGAAAAAGGAAAAAAGCTGAAGTGTGAGGCATTGACCGTGTCAGGTGTCCTGTGTGACCAATGATTCATTACCCAATGACCACTGGCAGTGGGGTAAAGTAACTAAGTACATATACTTAAGTACTGACTGTACTTAAGTACAATTTTGAGATATTTGTCTTTGTAGCAGCTACTTTACTTGAGTATTTCCAATTTTCATTCATTGCCAGACCCATGAAATGGGTAGGCCTACATAAGCAAATGTCGGTCTGTCCGGGTTTTCTATATAAAGGGTATATATGATGATGACATGATGATGACATGCCTACAAAAGGCATGATGTCATAAATGATGATGACAGACAGGGGGTCTGGCACAACCAGGTTGACCTGGTCTAGTTTTATTTTACTTCTACTACTCCAGAGATCAACATTGTACTTTTACTCCACTACAATTATTTGAAAACTTTCGTTACTATAGTTACTTTGTAGATTTGGGTTATTATACAAAACATACAATAACTTAGAACGTTTCAGCCATTTGAAAATAACCGATCTACAAGCTCACAATGTGTGGCATTATTTGTGACTCATTGTGAGCGTGCAGATAGATCTGCCATTTTCCAAAGATTTATTATATTTGAAAACGTGTGAAACGGGACATTCTGCATAATAAAGTATAGGCTACTTTCTAATTCCTGGACTAATTCCTTGAATTCCTGACTTTGTATTGTAACAGAGTAGGCCATATTGCATTATTGATACTTTTACTTAGGCCCCAAGTAAAAAAAAAAAAAAAAAAAGTAAATATCTTTTCCACCATCACTGACCACCGAATTATCGAGTTCACCACAGACTCATAGCCGATTCATAGCCCTCTTTCTACATGGCATTTTTAACCACTTATGTTAACTTGAGGCCGATATATACATGTAAATAGTAGCATATAAATCTGTGCTCGGTCAGACAAATTGTTACATACGTTTTACACACGATAAACACAAACCAGTCCATTTCTATTATAGGACAAGTTGGACATTCTTCAACCAATCACCACTGGCAGGCACTGCATCAAACTTTAAACACTTGACTATTGACACAACTGAATAGCCTAGGGAAAAGAAGTCACACGTCAAATAGCTGTTTTGTTTATTACCGCAGTCTAGCCTACACTATTACATTAGGCCAACGTGTTACTATAATGGTCCAAGGATAGCCTACCAATAATAGCAGCTACGTTGTTGCGTAACTGTGTAGGCCTATGTATGGTTTAAAACTCTACATAAGTCAAATGTGTAGGCCTGTCAACTCAGACCGAATAAGTGTCTCCGCTGATGATAATTTGATGCTGAGATTAAATAGGCCTACAAAGCACAGTTAGTAGGCTACAGCTACACGTGTGTGTGTGTGTGTGTGTGTGTGTGTGTGTGTGTGTGTGTGTGTGTGTGTGTGTGTGTGTGTGTGTGTGTGTGTGTGTGTGTGTGTGTGTGTGTGTGTGTGTGTCAGTCATAGCATAATATAATTGTCGTAACTATGTTATAGGCCCGCCTGGAGCTAAAGGGGGGAAATCCTCCTTAAGAGACCATTTGAATTGAATGTGTGGATCGTATTCTGTTCCGATAATCAATTGCATTTTTAGTAGGCCTATTATATATAGGCCTAGGCCATGCTTACTCTGTTATATTATATCACATTTTAAGTAGGATAATAATTTACTAGCAGCATAATTAGGGCATATATGAATAGGCTACTATATGTTTAATTGCCCACTGTAGCATAAAGGACATGATATGCTACTTTCATCCTTGACGAATATTGTATTTCTCACCTTTTATGACAAATTGCTCAGCTAATTTTTGATGTTATTGGAAATGCGTTTTGTTTGCATGTTGTTAAAAGGCGGCATGGCATGTAGAAAGTTCGATGTCTCTTTTAAGGCCAAGGAAAATGACAAAAGGAGCAAACTGATCTGATGACATCTCACTCTCTCCAGCCGCCCCTTTCGAATGCCTCCAATATAGGCTACCCGTTTAAATAGCTCTGGCCTGGCTTTATCATAGTGTGAATCATGAATAGGACTAACCTTAATTCGCGCAACTAGATATATCTTTGTGTATCAAAAGAAAAGGACCAAGGTCTGTTGTTGGCTTCTTCTTTTTTTTTTTTTTTTTTTACTACACCTCATCGGTCACTCGTTGAACATAAAAACGTGTTGTGTCACTTTTATTCAAGTGTGGATTCCACGTGGTTGTCTAACTTGTCTATCACCTAATCTCCAAACAGGATTGTGTTTTATTTGTCACCGAGAATAAAGAGGAACCCCTTTAAACCTATTGCTTTGTTGAGTAAAATGTATCTACAGAATATGGGGGAAATTAACAAAACACCAGATATGGTGAACAAAAAAAAAAGAAAGAAAAAAACACACACACACACACACACACACACACACACACACACACACACACACACACACACACACACACACACACACACACACACACACACACACACACACACACACACACACACACACACACACACACACACACTAATTTTCCCACATTCTAAATTGTGGGCACTGCATGGGCACTCTTGCAGCAACAGTAGACTCCACTCATAGCTGCGGGGACTAAATTGACTTTTATCAAAAAGGCACAGTGCCACCTAGCGTTCAACATGGAGTGAGTGAAAAGATCACAACAGTGTTTTCACCTACAAACAAAAAATAATATCTAGTTTTAGAAGAAGGCATTCAGTAGAGAAAAATGTAGCCTATTATTAATGTAGCTTGCAAGTAGTCTAACTACTAGCAAAAGTAACATTATTGAATAATAATCCTAATAGGCTTATTTTGGTCTCTCTCTCTCTCTCTCTCTCTCTCTGACAAACGCGCGCGCGCGTGTAGTGAGACAGACAGAAAGAGAGCGATAGCAGCCTTATCAGATTTCCTGTTCCTTTCGAGCTTGCCACATCCCCAACAACAATGAGTTCTTTTGTTAATAAATATATTCTGCAAAAAAGAAGGGGGGGGGGGGTCTCTTTTCTTCTTAATAGGCACATATTAAACCGAAAGTTGCCTTTCCCAGCCATACACATGATGTATGCTACTAGACAACCCATGTGGCAGGGAGCACACACTCACTGGCTATAGTCTTGTCTGTCTGGGTTTGTCTGTGCCATGCCCTGCTCAGATGATGCTAGTGATGCTGTCTACTCAATGGAAAATAAATTCATACGAGCTCACATTGCCAATGCCCAGGGGCGTCAATTGGGTATGGCAGGGGTATGCAGCTGCCATACCCTGGGTCCAGGGGGGAAAATAAAAGTTACTTTTAAATATAAATCCATGATTTATGGTTATTATGTTGTTAAATTACAGTAAATAACTACAAATGCAAAATTTAACAAAATGGTCACTAAACAAGGTATTATAATTATATTCTCCACACTTTTATTCTCCTCATCTTGACAAATTGGTATATTCCCAGGTTCCGCAGGTCAGCTGCACAGGTGCAATTCATTATTGTTAATTGTGACACGTTTACTAACATGTTTAAAAAAATAAAATGTACTTAAAATAAATGTATCATGCCTGTTGCTAAGGTATGGCAACATGACTGCTTGCACACGCACAACACCAGTCATGTTGCCATACCTTAGCTTTTTCTGAACTGACGCCACTGCCAATGCCACAAGGTTAGTCTATAATTACCTACATTTAGTTTTTTGGAAAAGACAAAATCAAATTAATATTTGTTATTAGAGTATACTGTATATTATTTACTACAATCATGCTCTTTTTCCTTTTACTAAATATTCTCAGATCATGATTAACTGATATGGGAACGACCTGCATGTCCTGGGCCATGTATGTAGGCCTACACAATACAGATCTTTCTCAAAAAATTGAATATTGTGTAAAAAAAGCATTGCAGATGCCATAGCAGCCCAAATCATAACTGACTTCGGAAACTTCCCACTGGACTTCAAGCAACTCTGACTTCAGAAGGTTGACGAGATAATACGGAGGGGTTTCGCAAACTAGAGAACCATGAAAGGGGGGACGAATATTCTAACCCCTTACCTGAAAATCGTATTTATTGTTTTTGGAAGGCATTGAGTGTAAAAAGATGATCTATATAAGTGTATGTATGTGAGTCTAAATGTGTCAATTGTTGATTGTTGTGAGTCAAGTGAGTCATGTCATGTCAGTTTATGAAAAAGGAAAATAAAAAGATTGAATGAAGGAAAAAAAGAAAGAAGGTTGACATTTCTATTATAAATCCTTGTTTTGAGTGGTTTCGTGTAATATTGTAATATTTTGAAATATGGACTTTTGATATTCATGAGCTGTATGCTATTAAAAAAAAGTTTTAACAAAAAAGGTTTGGAATAATTCACTGAATGTCCAACGTATCTAGAATATTATGAAAGTTTCAAGAAAATGTACTTTTACACAATATTCAAATTTTTCGAGAAGGATCTGTACGATCCTGTAGGCAACTACTCCACTCTTGTCCAAGATTGTGTGAGATGGGCTGCAGCTGAAATAGCAACTGGACCACAAATAGATGGGTTAGAAACATTTCTCTATTATTCTCACTTTGCATTTGCCTCATTTCTGTCCTTTAAAATAGGCATACTGACAATCTTAGCAGCCAGCACACAATCCTGACCTGAACCTGTACTCTGAAGAGAAGCCCTTATGCCAGGCTTGATGATGGAGACAGCAGAGGACAGGTCAGGATATGTCAGTGAGAGGTGTGTGTGTGTGTGTGTGTGTGTGTGTGTGTGTGTGTGTGTGTGTGTGTGTGTGTGTGTGTGTGTGTGTGTGTGTGTGCTTTTTGCACGCATGCAGGGGCGTCACAAGGGGTGGGGGGGGGAGTGGGACTGAGTTACTAGGGCCCAAGCAAGGTGGAGGGGCCTTAATTATTTTATACTTTAGCTATTGAAAAATAGCAGATCTACAAGCTCAGAGTGCCGGAGAGTGCCACGCTGCAAGCTTGTAGATCTGCTATTTTTGAAAAGTCGTGAAAATGTGTGCAAGTCTTTGAATAGGCCTATATGTATTTTTTTAAGCAAACATTTGTAATTCAAAATTTAGCTTCTGGGGGGGTCCATGGAACTGATTATTTTGAGATGGGGGTCCGTGGCGAAATACATATAATTTTGGGGGTCCCTCACATGAAAAAGTTTGAGCAGCACGGACACAGAAACATATAGGTTTTTCAAAAAAAAAAAAACCTTAGAAGGATGTGAAATATTCAGACTCTGCACAAATCTTTCACGATTTTTCAAAAATAGCAGATCTACAAGCTCTGCAAGCTTGTATATCTGCTATTTGTCAATAGTTAAAGCACAAAATGTGAGTGAATCCTTGTATCCAGGGCCCAGAATGTGGTACGACACCCCAGCACGCATGCGTGTGTATTTGTCTATGTGTGTGTGTGCGTGCGTCGGTGTTGTGTGCAAGCGTGCGCGCGCAGGGGGGGGGGGGGGGGGGGGTGGCAAACAGCTCCTGTCTATCAGACAAGAAGCTAGAGAGGAAGGTAGGAAGCAGAGATATAATAGAAGATGATTGTTTGAAGGAGAAGGGAACGAGTATGTAAGGCAGAAATACAAAGATGAGTAGAGAGGAGTTGTGCTCGGCTGCAGAGGTTCGAGGCCATCTCTTCTGTGTATTACAAGGTGGATAATAATGCATTAAGGACTGAGTGAGGTGAGGGCTCTCCTCGTATCACCCTGCTGCTTGACAGCCTTCACACCCCAGACCCAGCATCAGAAGAGTTCTTTCTACCTGGCAGTGGTGGAAAAAGTACACAAATGTTTTACTTAAGTGAAAGTATCAATACTGCACTGTAAAAATACTCTGTTAACTTAGGGTGCCCTCACACCAAAATACCTAGAGTGGAATCCACCAATGCATTTCAATGAGAATGGAGCGTTTTTTTGCCAGTAGAGGATTTCTGCAAAAAACGCTCAATTCTCATTGAAATGCATTGACGGAAAGCGGATTCCACTCTCATAGGTATTTTGGTGTGTGGGCACCCTTACATGTAAAAGTCCAGAATTCAAAATGTACTTGAGTAAAAGTACTAAAGTGTTGGCATCAACATGTACTTGAAGTACCAAAAGTAAAAGTACAAACTGTTTGAAAATAGCAGATCTAAAGCTCACAACGCGTCGCTTGTAGATCGGCTATTTTCAAATAGCCCTGGTATAAAATTGGGCTAAAGTGGTTTATGTATGTTTTATAATATTATAATTTATATCTGCTAAGTAACTAGTAGCTAAAGTTTTTAAATAAATGTAGTGGAGTAAAAGTGCAATATTTGGATCTGCAATGTAGTGGAGTAGAAGTAAAAGTATTGGAAATTGGAAACGCTCAAGTAAAATACAAACACCTCAAAATTTTACTTAAGTACAGTACTTAAGTAAATGTACTTAGTTACTTTACACCAGTGCTACCTTGACGAACACAAAAGGCAGTGGTGCAAAGTGTATTTACTCAAGTACTGTACTTAAGTACAATTGAGGTATTTTTTACTTGAAGTATTTCCAATTATCAATTATTTTACTTCTACTCCGCTACATCTCAGAGGCAAATATTGTACTTGTTACTCTTTTGTTAGTTACAGCTTTAGTAGCCTCGCGTAGCCAGACAACTATTCCACAATCTCCGAATGCTATATAGAGTCTGGAACTACACCTCCTGAACGGCGAGTAATAGAAGCTAGCATTTCCATTCACGAAAATATATTTTTAAATATAATTTCTGCTAAACAGCAAGCTAAACATGCTTTAGATGATTTTTATTTATATAATGATAAATGTGCGCGATGTGAGACGGAAACGGAAGTGAGGAGGAGGCTTCACTTTCGCTTTAACCGGTTACTCATCGTTCTTCTAACGTTATTCCAGACTGTATGACGGGAGCATTTCCAAATCGTGGCGTCAACAGTCTGGCCACGCGAGACTACAGCTTTAGTTACTTGTTACTTTGCAGATTAAGATGATCACAACACATACAGAACCATTTCAGCCATATACATAAAACACATGAGTTCTTCTTCCATCACAGCACAAAGGTGTAGGTAACAGTACTGCATACGTCAGCCTTGACTGGCACCATCTCAAACCCCTCCAAATGATGCGATCCACTTTGTATGTGTTGTCGCGTGGCGGAAATATAGCGGAAAATCTACAAGTTCACGATGGGTTGTACTGAGGATTGTAAAATGGCTATGACATGCCCAAAATAAGCATGCCTGGTTGACAGAGGTATATAAAAAAAGAAAAGGTATGACGAAAGTTTGACGAAGCTTTAATAACTGTGACATCCATTATCAGCCACCCCGATGTGAAGTCAGCCCAGATGGGGACAGTTAGGTGTGACTAGGGATGGGGCGTTAAGCGATATTATCGTTTATCGTGATAAAACACACTCACAGTAATCGTATCGCAGAGATTTAATTTATCGCGATATCGTCCTCCGTCATGCTGAATACTGAATTTCCCCCTTGGGATAATAAAGGTATATATCTATCTATGCACTGGGATCAATTCACCTTTTATTTGCCGAGCTGCATGTCCAGTACCACTTAAACCCTCTATAATTGGTCAAAAGTACTTATATATACAACGTACTTGATGCAGTTTTTTTTCACACTATCAAATGTCTTTGCCAAAAAATAGCCGATCTACAAGCTCACAACTATTTTTTGGCAAATGTTCCGCCACAGGATAATGGATTTTGATTATCGTGATAATATTGTAAATCGCGGTTTATTTTGTCACAGTAATCATGATATGAAATTTTCATATGGTCCCATCCCTATATCAACCACCCAAGTGATGACAAATAGCCTACAGCAGGGGTCTTCAACATTTTTAGGCCAAGGACCCCTTAGTCGAGAGAGAGATGAAGCAGGGACCCCCACAACCCATAGATACCATATTGTTTCAATGTTTGACAGCACAATCATCAGTGTATTTTGGGTTCATGTAAATTTGTGTTTAACCACTTGAACCGTCAATACTTAATAAACTTGACCTTTCACTCTGTACTTAGTCTGCTCTTTTTCCCCTCTACACCAAACCTCTTTGTCGAAAATAGACGATCTACAAGCGCACAACGCCTCGCAGCGCGAGGTGTTGTGCGCTTGTAGATCTGCTATTTTTGGCTAAAGTTCTCAGAATATGCACACTAGGGTTCAAGTGGTTAAAGGAGAAAAAAGGTTTCTATTACTCAGAGATTTGGAGGACCCCCTGTAGTGACTCTGAGGACCCCCTAGGGGTCCTGGACCCCCTGTTGAAGACCCCTGGCCTACAGCGTAGAGTTGCTTCTACATGACAATGGACAGTGTAGAGGCCTTTCAGCACGGTCACAATACCACTCTGTTCTACTGTGATTTAGTGGTCAATTTATCTCCATATTTTGCTCAATAGGACAAGATAGCAGAAGTGAGTGTCCCCTCCTCTCGCTACCCTTAATTCATTGCCATTAACGCCGTTTTCCTCAGATGGACATATTACCACCGCTGTGGGCGGGGGGTACGGCAGTGCGGAGTGGAGCGGGTCTGTGTGTGTCTTCCAGGGACGTGCTGGGCCCCTGATTCAGCCCGGGAAAAAGAGTTGTAGAGGCCCTCATTGCGCGCTATAGAGAGAGAGATCTCTCTCTATAGCGCTGCTGCTACTTTGTCATTTCAGATCATGACAAGTGACAAGCCAGTGTGCCAATTACAGGAGTTATATTTCGTCGTTGTCGGGTGGAAACCACCGTTTGTTTTGTATTTATCATTTTAAAAATGATTTAAACTAGCGAAAACAGCTGATCTACAATTGTAGATCGGCTGTTTTCACCACTTTTGTGCGACGGCCTTGTGTTGATGAAGCGGGGCTTTGCTTTGTGAAAAAATGTACAAATTTGAAACTTTGGAGATAGGCCTACGAGGTTTCTGCCCGACAGTGACGATTTACTTTGTTGGCCGCCCAGCCCCCAAAATGGAACGAAGGCTGACATTTTATTTGTAATCTTTTTCCTAATGGCCGGCCTGGACCGGCCAGGAATGAACCGGCCGTTCGGGAGTTGTCCCGCTTTCCCCAATGGCCAGCACGTCCCTGTTGTCTTCCATGGGCCTTGTTGTCACTCAGCCGGGCCATCCTTGCTGCCGGGGTCAGAGGAGGTTAAGCAGCATCTGTCATCCAGAGGAACGGCATTGTGTTGCGGGGAGGGCTTGCGACAGAGAGCCCCCCCGCTTCCATGGTCCTCTGCCGGCCCAGCCGCGGGTCCACACCTCTCGCCCAGAACAACAGGAAGGACCTGGGAGAATCTCTGGGGCTCGACTCGACCCGGAGCTCGGAAGACGAGGAAGCACTCTGACATCACTGCCATCGAGCGCAGGGCCAAAAATAACTTTCCGCCCCCCTTCGGAGGACCTGTGGCCCCCCCGGTGCAAATCCGGCCCCCAGAGGGTCACACGTACGGGGCATGTGGGGACCCGTAAACACTGGTTATAGGCTCCACACGCTGCCACTTCCTGTAACACAGGGGACTTCAATTTTTTCAGGCCAAGGACCCCTTAGTCAAGAGAGAGAGAGATGAAGCAGGGACCCCCACACAACCCATAGATACCATATACGGTAGTTTAATCGTTTGACAGCACAATCATCAGCGTATTTTGGGTTCATGTCAATTTGTGTTATCAGATATGTAACCACTTGAACCGTCGATACTTAATAAACTTGACCTTTCACTACTGTACTTTTTTCCCCTCTACACCAAACCTCTATGCCGAAAATAGCCGATCTACAAGCTCACGTGAGCTTGTAGATCTGCTATTTTTGGCTAAAGTTCTCAGAATATGGACGTTAGGTTTAATATGATATAATAATATGGTTAATATGAAAAGGTATAAAAAAGTTTCTATCACACAAACATTTGGAGGACCCCCTGTAGTAACTCTGAGGACCCCCTAGGGGTGCAATACGGCACACAGCTGTCCAGCGGTCCAGCTTTGTTACATCGTGCGGCGGCGTGTCGTGTGGAATGCAAATTCTGCTATGACCCATTTAATAAGAATGCTGTAACGCTGGTTGATGAGCTAAGCCCGTTTTTCTGCTAACGTGTTGTCAGCCAAATTCTTCTTCGGCGAGACACGTTGGGGTGCCCTGCTGTGGGGAGACACGTTGGGGTGCCCTGCTGTGGGGAGACACGTTGGGGTGCCCTGCTGTGGGCGAGACACGTTGGGGTGCCCTGCTGTGGGGAGACACGTTGGGGTGCCCTGCTGTGGGGAGACACGTTGGGGTGCCCTGCTGTGGGGAGACACGTTGGGGTGCCCTGCTGTGGGGAGACACGTTGGGGTGCCCTGCTGTGGGGAGACACGTTGGGGTGCCCTGCTGTGGGGAGTCACGTTGGGGTGCCCTGCTGTGGGGAGACACGTTGGGGTGCCCTGCTGTGGGGAGACACGTTGGGGTGCCCTGCTGTGGGGAGACACGTTGGGGTGCCCTGCTGTGGGGAGACACGTTGGGGTGCCCTGCTGTGGGGAGTCACGTTGGGGTGCCCTGCTGTGGGGAGTCTTGAGCCCCCCTTGGAGATTCATTACTTCTACTCATCTGTTCCCCCATTTATTTAAATCATTCAGAACGGGTAGACATTATAGCCTATTATTATTTTGTGCTTTAACTACTGAAAAATAGTAGACATACAAGCTCGCAGCGCGGCACTCGGTGCCGCGCTGTGAGCTTGTAGATCTATTTTTGAAAAATCGTGAAAATGTTGACCCGATTTTATAAGTATCTTTTGAATCCTTCTAAGGTTTAAAAAAATATATATATATATATGTTTCCATGTCAGCAATCTGGCTCGCCATCGTCAAAGAAAAGGTCCTTTTCACTTAACTGGAGCTCAGTTAGTCTGTTCTTGAGAGACTGCTATGTCAGTGGTTCTCAAACCGTTTCATGTGAAGGACCCCCAAAATGATATGTACTTGGCCACGGACCCCCATCTCAAAATATTTAGTTCCAGGGACCACCCAGAAGCCCAACATTTGAGTTACAAACGTTCGCTTTAAAAATGCATCTATTCAAAGATTTGCACACATTTTCACGACTTTTTCAAAAAATAGCAGATCTACAAGCTCGCAGCGCGGCACTCGGTGCCGCGCTGTGAGCTTGTATATCTGCTATTTTTCAATAGCTAAAGCATCCAATGATTCTAGGCCCAAACGGGTTAAACTACAAGGGCTCGCTCGTGACACGTCGCTTTGTCTTCTCACGCAGAGGATGGATGGATGCATGCTTGGGTATGGGTAGTGCGAGCGAGCTGCCTCCTCCTTTAACAGGAGGTGTGTGGGCGACTCTCTCTGCCCATCTCCCCTTTTAGAAACGGTATTATTTGGCCTGTTCTGGGGCAGATATGACTTGTTTCCTCACAGCAGAGCAGGCACATCATGTGACCAGTCAGTCTACACAAACAATAAAACAGCGGATATCTCGGCCGGCAGACTGTGCTGTTCTTTCCTGCTCTTTAACAGCGATTCCGTTGTTGTTTTGCAACACTACTGACCCGGCAGGACGGACGGACGGACGGACTGACGGACGGACTAGGGCCGCATGTACACAGGCAGGGGTGTCGCACCAAATTCTGGGCCCTGGGTACAAGGATTCACGGCGTTGTTTTGTGCTTTAACTGTTGAAAAATAGCAGATATACAAGCTCACAGCGCTGCGAGCTTGTAGATCTGCTATTTTTTTTAAATCGTTAAGAATTTGCGCAAGTCTTTGAATATTTCAAATCCTTCTAAGGTTTTTTGAAAAACCTATGTTTCTATGTCAGTGGTGCTCAAACTTTTGCATGTGAAGGACCACCCAAAATGATATGTATTTGGCCACAGACCCCCATCTCTAAATATTTAGTTCCAAGGACCCCCCAGACAGAGGCAAAATTTGAGTTACAAATGTTCGCTTAAAAGAAATACATATATTCAAAGATTTTGACACACAACTTTTCAAAAATAGCAGACCTACAAGCTTGCAGCGCGGCACCGAGTGAGCTTGTATATCTGCTATTTTTCAATAGCTAAAGGCCCCTCCACCTCCTCAGGCCCTAGTAACTCAGTCCCACTTTCCCCACCCCTAGCTTGTGACGCCCCTGTACACAGGTTTTCTCAGGAATGTGTCTTATCTGATGCACATTCTACATGAGCCCCCCGGCTGTCCCCTCTCAGACCTCTCAGCTCCTGGCCAACAAACACCAATCATATTTCAAGACAATTCGTGGATACAAGTTAACTAACAATGACCCACATCTTATAGAATTTCTTCTCAGATTTGTAGACTTTTTTAGGTATTAGCCATTAACATCATCACAACCATTATTTTAAGTATATCCAGTAAATCCAATAATTTTTACCCCCTTTTCCCCACAATGTAGTCGTTTATGCCAATTGATTCCAGTCCCCACACACACATGTTTGGTCATTGCAGTCGTATCCTACTGCCTCACCTGCCAGTGAGGAGCCCCCACCAGGAGGATGTAGAGCCTTCGTTCTACTCCTCCCGCACAACACTCCCTACTGACAGGTGCCGCCCCAGCCCTATAGACTCGCGTAGCCAGGCTTACTCATCTGCGAAGAGAGAAGCCTGGTTACGACCATAGGCTGATACGGCATAGAACGGTGCTACTTCCGCCGGGAGAATTTCACCGGATGTTATTGTTTTTTCACAGTGTGGTGTGGTCCCCGCTGGCGAAAAAACTGTTCTACTTCTCCCGACCCTTTGGTTGCGCTCGTAATAAACAATATCCAAACAAAAACATGGATTCTGACAAAAGACGCCTATTAAGAGCGAGTTGCCCCAGCCCATAGGAGTACGTGCAATGACCAATACCACACAGCCCGCCAGCTTCTATCCCCCGAACCCGGGGCAATCGTGCTCGACAAAGCAGTGAATTAGAAGCCACAACCTCCGTGGTGCAACACCCCAGCATCACTATCTTTAACTGAATGAAAGACTGTCATCCACTGGCCTACTGATGCCATGAGCAGACGTTTGTGCAGGTCTCTCTTTACTCACAGGTCTTGGTAGAACTGGGGCTTTACTGACTTCATCCAGCCCATCAACGGGTCCATTTGGTTTGAGGGCGGCTAGGCTCGCCTACTGTAGTTGCCCAAAATCAAACAGACGTACATTTTAATGCAAATCAACAGCAATTTAATAATTAATTAACATTTTTTTTTTCTATAATTTTTATCCCACGATTTTGTAACCCAATAGTACCAATTACCTAACCTGTAATCCTGGTTTCTGCTCTCCCTCTGCCGCACCTGGGAAGACAACGGACTGACCTCATGCTTCCATCAGTGCATGAGTAGTCCAAGTTGCTTCTTTTCACCTGACAGGGAGGATTTCCCCGGTTTGGACGTAGCGCGTGGAAGGAACACGTTATTCCAACTCCATCAGGCGCCCCGGCTGGCCAGGGGGAGGCATTATAGAGACCAGGATTACTGCATGTTTTTGTGAGGGTATCAACCCTAGGAGACACGGGGAGAACATGCAAACTCCACACAGAAAGGCCCTTTCGCCAACCCCACCTAAGGTGGGGGCGCTGATGACACGGAGGAGAGAACACGCCCCCCAGCACCCACAGCATCCCCCGGCGGGACTCGAACCCAGGAGGCAACAGCGATACCAACTGCTCCACCGTGCGAATTAACAGTTTGAAGGCTGTTCGGGCGGCTCCTTCATGCTAGCTTCAAGGCGTTCTCTACGGATGCATTATAGTGACTCCTACAGGTTGGTTAGTATTGGTCACCACCACTGTGAAAAGGACTACAGGACATATAGGGGGAATTATGGGACTTGGCATCACAACTAAATAGTGAAAAGATAAGGGAGGGAAAAGAAGAATCAATGAACAGTTTTGAAGTGAAATTTATTCGATATTTAGATACAATGTGTAGACTTTTATGGCACAAAAAAAAAGAAAAATCTACAGAGAGAAAAGGCACGACATTATACATTCACTACCATGTCCCCTGAATTCCATAAGATGATCAGAAACATTTAAAAGCAAACCTTTTCAGACATTAAGCAGTTGTCGATTTCATAAATCATAATTAGATTATTTTTTTCTCCTGTGAAAGATTCCCTCTACCACAACATTGCCTTGACAGGTGGTAAACCATTGATTTTATGTTGATATTTTTGCCACTGTTTTTTTTTATTTATATTTAATAGACAAAAGGGGTAATCACGAAGACACACTAAAGACCAGTTGTCTTGTCTCACACATAAAATGATCTCTTTAAGAGGTATGCATCATAGCTCAATACAGTTACAGTTCAAAAGGCTTTAGTTGTCCTCTCCTATAGTTTACAAACCACATATTACAACATCATATTACCCCATTGTGATGAGACTATTGCCATTTTGCCCATGGAAAGCATGTGTTACAGTTAAAAGGCAGTGATACACAAGGTTAAGCTCGAGTTATACTTAGAGAGGGTGTAGCCGCAAATTGCAACACTAGATTTTGTTTAATCGGTTGAATCTAGGGTTGCAATACCTCCCATAGGCAGCCTATGGATCAATACAGTTTTTTGATATCTGATTGTATTGAACGACATCAAACTCACCAATATTGGGGCTGTATGGAAAGCTTGAAGTATCCTCTTTCTATCTGCAAAGTGTTTGTTTCATAAAACCCCAGCGTAGAGTAGACATGTTATGAGTCATATCCATCAGTATATCCAAGCAAGTGTTGAACTTCGGAAGCGCTCGTCTTCTATAACGCCATGTCCCGCTATTATATGTGACATTTAGAACCAGCTGGTACACAGGACCGCTGAGTGACTTCCCACAAGCGCTTCCAAACTCCAGCACTTATAAAAAATAATCACCCGAACTGAGTTTCTTGATAGAAAGTAGCTCATTACATGTCTACGCTGAGTTTTTATGAAACAAACACTTTGCAGATAGAAAGAGGATACTCCAAGCTTTCCATACAGTCCCAATATTGGTGAGGTTGACGTTGTTTAATACTGATATTGTTTAATACAATATCAGATAGCAAAAAAACTGTTTTGATGCATTGGCTGCCTATGGAGGAGGTATTGCAACCCTAGATTCAACCGATTTAAAAAAGAAATCTAGTGTTGCAATTTGCGGCTAGAGAGGCTGGAGTGCACCTAAAAAACAGTCGATCTACAAGCTAAGAGCTTGTAGATCTTTGCGACACAGGCGCGCAAACCAAGTATGACTCGGGCTTAACACGTTGGTCAACAGATGGGAAACGGTATCCGCGTTCTTGCCCCAGCATTGTCCCGTCTGTCACAGACACAAATACACTGTCCAGAGAGAGAGAGAGCGACAGGAGGGTTACCCAGATAAACCTTTTCCCCCCCAAGCCTGCCTATAGAGTATCACAGGCTAGACCCTCAAATACCTGAAACGCGCCCGAGTCGCGTTAGATTTTAACCACTTTAACCATTATTTTATGCTTTAACTATTGAAAAATAGCAGATATACAAGCTCACAGCGCAGCACCGAGTGCCGCGCTGCGAGCTTGTAGATCTGCTATTTTTGAAGAATCGTGAAAATGTGTGCAAGTCTTTGAATATCTTTGACCCGATCTTTGACCCGACTTCTAAATCCTTCCTCTAAATCAGTGGTTCTCAAACTTTTTCATGTCAAGGACCCCCCAAATTACAGGTATTTGGCCACGGACTCCCATCTCAAAATATGTTGTTCCAGGGACCACCCAGAAGCAAATATTTGAGATACAAATGTTCGCTTTTAAATAGATATATTCAAAGACTTGCATAAACAAATCATGATTTTTCAAAAAATAGCAGATCTACAAGCTCGCAGTGCGGCACTCGGTGCCGCGCTGTGAGCTTGTAGATCTGCTATTTTTTCAATAGTTAAAGCATTCAATAATTCTAGGCCTAAATGGGTTAAGACAAGTGCTGAATACATGTAAACGAACCACATCTGAGGATCCATTCGTGAAATATTGGCACGTCATCACGCCTTTTTTCCTGGGGAGGTTTTCACATACACACCACCCCCCAATCAGGTTCAGAAAATATAAAAATATTACCAAATCTTATCTCCTCAAAAATATCCTGTTACATCTGTAAGTGTAAAAAAAAAAGAAAAAACACTTGAGGCTGAATGGTGATCTTAAACAAGACCCCGTTCTATAGTAGCACAACGGGGGACTTGGGATGGTGATGATGGCTGCGCCGGTTTCTGTTTTGTCTTATTTTCTCGTTTGTCTCTGTTTTCTGCAAGTTCTGCGCTGGCTGGTGACATTTATGAATTTCCCCTTAGGGGATCAATAAAGTATATCTATTCTAATCAATTCAACAGACATGCACACCCGTACAAACAGAAACTTGAGCACACACACACACAAAAAAAAAATGGCAGAAGCATTAAGGTCTCAAGGATGAAGGCAATGGTTGTACGGCAGGGGTCTTCAACGTTTTCAGGCCAAGGAAGACCCCTTAGCTGAGAGAGAGATGAAGCAGGGACCCCCACAACCTTTTCATAGATTCCGTATCGTTTCATCGCACAATCGCCAGTGTGTTTTAGATTCATGTCAATTTGTGTTTTCAGATATTTAACCACTTGAACCGTCAATAGGCAACTTGATAAACTTGACCTTTCACTCTGTCCATAGTCTGCCCTTTTTCCCCTCTACACCAAAGCTCTTTGCCTAAAATACCCGATCTGCTATTTTTGGCTAAAGTTCTCCGAAAATGGACACTCGGGTTCAAGTGGTTAATATAAAAAAGGAGGAAAAAAACTTTCTCTCACTCAAAAGATTTGGAGGACCCCCTGTAGTAACTCTGAGGAGGACCTCCTAGGGGTCCCGGACCCCCTGTTGAAGACCCCTGCATTAAGGTTTCAAGGATGAAGGCATGAATGGTTGTAAATGGAACAACAAGTTAATCCAGTGCCACAACAATTCAGAGCCCAGCAAATGGAACATTCTCAAAACGGGAGGCTGACAAAGCTTTAATAATATGGCCATCGTGTATACGGGGTGTGTGTGTGTGTGTGTGTGTGTGTGTGTGTGTGTGTGTGTGTGTGTGTGTGTGTGTGCGTGTGTGTGTGCGTGTGCGCGTGCGTTCGTTTAAAAAATCCCTGGTTTAAGGCAGAAGTGGAACATGGTACAGTACAGTGCTCTGTAGCAGAAACAGACCCACTAACTTTCCCAGCTACCAGTTTATTCTCATTAGAATCGCTCACTGACAGCTTAAGTGTGATGCAACATAAGAGATATCAGGGAAAGCTTAGGCCAATAAGAAGGTAAAAAATATATACTGTACTCCTACAGCCATAACCACTTAAACCCACTTAGCTGTACGTCAATAGACCTTATAGGTCTGCTATTTTCACTGAATATTCGCCGATTATGACATGCCCAGAAGGCGACCGCGGTTTTCCCAGGGACCCTGAGTGCAACGGTGGGGGTGCGGGGGGCTGCAAGGGTGATGACGACGGAGGCGCGACTCAGCTCCGTTACAGAGTTACCCCTGTATGTTCCGTTATGGACAGAATAGTAAATCTTCATCCCCCCGATTTTCGGCACCTCAGCACGGTCCAAGTGAACACAGTGAAGCGCTCCCTACCTCCTTGACCACCCCTGGCCCCCACCGTTGTACTCAGGGTCCCTGGGAAAACCGCGGTCGCGCCCAGAAGAGGGATGCTAGGGTTCATGTGTGGTAAAAAAAAGCAGTCACCATCACACACTTCTCAGACTTCTCCTCTCGCGTAAGGTCTGACATGTACTGATCACATATAGGTGGGCAAAGCCAGTGGTTCTCTTCCGCGGGGACTCTGTGGGTTCCTTTATTTGGGGTCTAAATTGACCCATACAAGTCTGTAACTCTGACAGTGTACAAACGGAACCAAAATGAACCCGTGGTTCATTTGGTTCCATTCGTACACTGTCAGAAAGTTAAAGGGGAGCCCTTGAAATTTGGAAGTTCGAGAAACACTGGGCTAACCAACCATCAGGGGCTTTTTCTTTCACCAAAAGAACCTTGGTTCCAGAAACCAGTGCCGGTTCAACTTTCTTGGAACCTTTGGTTCGTTCTTGCGAACCGACTTTGCGTTTCCACCCGACTGAACCAGAGCCATTGTCCCCCAGTTCAGATGGTGGTTCACTGGAAAAAAAACATGGAATTTGTGGTTCCGGGTTCCGAACCAACTTTTACGGTTCGGAAAACAAATCCGGTTCTCGGTGGAAAAGCTACACCTCTGGTTCATCCCATAGGCCGGGAGAAAGAACGGGAACTGGTTCTTTGCCGGTGGAAAAAGGCCCCAAAGTGGGTTCCGGGGACTCTGTGGGTGTCCTTTATGGGGGTCTAAATTGACCCATTCAAGTATGTAACTCTGACAGTGTACAAATGGAACCAAATGAACCCTAATGGGTTCATTTGGTTCCATTCGTACACTGTCAGAGTTAAGGGGAGACCTTGAAATGACGGTGTTAACCCTCAGAGGCACGGACGAGCCCCCACTGTGATACGAGGGAGGTAGCTAGAGAGAGAGAGAGCGCTAGCTGGCTGCGGAGGTACAGTGTGCTTAGAGCAGAACAGAAAGGGTCCAGCCAAAGGAAGGTGAGCAAGCAGCATGTGGTGCTGGTGTTGACTGGGTGCAATAAGGGGGGGGTAAGGTAAGGCTGCAACATCTCTGTAAACAGACCCAGCGTGCGACACACATACGTACGCGAGGGAGGGCGGTCCGGTAGACAACGGTGTCTACCTGTCAGCTCTGCTAAGGAAAGGGACTTAAGCAACAGCAAAATACACAAACACACACGTGTACAGACACTGAACCTCAGAGAACCGGTGAAGTAAGGCATAGCCTCTGGGGGTGGGATGGGATGGGATGGGATGGGTGGGATGGGTGAGGTGGGGAAGGGTGGTGGGGTATGGAGCTCATGACAAGAGGCTGGAGGGGCGTAGCACCATCTGTGGCTGTTTTTCAGTGCGGTTTTTCTCCGGGGACATCCGTTAGGGGCGGCAAGAACTTGTGTGTGTGTGTTATGGGTGTGTGTGTGTGTGTGTGTGTGTGTGTGTGTGTGTGTGTGTGTGTGTGTGTGTGTGTGTGTGTGTGTGTGTAATGGGGAGTGTTTGGGGGAAGAAAAAGAAGATGACAAGTGCGGTGGTAAACACTTCCAAAGTAACTTCCTTCGGCTGAACCGAGCCTGCACGGATCTGCCCAGCTCAAGCCTTCAAGAGGATCAGTCACTGCAAAAGCATCCACACCTGTGTGTGTGTGTGTGTGTGTGTGTGTGTGTGTGTGTGTGTGTGTGCGTGCCTGCGTGCGTGCGTGCGTGTGCATGCGTGCGTGCGTGTTCATGTATGCACGAATTCACTGGTGTTTGCGCCTACAGTACGTGTGCACTATGCGTCATGTGTGTGCGTGTGTTCAATCTAGAAGGTTTGCGGGAGGAGAGTGAATACCTGTTCGGACAAGATTGTCGGTGTTAATAAGACACGGAGTGGGGAGGGAGGGGTGGGTTTGGAGGAGGTACGATGGGGTGTTAGTAATCTCTTAATGAAGGTTGCGGCAGGAAGGGACAGGAATATGAGCAAACACAGAGAGAGAGAGAGAGATGTGTGCCAGGGAAATGAAAACCGTTGAGCTAACAGTATGTACAGTACAGCTAAAAAAGACAGGAGGAGACAAAAGGTGTTGGGGAGAGAGAGAGAGGGAGAGAGAGAGAGAGAGAGAGAGAGAGGGGGGGAGGGGGAGGGGGGGGGGGTCAGGGAGGTCACCGCCTTGAGAGGAATGTTTCAGAGACGACATTTAAACACAAAAAAGGAGAAAAATAATAAAACATCGTAAATCAAAATTATGGCCAACATGGACTTATGGAGGAAAGTGTGTCCTCTCAGAATGACCCATGACAAAGTACTTGGTCCGACCGACACCTGCCGTTGGTTGTGGAAAAATCGCGCCAATTTAGATTGCTTCATGAAATATTCATCTCTATGATATACTGTATATCGGAAGAAGTAGTAGCTCCTCCTCTTCATACCGATCCAGAGAGGGCTGAGGTTTTGCCAAAAAAAACAACAAGGCAATAAATAGCCGATAGTTTGGACACTCCTCCCCCACAGCCCCCAGAAGAAGAACATCAAAATTAAGGGGAGCCTTTTATCAGCTAAAAGATCGGGTCGTGTTCTAGAAAAAAAAAAAAAAAGAAATCAATTCCTCTGTGGATAGAATGTCTATGATTGGGTGCAGCAGGGCGGGGGATCCGTTCTTCTACTGATCGATAATCGGTAACAGAACCCTCTCCCCTCCGTCATTATGGCCTGAATTGGTTAAAGGTTGAAGGAGGAAGGTGGCACCCTAGGGAGCAGCATCCCCTCTTCTTCATCATCGCAGTCTTCATCATCGCGGTTGTCATCATCACGGTTTGTAGTTTTCGTCGTTTTTCTATTTTAAAATCCATGTCCCGTTTTCGGCGGTCACTCATCGGCGGCGGCGGTGGTTCCTCGTACTTGGCCCTGTTGGCGAAGCTGTGAGGGGAGGGAGGAGGAGGGGGAACAAGAAGAGGCAAATAAACAAGCCATTAGCGCTCGCTGTGCTACTGCTAAACAAGTGAGGGCAGGTTGGTGTGCGATGCATGCGTCAACAAGTGGAATTCTGCACAAAAAACGGTTGCTGCGACTGTGAATGAATGGGGAGCAGAGTTTACATTCGTCGTTCAAATCTAATTCACAGCTAATATAAAAAGAAAATAACCCAAATCTATATGATTTTTTTTCTCTTTTTTTCCCATTATCAGAGTTATTGAGCCCCTTTGTTTGTTTTCGGGGGTAGATAAAAGCATCACTTTCAGATTCCACCACCCCCGAGGCTGATGGCTTTAGAAAGACAATTAGCGGCTGAATCTGATAGCCGAAACACCTTAAGCCTTTTAGGCCTGGGATTATTGAATGCTTTAACTATTGAAAAATAGCAGATATACAAGCTCACAGCGCGGCTGTGAGCTTGTAGATCTGCTATTTTTTTTAAAAGTCGTGAAAATGTGTGCAAATCTTTGAACATATGTATTTTTAAAGCGAACGTTTGTAACTCAAATTTAGCTTCTGGGGGGGCGTTCCCTGGAACTAAATATTTTGAGATGGGGGTCCGTTGGCCAAATATATATCATTTTGGGGGTCCTTCACATGAAAAGGTTTGAGAACCACTGACATAGTAGTCTCTCAAGAACAGACTAACTGAGCTCCAGTTAACTGAAAAGGACTTTCTTTGACGATGGCTGGCCAGATTGCTGACATAGAAACATAGGTTTTTCACACAAAAAAAACCTTAGAAGGATTCAAAAGACACTTATAGAATCGGGGTCAAAATTCAAATGTTCACGATTTTTTCAAAAAATGCAGATCTACAAGCTCGCAGCGCGGCACTCGGTGCCGCGCTGTGAGCTTGTATATCTGCTATTTTTCCAATAGTTAAAGCATAAAAATAATAACACGCAATAATGTGTACCACCCCGTTCTGAACGGCTTAATGGAACGGTTCAGGCAAACGGGTGGCCCCTAAACAGAGGGATAAGACAGATCTGATGAAACGGTGCGAGGACTCGTCCTCCTAACCACCCTCTCCTCCATCCATTCTCCCCTCCCTCCTCCTCCGTCCCTCTCAAACACAGCACACAGGCTCCTTTTCAACTGCAGAATTCCATTTGTATGTTAATGAGGAGGGGAGAGGGAGCCATCTTGAAGCCCCCCACCCCCCCACCCCCACCCCCAACTCCTCCTCCATCCCCTCACCCCGCCTCCACCTCCACCCAGTCGATGTTAGCACAGAAGCAGACAGAACTGTTAGTGCGTAGTCTCTAGCAGGACGCGGCGTCTCCTAAGCCTCGATTTCTTTTTTCATACTTCGTTGCACGCGGGTGTTTCTCCGCGACGCTTTGTGTGTGACCTTGTAGATCCGCCGTTTTTAGTACCGCAAAACACCCGCACGCAACCAAGTATACAACTCAAGGCATTATTACTCACCCTGGTCCAGGTGCAATCTCACCATCACACATGAACCCTCAAGGATCCTACGAACGAAGGCGATGTCAGCTGAGGAGGCCCCGACCACATCTCAGTCTTCGCAGACTTAAGCTCTAAAACTAAAACAAACCCCATCTCCTCGGGTTCAGTTTTCTAAGGTGGAGAGGGACGTTCGTGAGGTTTGTGATTTTAAATAGAGAAACCCACCGGATTTGGGGGGGTGGTGGCGGTCGGGTCGTATAGCTCAGGGGTTCCCTTTTTTTTTTTTTTTTTTTTGACTCAGGGCACCCCATAAATATTTTTTTAATCCGAGGCACCCCTACATTATATTTTTCACACCCAGCACCTTATATTTATAGCATATCGTCGTTGTCGGGTAGAAACCTTGTATGTCCAAAACCGTTTGTTTTGTATTCATCATCTATAAAATGTACCTAAACTAGTGAAAACAGCCGATCTACAAGCACACAACGCCTCGCATTGAGGCGTTGTGTGCTTGTAGATCGGCTGTTTTCACTCGTTTTGTGCGACAGTCTTGTATGATGAAGCAGGGCTTTGCTTTACCAAAAGACGTACACATTTGAAACTTGGAGATACAAGGTTTCTGCCCGACAGTGACGATATTTTGGTGATTATGTTGCGAGGAAAACGTTGAGATAACAGCCATTTTGGTTAGAACTGACTGAAAATAACTTTGTACTTCGAGTTTAAAATGATACAAAATATTTTTTTCAAGTGTCCAAATAAATTCCAAATATTATCAAATTATCTCACGGCACCCCAGGGTGCCCCGTCACCCACTTTGAAAACCCCTGGTATATTGCCTGCCGTCCCGGGATTCTTCGGTCTTATATAGTAGGCCGAGTGCGACTGGGCTGACCTCCCCGGCGCGGAGCCTCAGGCCGAGGCGCTCGGCGCTCATCGCAACAAACCGCAGCATCTCTTTGATGCTCCCGCCTGTTTACGTGCTCCAGGGGGAAAATGGGAAACACATGCAGGGTTTGGGGGGCGAAGTGTTGGGGAGGCGAAGCACAAAACGCTCCATGTTGGTAGTGGGCCAGGAATGTTTGATCCTGGCCCACTACTTTGGCCAGTCCAGCCCTGGATGGATTCCTCCCCTTTTTCTCCTTGTACGGCCAAATAGCTGCTCTCTCTGGCTGATATTTAGAGCTACGGCCAAAAGGGAACCCAGTGGCCTTACAGAGAATGTGATGCACAAGAAATGAGAGCTCTGTGGCTGTGCCAGAGGAGTGTTTTTAATGTGTTTTCTATGGTGATTCTCTGGACTGTTCAAGGTGCAGGGCTTGCGTAGGCTTTTCTTTTGGATGTCTTTTGACTGACCGCCACCTCGTAGTCTTCTTAAAAAAGAAGAAACGAGAGCTCACAGCGATTCTGAGAAAAAGTCTGCACAGATGTCTGGATACACACAAATAGAATGAGAAGGCGCGCAAGCAAGCACGCACTGCACTGCACTCACACACACACACGGCAGGGAGCATTTGACTAGGTCAGCAAAAAACACTTAACAACCTGGCAAATGCTTCTTCATATTTCTCTGAGATCTGGTGTTATTGATTAACTAATTCAGACTGAACTATGGAGTTAAATGTGCACACACACACACATTCCACACACACATACACTCAAAAACAGTGACCACAAACCCCCCTTTCTCACCACCACGGTATGGCGTGTAAGCAGCATAGCCATGCAGAAACACAAGAGGACCGAGAGAGAGAGAGAGATGAGGAAGAATCCACGAGACGGAAGCAACGCGTGCGCGTTTTTGCCAACGAACCTAAGCACAACGGTGGGAGCGCGGGAAAGGAGCGCTTGTTTTCGGTAATGACGACGAGACGGTAGGGAGCGAGTCACCGTGTCGAGCGTTGCGACGGTCGCATGAGACGGCTCGGCGCTGTTACCGAGTTATGTGCCGTCATGGACAGTATAGTAAATCTTGGCCCCCACGACTTTCGGCACCTCCGCGCGGTCCAAGTGAACACAACGAAACGCTCCCTACCTTCTTGCCCACCCCTGGCCCCCACCGTTGTGCTTAGGGGTTCGTTGACAAAACGCCAGGTCGCGGAAGCAACGATGGCCCCCTAAAAAGCAGCCATTGAGCCTCTGAGCAGTTCAGACTTACACAGCCTCCCTACACCTGGCCCAGCTACTCTTCTGCAGCCTTGGTGCCTCGTACAGAGCCCTTCTTACGCATCTGGATGCAAAATCACAGAACGGAGGGGTGAAGTTACCAGGTTTCCCCGCCGGAAATATTGTTTAATATTCAGGATGGGCAAGATTAAGGTGATTAGGCGTAAGGTCAAATTAATAACACAGCTGAGGAAGTGTTACAAAAGGTTTTGTTTTTTATTTTGGGTTAAATCCTTCTGTATCCACCTGTTTCCGCCAGAATTTACTGTAGCATTATCTGCGGGACACTTCCGGTTAACGGCAGACATACAAGCTCACATCGCGTCGCAGATGCAACCGTTGTGAGCTTGTAGATCACACTCGGCTGCAGCGCCGGAAGCTGCCGCACACCTTCTGCACAATGCATGATGGGATGTTGGAAAGTTGTGGATATATACAGTACTTTGTTAAAGAGGCGGTGCCATAGTTTTGTACTTTTTCTGGTTTTCATGTGTCTAGGAGGTTGACAGTACTTCATTAGACCCCCTGGTGTGGTTGTTATGAGCAATTATGTATCCCCTTTGTATTTGGGGTTTCTTCCTGGAGGCTGACATCTTGTGGGTCCAAAGTGCCGGTCCAAAAACACAGATAAAATGACATCATATAATCATCCCCTCCCCTATTACCATTCACCGTGGGTGTGGCTAACTTCAGCTGGGTCACCACCCACCATGACAACCAGGCATACTTAATGAACTGGTGGGTGTGGCCATTTTAACTCTTTCTGTACACTTTTTGATTTAATTTCAAACTAATTTAGTTATATACTCATGTTAACTTTATGAACCTAAATACAAATACATTGGACATGAAAAAAGAGATTTTAATACTACTATACTAGTCATTAAGCTACTAATATAGACTGACGGAACTAAAGCAGGTCACGTTTGGAATTGTAACAGCTGAAATCAATAATATATCAGTATTCCGGTATAAACCTGGCAGAGCCCATGTATGTTCAAAGGGTTGATGTTGTTAAATGGGGAGATGATGAAGCCTAGCTGGAGCGGGCAAGCAACAAATGACAGGAATTAACTATTCCACCAACATACAATAAATAGCGCTTAGTGGTCAGCAATGTTAGTAGCCGACACATGGGGGGGTCACAATTAGAGCCATTAGAGAAAATATGGATGCAGTTTCAAACATGATAAAACACCAATACATGCATTGGTATTTTATTTTATTGCGACCGTAGGTCACAGTTTACTGTCAGAACCGGCACCCTAGTAATTAACCTTTTCTTGCACGGCACCCCTGAATTACACTGTTAATTTTTTTGAATCTTACTGTATATCATATTACTTAATATGCATCTTTTCACCTGAGATACGATATGTCACAGGGAAATATCGGTTTCCATTAAACAGATTGAAAATAACTTTATACTTGACGTTCAACCACTTGAACCCCAGCATCCCTATTCTGGGGGGGCAGGTTCACCAAAAAATAGCCCATCTACAAGCTCAAACCGCGTCACAATGTGAAGCGTTGTTGTGAGCTTGCAGATCTGCTTTTTTGGTGAAGAGTTTTTAGGTAGATGGAAAAATAACTCATCAAGTACAGTGCAAATCGTGTCTGTTTTACTTATCATAGAGGGTCTAAGACAAGAGGTTAAACTCAAGTGATATTGACGCATTTCAAATATTATCAGGGTATTCTGAGGCACCCCTGGACTGGCATCAGGGCACCCTAGGGTGCCACAGCACCCACTTTGGGAAACCCCGTTTTAGAGCTACGGATTTTAGAAGGCATTTGTAGAATGGGCCTCAGGTCTAGATCAGTGGTCCTCAACCTTTTCAGGCCGCGACCCCCAAAATAATCATATTTTAACTGGGGACCCCCCCACCCTGACAAGCACTAAGAGTTACAAGTTGTATCCACCTGATTCCGCAAGAATTTACGGTAGAATTATCTGTGGGAGACGTCCGGTTAACAGCAGACATACAAGCTTGCGTCGCAGTTGCAACCGCTGTGAGCTTGTAGATCACACTCGGCTGCGACACCGGAAATGCCAGATACCTTCTGCGCAATGCACGATGGGACGTTGGAAACTCGTGGATAACACGGTTCTATTGTGAAAATAGCCGATCTACATGCTCACAACGTTGTGAGCATGTAGATCTGCTATTTTCACAATTTCAGCCTCTAATATTTGTATGATTTGTAATTTAAGATATATTAACAAGTCCTTAAATTGTCACTTTAGAAATGTGCAGATACCCTCCATACAATTAAACTTCATGTTGGTTTGTTTACTGTCGAGTAAGAAAACTATGTTTTACTTTAAGTTAATCATCTGGGGACCCCCCCAAAATAATTTGGGGACCCCCCCCCGGGGGTCCCGACCCACAGGTTGAGAACCACTGGTCTAGATGGGTTAAGAGCTGGAGGGACCCCTTGTTATTGAACGAATCACGCAGAACATAAGAGCTAGTTAACTAACCCTTCAACAAAACCTTTAACAGCTTATTCCTGAAACAAGAAGGTTAACACAATTACTGCCTTTTAATCTGAAGTTTGCTTGGTGCCTTGGTGCCGCGCCGTTTCCTCCGTAGGCCGCCGCTATTATTTTGAAGGGCCGGAAGGGGGTTGTTTTTGTTTTTTTGGATTATCACTTGACGGCAACGATTACGTCATCTAGTCACATGACAGTGTGAGCCCAGAAGAGAAACATGTCTGCGCCCAGCCCGAGTCTATTTGTGTACAGTATGGAGACCATCCTCTGTATAAGAATGTCTCTTTTGAGTAAATGAAGTCTCTTTATGGGCCTTTCAATGGATTTACTATGGAGGACGTTCACTTTGCGTGCACGCCCGATGTGCGTTGTAAACAAATCACGGACATTACCGATGCGGGCGGGTGCGGAGCGACGTACAGTAAGTAATAATACCTTTACTGTATATACAGTAAGATTGACAGTCCTCTTGTCAACGGCAGCAGAACAGTTAACTGAAAAAAGGCCACCAGCCAAAATGTCAGAGCTCTCAAAATGTAATATCCTGCCGTGCACTTCTCCTCTCTCTCTGACATCCCACACGGTTTCCACTCAGGACGCCACAGAGGACAAAAGATTAAGAACGTAACGTAATTTGCTAATAGAGATCAATGTTGATTAGCTGCCCAAGATCAGCAAATGCGGGAATCATTATTACATTTGGACATAAAAATAAAACCCTATGATTTTAATTTGATTGTTTAAAAAAAGCAACGCAAAAAAAAAAAAAAAAAAGCAAAAGGAGCGACAGCGGCAAGAGCAAACATTTAAAGTTAGAGGAACTTTTAACCACTGACTGAATATTCTTTTAAGAGGCTGCTCTACATAACTAGTTAGGCCTCAATATCGTCAACAGACTTACTTGTATCATCATGACCTCATTTTTGCTGGTAAATTCAATCGCTGGTCAAAGTTAAGAGATCACAAATTAAGCTTGACGTGTGTTTTTTGTATAGATGACCGTTTCATCCAAACACTGTTGTGTTGCTAGGAGACAATAAGCCCCCATCTGGTCAGATTTTTGGTCGGTTAATATTATCTCGTAGCTATTATTAGATATTATGTTGAAGTTAGCGAACAGTCAGGGTCAGGGGGAGACGAGCACACAACGCTAATTTATCAAAGTGCTGTTTTAATTGTAATAATAAAGATAATCAACATTAACTACTCCTACACATTATAGCTAGCTAGCAAAGCAAACAGTTGTTTGACAAAACTCTTTGTATTGGTGCAGTAAGAACAGATGGAAGGTCGATACAGTATGTGCTGGGTTATCCCGTTTAGACCAGTTATTTAATGCTTTAACTGTTAAAAAATCTCTAATCTCTAATCTCTATTTTTGAAAAATCATGAACATTTGAATTTTGACCCGATTTTGACCCAATTCTAAATCCTTCTAAGATTTTTTGAAAAACACATGTCTACTGTACGTTAGTGGTTCTCAAACTCTTTCATGTCAAGGACCCCTAGAATTGTATTTTATGTAGTTGGCCGTCGACCCCCGTCTCAAAATATTTTGTATCAGGGACCCCCTCCAGAAGCAAATATTTGAGTTACAAATGTTCACTCTAAAAACGAGACATTCAAAGATTTTTAAAAATGTTCATGATTTTCAAAAATAGCAGATCTACAAGCTCGCAGCGCTGTGAGCTTGTATCTGCTATTTTTCAATAGTTCAAGGTGATACACCATGAAATTTCACTTTTCCTATTTTAAAACCTTTTTTTGGGGTCCCACTAGCACCTTCTATCCTCACAAAGTCCCATTTCTGACCGTTGTGTCTTTCTCTGGTTTTGAGAAGGCAAAGGTTAAAAGTATCCCACGGGTTCTCAAAACAGGCTATCCAGATTTGCTGCCGATTGTGACGTCATCTGCCGATTGTGATGTCATCAAAAAGAAAAAAATCAAAAAAATCAAAAAAATACATTTTTTTTTCAAAAAGATTTTTGGGGGGGGGTGGCGCAGTTCAGGCCAAAGGTGGTACTGCAGCTGAAATGCTCTGAGAGCCATTCAAAAATGAGAGAGGCTCTCTATTCAGGAGTCGTAATTTAGCCTCAAACCTTTTGAAAAACGTTTTTTTGGGACATAAACAATATGACAAATACGTTTTAAATGCATGGTGTATCACCTTTAAAGCATGAAATAACTCTAGGCCTAAATGGGTTTATTGTTGTGGTTGTTCTGGGACGTGCCACTCTGACATACTGACCTCCTCCAGCTCTCGCTGCGTCTCGGCCTCCATCCGCCTGATGTCCTCCATGGTCAGCTCCACCCAGCTGTCGATCCAGCAGAAGAGCTGGCGGTGGAAGTTGGTGAAGATCCTCTTCTCTTGCTGAATGACAGACAGACCAACGGTGAACAGAACAACGTGAAGCAGCAGCAGAGTGAGAGAGGAGTAAACCAAAGAAAGTACTGCAATTCGAGACCACATCAAGCTTGAATACAGCAGTGTTGATTTCATCGACTAAAACTATGACGAAAAATGTTTGTTGACTGCTTTTTTTTCCACTGACAAAAACTAAACAAAAACTAAGCTGTGATGACTAAAACTAAGACTAAATATATTGACTAAAACGTTAGGGAGGGACTAGAGGAGAAGAGTCATTTTATGTGACTCAACACAACCAAGTGTAAAATCAGTCATTATGATGCCATCAAGGCCTGCCAAAATACATTTTAGTTGACTGAATCAACTGTAGATTTAGTCGCCTAAAAACGTATGATATTTGGTCGACTAAAATTAGACTAAAACTAAAACTTTTCAGGTGAATAAATTAACTAAATTGACTAAAACCAAGTTACATTTTATTCAAAAGACTATGACTAAAACTAAATCAGAATTTGCTGTCAAAAACAACACTGATACAGAGCACCTCTGTCCAGCAAATCCCATGGATTCATAGAAGGATCCACACACCCACACCCACCCACCCACACAGCAGTCTATTGCTAGTTTGACCACTTTGAATGCTTTTTAATCTTAAAATAACGAATAGCCGAAAATAGAATACCTACAAGCTCACAACACATCGCAGCAGGACGTGTTGTTAAGCTTGTAGCTTGTAATGTAGTGTCCTATTTTCGATGCATAGCATGCTTCTGTAGAAGACAATTATGCTGACTTCTAAATGACTGAAATCAGTCGGGGTGACTGAGAACTTGAATCCATGAAATCCACGTTACTAACAGGTTCCAGTCCTAAACTCGAAAGATGCGAAACTTTTGCTCCAGCGCATTCTGGACTAGTATGAGCCTCGTGGTATCATATGTAGGGATGGGAACGATAAGAGATATTATCGTTCATCGTGATAAAAAACACTCGATACGATAATCGTATCGTGGAGATTTAATTTATCGTGATATCGTCTTTCGTCATGCACTGGGATCAATTCACCTTTTATTTGCCGAGCTGCATATCCGGTACCATTTAACCTCTATAATTTGTAAAAGGTACTTATAATATACGTACTTGATACAGTCTTTTTTTCCCCACTCTCTATCAAATGTCTTTGCCAAAAAAAATAGACGATCAACAAGCCCTGTGAGCTTGTAGATCTGCTCTTTTTTTTGGCAAATGTTCCGCCCCAGGATAATGGATTTTGATTATCTCAATTATCTCGATAATTCTTTTGTCACAATCATCGTGATGTGACATTTTCATATGGTCCCATCCCTGATCATATGTGACGGTGATGTTTCTGTGTGTCCTGACCTTGTGGATGAAGTTCTCCACCTTGGTCTGCAGGCCCCACCACTTGAACTTGACCGTGACCAGTTTGTAGGCACACATCCTGGGACATTCTGTACTGCCCAGCTCTTTCTGTCAGGGAGGAAAAGGAACGACCAGACCAGTCAATCATCCACGGCTGTTCAAAGTGCAATATATCATTGTTTTCTTACTCAACAGTGAACAAAACTACATGAAGTTTAAGTGTATAGAGGAGGTATATGCACATTTCTAAAGTGACAATTTAAGGACTTACCTTTTTAGTACCTCTGGTCAAACATTGGTCAAATTTCCAAATATTAGAGGCAGAAATTGCGAAAATAGCCGATCTACATGCTCACAACGCCTCGCGTTGCGAGGCGTTGTGAGCATGTAGATCTGCTATTTTCACAATGGAACAGATCGAGTCAAACTAAATGTAATGCCAACTCCTACAATTCCAAGTGCTTGTGCAGGGTGGGGGGGTCCCCGAGTTCAATATGATTATTTTGGGGGTCGCGGCCTGAACAGGTTGAGAACCACTGCAATATATAGTGCAGTTCAATATGTTCAGAAAGGAAAGTTCCTTCAAACCTTCGAGGGATTTGTAAAACAAAGAATATTTGGAAACTTCTGAGTATAACAAACCAGAAAATCCATGATTCCATTTGCAAAATCCCTCTGGAAACTTTTGAGAACTGCTGAACCACTTTCAACCTGGAGTCCATATATACAGTATATACATTTTATAATATACGAAAATAGCAGATCTACAAGCACATTATGGAACAACAACATGTTGTAGTAAGCTTGTCTAACACCACTGTTGTACGACAAAGTATAAAATATGGATTAATTTTTTAAATGTTGCAAAATGTTGAGGCACAACTTTGTAACGTAGAAATGGTCCTGTGACGAGCTGCGTGCTCAAAGGAAATTAACGTGGTACCAATCTCAGCTGTACTCAAAGCCCAAACGGCATGAATGCGTAATGCTTTTTGGAGTGTGGTGGTGGAGGAGCTCGCTGAAATAATGATCAGCATGGAGGGATTTTTCAGGATATGCAGATCAAGGTGACTAATCTAATCCATTTAGGCCTAGAATTATTGAATGCTTTAACCAGTGAAAAATAGCAGATATACAAGCTCGCAGCGCGGCACTCGGTGCCGCGCTGCGAGCTTGTAGATCTGCTATTTTTGAAAAAGTCGTAAAAAATGTGTGCAAATCTTTGAATATATGTATTTTCAAAGCGAACGTATGTAACTCATATTTTGCTTCTTGGTGGGTCCCTGGAACTACATATGTTGAATGGGAGTCCGTGGCCAAATAAATCATTTTGGGGGTCCTTCACATGAAAAGGTTTTGAGAACCACTGACATAGTAGTCTCTCAAGAACAGACTAACTGAGCTCCAGTTAAGTGAAAAGGAGCTTTTCTTTGACGATGGCTGGCCAGATTGCTGACATAGAAACATAGGGGTTTTCAAAAAATCTTAGAAGGATTCAAAAGACACTTAGATAATCGGGTCAAAATTCAAATTTTCACGATTTTTCAAAAAATAGCAGATCTACAAGCTCGGCCGTGCTGTGAGCTTGTATATCTGCTATTTTTCAATAGTTAAAGCATAAAATAATGATACACAATAATGTGTACCCGTTCTACATGGGCTAACAAACTTTCTAGCATCCATCCGCACCGCGCTTCCCTGTGAAGAAGAGAGGGAGGAGAGGAGAGCAGAGGAGAGGTAGGAGGGAGGGAGGGGAGGGAGGGGGGGGGAGGGGAGGGGGGAGGCAAAGTGGCTCAACTCCAGATGAAGGGGACCATTTCTCTCTCTGCCTCCGCCGCCCTGACAGCCACACACCGTCCCAGACAGCCTTGCCTTTGTGGCCGCGGTGAGCACAGATAAAACGCAGCTTCGCACAGCGATAAGGGGGGCGTCGTGCTATAGCTGCAAAGCTGGTTACATTATTAAAACCCATTTAGGCCTAGAATTATTGAATGCTTAAACCAGTGAAAAATAGCAGATATACAAGCTCACAGCGCGGCACCGAGTGCCGCGCTGCGAGCTTGTAGATCTGCTATTTTTGAAAAAGTCATGAAAATTTGTGCAAATCTTTGAATTTATGCATTTTTAAAGCGAACGTTTGTAACTCAAATTTTGCTCCTGTTGGGTCCCTGGAACTAAATATTTTGAGAGATGGGGGGTCCGTGGCCAAATACATATCATTTTGGGGGTCCTTCACATGAAAAGGTTTGAGAACCACTGACATAGTAGTCTCTCAAGAACAGACTAACTGAGCTCCTGTTAAGTGAAAAGGACCTTTTCTTTGACGAAAATACAGTAGAAGGATTCAAAAGACACTTACAGAACCGGGTCAAAATTCAAATGTTCACGATTTTTCAAAAATAGCAGATCTACAAGCCCCCAGCGCACTGTGAGCTTGTATATCTGCTGTTTTTCAATAGTTAAAGTACAAAATAATAATAGGCAATAATGTGTACCCGTTCTAAATGGTTTAACACCCAGGACCCGCTTGCCCTCCCACTGCACAGCACACACACACACACACACACACACACACACCACGCTACCCTCAGAGAAAACTCGTTTAACACTCAAATACCGGGAACGCGCCCGAGTCGCGTTAGATCTTAACCACTCTGACCATTATTTCATGCTTTAACTATTGAAAAAATAGCAGATATACAAACTCACAGCGCGGCAGATCTGTCATTTTTTTTTAATCGTGAAAATGCGCGCAAGTCTTCGAAAATCTTTGACCCGATCTTTGATCCGACTTCTAAATCCTTCCTCTAAATCAGCTGTTCTCAAACTTTTTCATGTCAAGGATCCCCAAAACGACATGTATTTGGCCGCGGACCACCCATCTCAAAATATGTTGTTCCAGGGACCCCCCCCAGAAGCAGAGATTTGAGTTACAAAAGTTTGCTTTGAAAAAAAATATATATATTGAAAAATTTGCACACAATTTCACCATTGTTTTTAAAAAATTGCAGATATACAAGCTCGCAGCGAGGCACTCGGTGCCGCGCTGTGAGCATGTATATCTGCTATTTTTCAATCGCTAAAGCATTCAATAATTCTAGGCCTAAATGGGTTAATTAATCACTTCATTTTGGCTCAGCATTCCTGGAGAAAATGCCACAGACCCCGTCGTCCCAATCGGCCCCCATGCATCCCCACACTGCCGTTTGATGCCGTGATCTTATGGGAGGAGAGTGAGAGAGGGAGAGAGAGAGAGGGAGACAGAGAGAGGAGGGGAATGTGAAGTATTTCTAAAATTTGCGGTGGGTTTAGAAAAGTTGTCATCGACTAAAAGGGGAACTTCACATAAAACAGATTCCACATCAAAACACTTGCGGTGACATTTCTTCTCCCCTCTCTCTCTCTCTCTCTCTCGCTCTGTGCGCGGCGCCCCGCTCAAAAGGAGCAGGAGTTTTCAGAAACACAAAGGGTTTGCCGATATGCAAGCATGTGTGCACGCAGAGATAGACAAGAGCTGCGCCGCTTGCTCCGAGAAGCTGGCACAAATTGTGACTCTAGTTGTCACTTAACTGCTTTTTTCTCTCCACCTTTTTTCAAAAAACATGTCTTTTTCTGTGTCCACAGTACCGGCAGACGGGAGGGAGGCGGGATGGGATGGTGCCGGTCTAATTAAAAAACACAGCAAAAAAACAAAAAAGTTGCACCGCTTTATTCCTACTTTTTAAAAGGTGTTTTTTTCTTTCTTCCTTTGTTCAGAAAATAGCACTTGGAAGTTAAAGGAAACTTTCTCGTGGTGAACTAGGAGGACTCTGCTGCAGGATGGAAGAAGTACTCAGTGTTCTGACAGTGAATTAAATCCATTTGGGGCCTAGAATGATTCAATGCTTTAACTATTGAAAAATAGCAGATATACAAGCTCACAGCGCGGCACCGAGTGCCGCGCTACGAGCTCGTAGATCTGCTATTTTTTTTAAAGTCATGAAAATGTGTGCAAATCTTTGAATACCTCATTTTTAAAGTGAACATTTATAACTCAAATATTTGCTTCTGGGGGGTCCCTGGTACAAAATATAAAAAAAAAATTTAGACGGGGGTCGGCGGCCAAATACATATAATTCTAGGGGTCCTTGACATGAAAGAGTTTGAGAATCACTGACGTAGAAACATGTGGTTTTTTTTTTAAAAGAACCTTTGAAGGATTTAGACGACATTTATAGAATCGGGTCAAAATTAAAATGTTCACGATTTAAAAAAATAATTGCAACGAGGCACTCGGTGCCGCGCTGTGAGCTTGTAGATCTGCTATTTTTTAATAGTTAAAGCATAAAATAATAATACGAAATAATGCGTACTCCGGTCTAAATGGTTTAACTGAGCCCAACTGAAGCTGCAGGGAGTGGGAGGGGGCTTCTATAACAAAGTTTTAATCAGAGCTTCATCACTCATTATTACACTCAATGCTCACAATGTTAAATTCAGAAATCTGTGCCCACCAAGACGCATCGTCCTCTCCCTGCGTCCTCGTCTCCCATCCAGGGCTGGGATCCTTTAGGATTTTAACGATTCCGGTTTCTTAACGATTCCCTCTTAAAGGACCACTTCACCTCTGGGACAACCAGATCTTATTTTATTGTTGTTTGGGACACGATCAACACAATCCTTATTGAGTTATTTTTTTGTGTTCAATCTGTGTTTTTAAACATTTTAGTATTTCAGCATGCTACAACTGGTCATATGATGCATTTTGCATCATATGACCAGTTGTAAAAATAACTCAGGACTGTGTTGATCGTGTCCCAAACAACAATAAAATAAGATCTGGTTGTCCCAGAGGTGAGGTGTGGTCCTTTAATGGTCCAATTCCATAATGGTTCCCTTTAACGATTCCTATATACACACACGCACCTCACTGGTTCTTAACTCTGGGTTACTTTAAAGGGTTACAAATGGACTCCCACAGGTCCATTTGGTTCCATTTGTACACCCTCAGAGTTATGGTGGTCCTTAAAATCAAAACTTTTTTGAGAACCACCGATTTTTGAATTGCAAAGCCGGAATCGGTTCCAAATTGTAAATGGGACCGATTCCGGTTTCTCAATGTTGGGCCTGGTTCCGCATACGAACCCTCCTCCTATCCTCTCATTTTTCACTCCCATCACGTGCAGAAAAAGCGGGCCGGTGTGTCTGAGGAGGAGGAGGAGGTGGCGGCGGTGGTGGCGGAGCCGAGCGCGCTCAGACCGAAGAGCTCTAATCTGACCTGATGACTTGCGATTTCTATTACGGCCAATTAGAGCTGAGAAGGAGGTGATTTGTCTTCATCAAACTCTGCAGCCTACAGCTTCCTTCTCCAGGCCTGCCCTTTCCCCAACGCAGCCTCCAGTCAAGCACGGCCTACAGCAGGGGTCTTCACCAGGGGGTCCGGGACCCCTAGGGGGTCCTCAGAGTTACTACAGGGGGGTCCTCCAAATCTTTGAGTGATAGAAAGTTTTTTTTTTCTCCTTTTTTATATTAACCACTTGAACCCTAGGGTTCAAGTGGTGGACACTAGCTGGTGGACACTAGCTAGTGTCCATATTCAGAGAACTTTAGCCAAAAATAGCAGATCTACAAGCTCACAACGCCTCGCGCTGCGAGGCGTTGTGAGCTTGTAGATCGGCTATTTTAGGGAAAGAGCTTTGGTGAAGAGGGGAAAAAGAGCAGACTAAGGACAGAGTGAAAGGTCAAGTTTATCAAGTAGCCTATTGACGGTTCAAGTGGTTAAATATCTGAAAACACAACTTGACATGAATCTAAAACACACTGACGATTGTGCGATGAAACGATACGGAATCTATGAAAAGGTTGTGGGGGTCCCTGCTTCATCTCTCTCTCAGCTAAGTAAGGGGTCCTTGGCCTGAAAACGTTGAAGACCCTTGGCCTACAGCGTCCCCACACACACACACACACACACACACACACACACACACACACACACACACACACACACACACACACACACACACACACACACACACACACACACACACACACACACACACACACACACACACACACACACACACACACACACACACACACACACACACACACACACACACAGCCGTCCATTATTCAAACATTGTTGCTGTCCTCCGACGTCTAGGTAACACTATAGGCCTAGAAAAACTGCATCCGTCATTGACTTACGTACTTATTGCTGAACGTCCTGTTTAAAATCTGAACATCTGTACCCAGTTACACACATTCAGAAAATTCTGGTTCTATCTGTGTAATTAATGCCTTTCTTTGTGTGTACAATAACACCATACATGTGTACGTAGTCTCTATAGACCGAGTTGGAAGTACTCTGGCTGGAACAGTACCAGACACTCTTGCACAAGTTACACAATAATGCAGCTTTAGAGCATTTACCGTACATACTGTAGCTCTCATTTCCTTTGGTGAAAGGAGATGTATTCAATTCAATCTTTGTTTCAGACCCAGGGAGATCCATATCATAAATAATTAACATGTTGACTGCCTTACACGGCTAAAATCCAAAGCTGGATAGCACTGTTCACTAGCCTATCCACCTCTTTCCGCAGGAATTTACTGGAGAATGTTTTGCACCACACTTCCGGTTAACAGCAGACATACAAGCTAACGTCGCGTCGCAGATGCAACCGCTGTGGGCTTGTAGATCACACTCGGCTCCGTGCAACTTCTGCGCAATGCACGATGGGATGTTGGAAAGTTGTGGATAGCAAAATATGGCTACAAGGATTCACTCACATTTTGTGCTTTAACTATTGAAAAATTGCAGATATACAAGCTCACAGCACGGCACCAAGTGCCCGCGCTGCGAGCTTGTAGATCTGCTATTTTAGAAAAATCGTGAAAAGTCTTTGAATAGTTCAAATCCTTCTAAGGTTTTTTTTTGAAAAACCTATGTTTCTATGTCAGTGGTGCTCAAACCTTTTCATGTGAAGAACCCCCAAAATGATATGCATTTGCCCACGGAGCCTCATTTCAAAATATTTAGTTCCAGGGACCCCCCAGAAGCAAAATTTGAGTTACAAATGTTCGCTTAAAAAAAATACATACAGTATAGGCCTACCGGTATTCAAAGATTGGCACACATTTTCACGACTTTTCAAAAAATAGCAGATCTACAAGCTCACAGCGCGGCACTCAGTGCCACGCTGTGAGCTTGTATATCTGCTATTTTTCAATAGTTAAAGTATAAAATAATTCCAGGCCCCTCCACATTGGGCCCTAGTAACTCAGTCCCACTCCCCCCCCCCCCTTGTGACGCCCCTGACACTAGGACACAGTGTGCAGAATCACCAGTGAACATCACACTGTGATTTGTGTGGTTTCTTTCACATACAGTACTTAAATACCAACTTTATATGGATATCTGAGGTTTAGACACAGAGGCCATGCTGTTCTTCTCCGTACGTTCTGTATACTGGTAATCATGACCAGGAACTGAATTATGATTAACCCCATGATGGCTGATGTGGGGATTAGTTTCAATAACCTCACTGCTTTCTCAGCCAACACAATTCTACATGAGAATCAACCCCCCCCCCCCCCCCCCACGCCCCCCCCCCCCCCCCCCACCCACCCTGCACAAGCACTTGGAACTGTAGGAGTTGGCATTACAATTAGTTTGACTCCATCTATTCCATTGTGAAAATAGCCGATCTGCTATTTTCTGCCTCTAATATTTGGCAATTTGACCAATGTTTGACCAGAGGTACTAAAAAAAGGTCTTTAAAGTCCTTAAATTGTCACTTTAGAAATGTGCATATACCTTCTATAAACTTAAACTTTATGTTGGTTAGTTTGTTCACTGTTGAGTAAGAAAACCCTCTGGGGGTCCCGACCCACAGGTTGATAACCACTGCTTTAGAAGAGTAGAGCCAGACCGATATATTGGTTATGTATCGGTAATCAACTTCTTTGACAACGGTTATTGGAAAACTATGCAGCCCACGTGAGCTGTGGTTTTATCCACCCTTAAAAACATGAACAGCAGCTGTTATTATTATTATGAATCTAGGAAGAACTCTGTCAGAGAAACCTACGTTTTTTTCCGAAAAAAACACTTATTGTACACTTTTTATGTCAGTGGTTCTCAAACCTTTTCATGTCAAGGACCCCAAATAAAATGATAGGTATTTGGCCTCGGACGTCCATCTCAAAATATTTTGTTCCAGGGACCCCCCCGAAGCAAAATCTTTAGTTCGAAATATTCACACATTTTCAAAAAATTGCAGATCTACAAGCTCGCAGCACGGCATGAATGGTTTAAGGGGGTAGTTACCTTCCAGTTGGGGCCAAGGGGTCCTCTGCCAGTCTTTACCGACTTGAAAATGGCGGGGTCCTCATCCTGCTTGTAGTCCTACAGACAGAACAGTTTACACAGTTAAATGGTGGGGTCCTCATCCTGCTTGTAGTCCTACAGACAGAACAGTTTACACAGTTAAATGGCGGGGTCCTCATCCTGCTTGTAGTCCTACAGACAGAACAGTTTACACAGTTAAATGGTGGGGTCCTCATCCTGCTTGTAGTCCTACAGACAGAACAGTTTACACAGTTAAATGGCGGGGTCCTCATCCTGCTTGTAGTCCTACAGACAGAACAGTTACTTTACACAGTTAAATGGCGGGGTCCTCATCCTGCTTGTAGTCCTACCGACAGAACAGTTTACACAGTTAAAAAACACAGCACCAACGACCGGTTGAGTGGCATTAAAAACGGTTTACATTCTGCTGGAGTCAAGATTTTCGAAAGGGTCTTTTTTTTTGAGCAAGTGTGAGGTTACCTCCTTACTCCCCATGTAACCCTGCACAACATATCGACAGAATAAATGCAAGGATGAGAAAGTAAAAATGACTTTGAATTAGTCTTCAATTCATTGCTCACAATAAAATACAAAAGGATGAAAGTGATCAACAGTCTAATATAATACATGAATAATAATACATCGAATGTACATACAAATATCTCTAATATATAAGTGCAAACCTTGTTAGGCGTGCGTGCGCGTGCGTGCGTGCGTGCGCGCGCGCGCGTGCGTGCGTGCGTGCGTGCGTGCGCGCATGTGTGAGATGTGATGTATTAGGGGTTAGAAAGGAGCTTGCACCAAGTAGAATGTGTGTGTGTGTGAGAGATGTGATGTATTAGGGGTTAGAAAGGAGCTTGCACCAAGTAGAATGTAAATTAGAGGTGTACAGTAAGTATCTCTTCTTGCAAACCGTTTCATGTGTGCTGAAGAGATCACACACCGTCATGGGTTCAGCTAATAATAATAATAATGAATTGCATTTTTATAGCGCTTTTCCAAGTGCTCAAAGCGCTTTACGATGGTCCATTCTGAAGCGGCGAACATTCAACGCCAGCGTCCTCGCTTCCCACATTCACACACCAATGGTGGCAAACCTGCACCAACCAACTCATTGGGGGCAATGTGGGGTTCAGTGTCTTGCCCAAGGACACTTCGACATGTTGACAGGAGGAGCCGGGATTTGAACCTCCGACCCACGGATCATTGGCCAACCCAACCCGCTCTACCTCCTGAGCTACAGCCACCCCAAGCTAGAGTCCTCTCCTACCTCCATGCCATCATTACCATTCAATTCATAATTTGTGAATACAGTTATTTATCAACGTTTTGGTACACAGTGCCTCCCACCTTCTCTTTTAATGACTTCACCGCCATTGGCTAGCAGCATCTCACAGTCAGCGAAATGGCTATTAATTTACTGCCTATGACTAGTTTGACGAGTTATATGGATGTGTCCACTCTGCCTATGACTAGTATGACGAGTTTGAAAAAAAGAAAAAAAAATTGAAATTTTCTTTTTTGAAAAATTATTTTTGGACCCCATCAAATCTAGTAAGCATGATTTCAATCGCGATTTTGCATGTTCAACCCCCATACAACCCCATCTTTCAAACAGGGCGGCCATTTTTGTTTACATAACATGTAAAACATAATGGCTATTATCTCAAGAATGCCTGAACGGATTTCCAATCGGATTTTTTTGTTTGAAAGCTGTGAACAAACTGCACAAACATGGTGCATCATCTGTGCATGGGCGTGCATGATCCGTGCACTATAAATTACATTGAAGTCTATGGAGGCTTCTGGCGGGGAACCCTGATGGGAGCTGTTTCAAAATGGCAGTAAATGAGTTAAACACCGTTATCCGATTTCCAAGTAAGGTCTTTAACCGTGGTATAAGCAAACCGATTAGGATTGCTGTTCTTTTGCACAATCTTGATTTATTCGGTTATGTAAATGCCATGTGGGATTTATTTTCCTAACATTTGCATATCAGAATATGAAGCGGTGTAAGATGGACAAACCTGGCAGATAAAGGAAGAATTCACAAGTCTATGGGTAAACCTGACCTTTTCAGTAAAACACACAACTATGGGTTGCTGCAACTGTACTAATGCAGAGGTCTTCAACAGGGGGTCCTCCAAATCTTCCAATTCTTTTTATATTAACAACTTGAACCCTAGTGTCCATATTCTGAGAACTGTAGCCAAAAATAGCAGATCTACAAGCTGACAACAGCTTGCAGCGCGAGATCGGCTATTTTCGTCAAAGAGGCTTGGTGTACAGAGTAAAAGGTCAAATAACGGCTCAAGTGGTTAAATCTGAAAACACAAATTGTCATGAATCCAAAATACACTGACGATTGTGCTGTCAAACAATGAAACTATATGGAATCTATGAAAAGGTTGTGGGGGGGTCCCTGCTTCATCTCTCTCTCAACTAAGGGGTCCTTGGCCTGAAAACGTTGAAGACCCCTGTACTAATGCTTTGCATAATGTACAGTAAATGCTTCACATTACTGCCATAACCTGATTATTCCCAGTAACCAGGGGGTATTAGTGTGCATTGTTGACACACCGTTCTATTTGTTTGGATGTGGGCTGTCGTCAGCTGGGGAGTTGGAAGGCTGCAACAAGGTCTGGAGGAGGAGTTGATGATGCCACCGGTGGCAGCCGAGCTCATGACCGTGCATGTGTGTGTGTATGTGCGTGCGTGCGTGTGTGTGTGTGTCGTGATGTGTATGCAAGCGCTCATTTGGAGCATCTGCCCGACAGGCAGCAAGGTGAGATGACCCTCTCTGCTGCTTCCCTGAAATAACCCCCTAAATTGAGCCACTAGAGACTGCTCACAGGCAAAAAGCAATGGCACTATAATTGTGCATTACGTGTGTGTGTGTGTGTGTGTGTGTGTGTGTGTGTGTGTGTGTGTGTGTGTGTGTGTGTGTGTGTGTGTGTGTGTGTGTGTGCGATGAGTACAGCACAGGAGTGTCACACCAAATTCTGGGCCCTGGGTACAAGGATTAACTCACATTTTTTGTGCTTTAACCATTGAAAAATAGCAGATATACAAGCTCACAGCGTGGCACCGAGTGCCGCACTGCAAGCTTGTAGATCTGCTATTTTTGAAAAATCGTGAACATTTGTGCGGAGTTTGAATATCTCAAATCCTTTTTGAAAAACCTATGTTTGTATGTCAGTGGTGCTCAAATATTTTCATGTGAAGGACCCCCAAAATGATACGTATTTGAATATTTAGTTCCAGGGACCCCCCCCCCCCAGAAGCACGATTTTTTTTTAGTTACAAATGTTCGCTTAAAAAGTACATTATATTCAAAGATTTGCACACATTTTCAAGACTTTGGAAAAATAGCAGATCTATAAGCTCGCAGTGCGGCACTCTGTGCCGCGCAGTGAGCTTGTATATCTGCTATTCTTCAATAGCTAAAGTATAAAATAACGAAGGCCCCTCCACCTTGGGCCCGAGTATCTTAGTCCCCACTTTTCCCCCCCTTGTGACGCCCCTGAGTACAGCCGTGCCAGGCAACCACCAACCAACGCTGCTCCACCCATACATTCCATATGCTGTACAAAACATAGGATACACTGCTCCACCCATACATTCCATATGCTGTACAAAACATAGGATACACTGCTCCACCCATACATTCCATATGCTGTACAAAACATAGGATACAGCCGTGCCCTGCCAAACCAAACCACTCTCGCTAAACCAAGCTCAGCATCCGCAAGAACAGAACAGAGCAGAACCGGGTTCTAAATCCCACAACAGTAGTAGGCGGTAACCCAATTAGAACGGGTACACATTATTCTGTATCATTATTGTATGCTTTAACTATTAAAAAATAGCAGATATATGCGAGCTTGTAGATCTGCCATTTTTGCAAAATCGTGAAAATTAGAATTTTGACCCGATTCTATAAGTGTCTTTTGAATCCTTCTAAGGTTTTTTGAAAAACCTATGCTTTTATGTCAGCGATCTGGCCAGCCATCGTCAAAGAAAAGGTCCTTTTCACTTCAACTGGAGCTCAGTTAGTCTGTTCTTGAGAGTCTACTATGTCAGTGGTTCTCAAACCTTTTCATGTGAAGGACCCCCAAAATGATTAAATTTGGCCACGGACCCTCCATCTCAAAATATTTAGTTCCAGGGACCACCCAGAAGCAAAATTTGAGTTACAAACGTTCGCTTTGAAAATACATATATTCAAAGATTTGCACACATTTTCACGACTTTTTCCAAAAATAGCAGATCTACAAGCTCGCAGCGCGGCACTCGGTGCCGCGCTGTGAGCTTGTATATCTGCTGTTTTTCACTGGTTAAAGCATTCAATAATTCTAGGCCTAAATGGGTTAAAGAAAGAAGAAAATAGGTAGTCGGGGGTAGTGAGCAAACATGCTGATGAACACACACACACGTACACGTAACGTGATTAACACTCTTCTGATTTTCATTATTTATTTAGAAGAGCACGGGCCGGAGGAGAGCAAAGTTGAATACATAAAACCGGCGGGAGAAAGAAATAATACAAATAAATGAAATGCCTTTCAAATTATCAACAGCTCAAGGGCCCAGCAATTTTAAATAAATCATGATGTGCCTGCAGCTAGAAAGCTACTTTTCAGGGCTACTCCTCGGCCGACAGGAGGAGGGGGGGGTGCCAGATAAGTAGAAAGAGATACCCAGAAAACCCACCACCATACATGCACACACACACACGCACACGCGCACACACACACACACACACACACACACACACACACACACACAGTAATTTGGCTGTTTTAACGCATTCAGAACGGGTACACATTGCGTATTTGCGTATTATTATTTTATGCTTTAACTATTGAAAAATAGCAGATATACAAGCTTGCAGCGCGGCACTCGATCTGCTATTTTTGAAAAATCGTTAACATTTGAATTTTATATTTTATTCTATAAGTGTCTTTTGAATCCTTCTAAGGTTTTTTTTGAAAAACCTATGTTTCTATGTCAGCAATCTGGCCAGCAATCGTCAAAGAAAAGGTCCTTTTCACTTAACTGGAGCTCAGTTAGTCTGTTCTTGAGAGACTACTATGTCAGTGGTTCTCAAACCTTTTCATGTGAAGGACCCCCAAAATGATATGTATTTGGCCACGGACCACCATCTCAAAATATTTAGTTCCAGGGACCCCCCAAAAGCAAAATTTGAGTTACAAACGTTCGCTTTAAAAATACATATATTCAAAGATTTGCACACATTTTCAGAACTTTTTCAAAAATAGCAGATCTACAAGCTCACAGCCCGGCACTCGGTGCCGCGCTGTGAGCTTGTATATCTGCTATTTTTTCAATAGTTTAAGCATTCAATAATTCTAGGCCTAAACGGGTTAATGCTGAGAGGTCCATCACTGTAACAATACACTGTGCAGCACTAATGAGGTCTGTGAATCGATGTGCCATGCGGACAAAACGAGCTACTCCTCAGTTAAAGGAGTGTGTGCGAGTGTGTGTGTGTGTGTGCGCGCGTGTGTGTGTGTTAGACCCACAAACACCCTGAGAGAGAGAGAGAGAGAGCACGCAATAGAGAGCCAGAGTGTGTATTTGCCTAGTTCCGGTATACAGAGCACTGTGTGCGCCTTAATTACACTAACAAACTCATCTATGCTGGCGGTGAGCCTGGGCCCCTGCAGCCTGGCCTCAGGCACAGGGCTGATGGGGCCCACAGACACAACACACTGCTCCAGCAAGGCAAACATGTCTGCCTCGTTAACCACCCACGGCAAACAAACACGCGCGCACACTCACACACACATACAGGGGCGTCACAAGGGGGGGAAAAGTGGGACTGAGTTACTAAGGCCCAAGGTGGAGGAGGGGGCCTTAATTATGTTATACTTTAGCTATTGAAAAATAGCAGATATACAAGCTCACAGCACGGCACACAATCTGCTATTTTTTTGAAAAGTCGTGAAAATGTGTGCAAATATTTGAATATAGGCTAATGTATTTTTTAACTAAAACTTTGCTTCTGGCGGGTCCCTGGAACTAAATAATTTGAGATGGGGGTCCGTGGCCAAATACATATCATCTTGGGGGTCCTTCACATGAACAGGTTTGAGCACCACACTGACATATAGAAACATAGGTGTTTCAAAAAACCTATGTTCAAGAGGTTAGATAGCAGATCTACAAGCTCACAGCGCGGCACTCGATGCCGCGATGTGAGCTTGTATATCTGCTATTTTTCAATAGTTAAAGACAAAATAACGCGTAATAACGCGTTCCCAGGCTAAATGGGTTAAACCTCCTCCCCTTATGAAGAACATTCATGGGGGGCCCGCTGTGAATCCTTGTACCCAGGGCTTGGTGTGACACCCCTGCACACACACACACACACACACACACACACACACACACACACACACACACACACACACAATCCCTTTCCTCGTGCACTCACAGCCGTGCACACGTAACATAAACACATTCACATTTCAGGGCACAGTGAAGCCCGGCAAAATGAGGCAATGTTATGCCGAAAAAGAGCAATAATGTGAAACACTTTCAAAAAATACTATAGCACACATTTTCACAATGGAAGATTAACCAAAATTCATACCGCTTTCATAATAGACCTGTGAAAGAGTCCAAATCTGTAAACTTAGGCAATTAAGAGAAATGTGTGAGGCTCAATCAGTTTAAAAGCTTACTTTAAAGTCTCCATATTTGACTGGGACGCTTTGGCCAATTGACCACTGATTGGTTATCGGATGGTTCACTCTAAATGGTGATGCTAATCAACCCAGCCGTGCTTCATTTCATCCTTTGTGAGGCAGAGAATGCATAACCTGGTGTAGCCAGACTACATACTAATGCAGTTAACTAACTGCAGTATATAGTCTGGTGCAGGGGTCTTCAATGTTTTCAGTCCAAGGGCCCCTCAGTTGAGAAAGAGAGATGAAACAAGGACCCCCACAACCTGTTAATAGATTCCATATACCGGTAGTTTCATCTTTTGACAGTCTATTTTGGATTCTTGAACCGTCAATACTTAATAAACTTGACCTCTCACTCTGTACTTAGTCTGCTCCTTTTCCCCCTCTACACTAAAGCTCTTTGCCAAAAATAGCCTCTACAAGCTCACAACGCCTCACAGTTATAGATCTGCTATTTTTGGCTAAAGTTCTCCGATATATGGACTCTATAGGGTTCAGGTGGTTAATATAAAAAAGGAGAAAAAAAGGTTTCTATCACACAAAGATTTGGAGAACGCCCTGAAGTAACTCTGAGGACCCCCTTGGGGTCCCGGACCCACCGTTGAAGACCCCTGGTCTGGTGGTTTCTCATTCAGAAACTAATTCCATGGGAGGTTACAAAAACGATTCTAAACGGACTCTATTGGTGACACGCTGCGCCAGGCTGCGCCACTGAGAAGGAAGGCCGTGTGTTCTCAGTTCTGCGTGCGTCGCCAGGACTTGGGGAGGTGGAGGGGTGGAGGGGAGCTGGGAAGGGGGGAGCGAAAGCGTGAAAGTAAAGTTTTAATGCGTTCATTTTTTTTACTATTTTACCCATTTAAAATGAATGATGGAACATAATTGCCCAGTTGCTATGTTTGTACAATATGCCCAATTATCCAACAATAACCTAGTGCCATTCCAATATGTACAGGAACTGATGCCGTTCGCATTCAACATGTATTCTATGTAAGGGTATAGAAGCTACTTGTTCACAGCTTAAATGAATATTTATCTACAAAGATTCAATGTATGAAGTGTATATAAAAAAAACACAGGAACTTTCCCTGGACCAAACCAAGCCTCCAGAACCGCGGTAGAAGCAGTGAAGGTGCGGTCCCCTGGTGGGAAAATCTGGGATTGCAATAGATACGCATTTAAAACCCTAGTTTGTCTGCTCCGTGCTCAAGTCGTCTGCATTCAAGCACCACAATTTGGTGCTCAAATGCGGAAGGGTGGGGTGGCTCAGAGTAGATGACAGAGTACAGCAACTTGCAATGGGCCTGCTGTACAAGATACACTACACCACTAAGATACCCAAGTACCTGTCAAAATACTTTCAAAACGTTAAGGATGTCTATAATTACAACACCAGAGGCAGCGCCACAGATCACGTTCAACCCAGAGTCAAATCCAGCAAAGGGTCAAACTCGTTCTGCTGCTATACCACCAAAATGTGGAACGCCTTACCGAAGGCCTTAAAGGAGTGTGGATCCCTAGCATCCTTTAAAATCGCCCTGAAAAAACACTTACAGGCGGCAACTGGTAAAAACAAACCCAGCCCAGCCCTACCCTTCCCTGACCCTTCTTTGTTTTTTTGTTTATTCTTTCTTTTTTACTGACTATATCTACTGCATAGTACTGTGTTCTATTCGTCTGTCATTCAATGTTATATGAGTTACTTAAATGGTTTCCAGTGGAAATAAGCTTAGTCTTTTCGATGATCTCCTTTTAGTAGACCTTGTACCAGTGAACTGTACCGTCATGAAACTGTACTTTTTCCTATGCAAACTTCTTCTAATCAAGTCTTCAATCAATCAATGTAATCCATGGTCTACTGTCACCTACAAATTAAAACACTGCCTGTAGACGGCTAGTCATAGTAGTTGGAACTCTGCCTGTAGTTCCCAGGCATTAAAGTGACACAGAAAAGGTTGAATAATAATATGGCTAAATGTTCCTGTAAGTCAAGCAGCTGATTATATGACCGCCTAGGATCAGTTTTAGAACACAAGATTTTTGGGACATTTTATTTCTTGTCAAACAAATACATAATTATATACGTATATACACATATCTATCTATAAATGCGACAAATCTCTGTCTGTCTGTCTGTCTGTCTGTTTGTTTGTTTGTAATCCGCGTATCTCGAGAACCGTTCGTCCCACCGGCTTCAGATTCGGCACGCGCGTTCCCCGCCGCCGCGCGGAGTGCAGTGCCGGGCCTCGACCCGACCCGACTCGCGGTTTTCCGAAACCGGCGCGAAACGTTCGGAATCTCCTTATGCGGAGCTGATTGTTGACATCAGGCTGTTCCGGAGGAAATCGGCGCAAGCGCTGAGTCATTGTGACATCACTTCATAAAAGGCTCTGACATCACGTACGCCACATGAGTCAACACAAAATCTCTGTGAATGTGTATGTATGTATGTAATCCGCGTATCTCGAGAACCCTTCTTCCCACCGGCACGCGCGTTCTCCAGAAATACGTATATACACATATATATTTAAATTATAAACAAATGACTGTATTTGTTGCAAAATTGCCATGTTTAACCATTCCGATCTCAGTAATATTCTACAGATATTTTATTAGCAGCAGGTATCAATAACGGTCAACCAGGTCAATGACGAATAAACGTTTATCATTTATACAGAATTCTGTGATTAGTCGACACTAATGAGTCTGGCTGAAAGGCTGAATTTTGAAGGACATTTTAAGACGTGTAAAATACTTTTGCAAGCAAATAATCATCATTATAACAATCTCAGAGCCCTCGGATCTGCCGATTCCGTTCATTTAATTTCCCCTAAAACCTGTTAAACCACAAAGACTGCTTTACTCCCGGACAGTAGATGGATCTGAGAGCAGTTAAAACACAATCCATAGCAATTAGGGGTGTAACGATATAGTAACTGCATCGAAATATCGTTTTTAACTTAAAAAATCTAAGTATATATCGAAATGAAAACAGCTAAAATCGAATCGTATCTTTTGATTTTGTATCGTATCGAATCGGCAGAGCAAAGAATCGATTGTATCGATACTACCTACTTGTGCATTGCATTTAGCATTTTTAAGAAGAAAAAATTAAAAGGAGGGGTTTAATTACTTTTCCTTTCCATAGCTACACTGGTCTATCGATAAATGTGTGTAATCTCTGGGTTCATGTCAAGGTGCAGGTTTGTCAATATATAATGTCCATGTATTTGGCAGATAATCACTGTGTTTACTTATTTATATCCATAATAATACATGTTTCCCTTAAAAAACCTGCAATATCCACACCTTTCACAAAGATTTAATTTCTTTGCTAAATAGTTACTATATCGATTTTAAATAATTGAATGGAATCGTATCGCCATGCATGAACCAATATCGTGATATCGTGATCAACCACGTATCGTGATATGTATCGAATCGCTATTAAAATGTATCGTTACACCCCTAATAGCAATGTTTCACCAAGGGACAGCATAACCGCTCACTTGCCTCATGTTGATTCAACAGTAAAACCTCCTTTTAATTGCTGGATACTTGTTTTAACACAAACATTATGTAAAGTAACAGCCAACTGAAATGCGCTTTTAAACATATTATATACATAGGCCTACAAAACTGTGTAATGACCATGCCTGTCCACATGATGGTGCCAATACACTGCTTAATCCTGCACTGTGACATTGGCATGATGAGAACCTCCTTTGTATTTTTCTGCATTATCGTCTTTTATATACATAATATATGAATTCTTTGCATTTCAGATCAGTTCATGTGTAACGGTAGTCATTTTGAACACATACATAGATTATCATTGCTGTATAACAAAGAATAAGAAGGAAAAATCATAATGTATTACTTACAGCAGCGGCCACCACCTCTCTGTCTGCAATGTCAATGGGTACAACCTCTACAGTCTTCCATGTGTTGCTGTCCAGCTTATGTACCTAATAAACACAGCCACGTGTCACTACACACCATTATCAAGGTTTACATGACATGATCGTCACACAGATAATTAACAATTTTATTGTGTTTTTGACACTGGACAGGAACATATGAATAATTAACATTTCTGTTTGGCTTTGAGGCTATCAAGTTGCACAGGGCAGATATGTATAAACATAAAAACTAAATATACAAATAAATGACGACACATTTAATAATTTTATACCTCAAATACATAAAAGAACATTTTTACAAATTGTGGCTCTCGTAGATCGTCTTTTTCAACGATATTTTGAAAATGTTTAAAAAATGAACGAAAAAAAAATTATTGACAGCCCTACACAGAACCACGTATGTACATACAGACAGTACACACTTTTAATGCACATTTATATCGTGGAGGAGCTCACGTTTTCTAGCGTTCCCAGGTCAGGTTTATGCCATGTCTCAATTTTAATCATGAAGTCATCCTTCATATACTCATTCTGGAAGACAAGGGACAGAAGATCAAAGCTTAACCACAACATGGAAAACACATCCATTACACCAATCCACAGAGACAAATGCAGTCAAGAAAGCACACACACACACACACACACACACACACACACACACACACACACACACACACACACACACACACACACACACACACACACACACACACACACACACACACACACACACACACACACACACACACACACACACACACACACACACACACACACACAGGTTGAATATACTTGAGCTTGTTTTTTTGTGCTCGAGTTATACATACAGTACAGTAGTTGTGCCTAGGGGTGGGCGATATGGTGATAATTATCGTTGAGACGATACAATGTCTCCACGATATGCCTTTTCAGAGGTACTAGTCAGGGAATTTTAATAAAACCCTGGGAATAAATTCCTTACCAAACAGTTTCTTGACCAATGTGTTCGTAAAGGTGTTTAGTAACATATCTAACAAAGATTGAAATTCAACATCCCTAGCAAAATGTTGGACAGCTAGGGTAATTCTGGGTCTCATTCACTTACTATACACTGTACCATAAGGGAAAAAATCACTCCCAAAAATATGCTTTAAGTAGCATGTTAGGGGTCTAACTAGGTGTTTTTAATTATTCTGAATCCATTGCAAGCATTTGTTTTGCACAAAAAACTTTCATTGGGCCAAAATCAGACGCAAAAAAACGATGGTTTAGTGATGAGTCATCACTTGGGGGTGTATGGGGTGCATTTTTGGCCCAAGGAATGTTTTTTGTGCAAAACATTGCTTGCAATGGATTCAGAATAATTAAAAACACCTAGTTAGACCCCTCACATTCCACTTAAAGCATATTTTTGGGAGTGATTTTTTTTCCTTATGGTACAGTGTATAGTAAGTGAATGAGACCCAGAATTACCCTAGCTGTCAAACATTTTGCTAGGGATGTTGAATTTCAATCTTTGTTAGATATGTTACTAGACACCTTTACGAACACATTGGTGAAGAAATTGTTTGGTAAGGAATTTATTCCCAGATTTGACAGGTATTCTGCTAATTTTCCCTGACTTAAGGTGGTTGCACACTGCTGCGTTTTTCGGGCCGAATATCGGAGTGATTTTCGGAGCGCGTGAATAAAAAAATCAACCTCACGTTATGTCAGTCACGTTTGCACACTGCCGCCCGTTTCGCGCACCACTCGGTCCCTTGCTCTCTCTATCTCTCTCTCTCTCTCCTTGCCCTGAAAAACGCATTTCGCAACGAAAAACGCAGCTTGCAACCGTTAAGCAGTGCAACCAGCTTAACTGTATTATATCGTGATAAAACTGAGGGAGCCTTGTAAAAGAATCCTGTTTAATCGTTAATACAGAGATTCATTGCCGAATTCAATTTAAACCTGCATATTGGTCAAATTCATCAGTTCTCAAACTTTAAAATGTCAAGGTCTCCACAGTATACAAATGAAACCAAATGGACCCTTATGGGTCCATTTGGTTTCATTTGTATACTGACTCAATTTACTGACTCAATTTAGACCTCCGAAAAGGAACCCAGATAGTCTAGTTTTTGTCAAGTAACTTGAAAAATAACCATAAAAACCAACGTGAAAAAGAGTCGTGATAAAATCGTGTATCGTGATACAGCTTGGGAAAATATTGTGATATTGTATTTTTCCATATCGCCCACCCCTAATAAGTTGTGCACTGTAAATAGCAGATCTATAGGCTCACAACACTTCACTTTGCGATGCACGTTAAGCTTGTAGCAATCTTTGTAAGGATTCAGCACTTAGATACTGCCCTAAACCTAACCTTTAAATGCCTAAAAGCCTAACCTCAATCTTGTCCTAATTGTCTGATGTTTTATTTAACCATAAAACATTCATACATTAGTCTAGTATGGACCTGAAATTCTGCTAAAATTGTGGGGGCATTTGACCCTCACTAGTAATAGTGATGCGAGTACACAGACACACTTTATAGGTACTGCTACCTTTGACAAACACTGAGGTAAACAAAACTCTCTACAGCCATTGGTTAACTCTCAAATACCTGGAACGCGCCCGAGTCGCGTTAGATTTTAACCACTAACCATTATTTTATGCTTTAACTATTGAAAAATAGCAGATATACAAGCTCACAGCGCGGCACCGAGTGCCGCACTGCGAGCTTGTAGATCTGCTATTTTTGAAAAATCGTGAAAGTGTGTGCAAGTCTTTGAATATCTTTGACCCGATCTTTGCCCCGACTTCTAAATCCTTCCTCTAAATCAGTGGTTCTCAAACCTTTTCACGTCAAGGACCCCCAAAATTACAGGTATTTGGCCACGGACCCCCTTCTCAAAATATGTTGTTCCAGGGACCCCCCCCCCCCAGAAGCAAATATTTGAGTTACAAATGTTTGCTTTTAAATAGATATATTCAAAGACTTGCAAAGAAAAATCATGATTTTTTTCAAAAATAGCAGATCTACAAGCTCGCAGTGCGGCACTCGGTGCCACGCTGTGAGCTTGTATATCTGCTATTTTTCAATAGTTAAAGCAGTCAATAATCCTAGGCCTAAATGGGTTAAAGTATAATATACAGTACATTAGGCCTGAGCGCCCTGTCATAGAGGAAAGTAAAACACCACATTGCGGTTACTTACTGTCACAACTGGATGAAGGTAAAGCATGAGAGAGAGAGAGAGAGAAGAAAACAGTCGTTAGACATATACTGTATATCACATGAACAGAAAACAGTCGTTAGACATATACTGTATATCACATGAACAGAAACAAACACTATAAAAGGTAGGTTAAAGCAGGGAGAGGGTTGAGGAGGAGGAGGAGGAGGAAGGGAGAACAGGTCTACAGTAGGGATGGGACGATACGCGATATTATCGTTTATCGTGATTAAAAACACTCACGATAATCGTATCGTGGAGATTTAATTTATCGTGATATCGTCCTCCGTCATGCACTGGGATCAATTCACCTTTTATTTGCCGAGCTGCATATCCGGTACCACTTAAACCTTCTATAATTGGTAAAAGGTACTTGTAATATACATACTTGATAGTCTTTTTTTCTTTCTCTGTCAAATGTCTTTGTCAAAAAATAGCCGATCTACAAGGTGTGAGCTTGTAGATCGGCTATTTTTTGGCAGATGTTCCGCCCCAGGATAATGGATTCAGATTATCGCGGAAATATAGTAAATCGCGATTTCTTTTGTCACAATAATTGTGAAATGAAATGTTTCATATGGTCCCATCCCTAGTCTACAGTCAGGCTGGGAGGAGGAGGAGGAGGAGGAGACTCACTAGTTCGGCAGTAAGGATAAGCATTCCAGGCTTTTTCATGGAAGACCAAGGAACCTTCAGGGGCAATCATCTTGACAAACGCAGGGACTTTACTGCAGGGTGGAGGAGGAGATGGAATGGGTGTGGAAATGCATGATGGTGTACACACTACACGTTACCCCTACGCCTACGGCTGTCGCTTTTTCCCCCCAAAACTCAAAATGAAATTTGTTTGAATAAAACTGGACCCCGTCACCTCCAAACAAATCACAGCGTTAAAGGTGATACACCATGCATTTAAAAAGTATTTATGTCATATTGTTTATGTCCCAAAAACGTTTTTCAATCTTTTTGAAAAAAAAAAAGTTTGCTTTCTTCAAAAACGGCCGTCGCTGACGTCAGTGACGGCAGCAAATCTGGACAGTCTGTTTTGAGAACCTGTGGGATGCTTTTAACCTCCGCCTTCCCAAAACCAGAGAAAAACACAACGGTCAGAAATGGGACTTTGTGAGGATAGAAGGTGCTAGTGGGACCCCAAAAAAAGGTTTTAAAATAGGAAAAGTGAAATTTCATGGTGTATCACCTTTAAGGTAATTGCTAGGGGTGTAACGATACATTTTAACAGCGATACGATACGCATCACGATACATGGTTAACGATACGATACATGGACGATATTGGTTCATTCATGGCGATACGATAAGATTCGATTCAATGATTTAAAATCGATATAGTAACTATTCAGCAAAGAAATTAAATCTGTGTAAACTGCAAAACGTGTAAAAAATCTATTATTATGGAAGTAAACGCGACATTATATTTCAACACATATGGACAAACCCACCTTTACATGAACACAGAGATTACACACATTAACCAAGAGTAAGTATATGGAATGGAAAGGTAATTGGATCCCTATTTTTCAGATACCGATTACCGCATTTTAAAACGATATGATACAAAGCCAAAAAAGTAGGATAATTTGCTTTTGCAAACGACATAGTAGATCATTGCAAATTAAAATCGATTTTTCGATTCAGTTACTACGTCGTTACACCCCTAGTAATTGCTCTTACGGAGTGGGAAAACAGCCTCGCCTTCAGCAGCATCGCATTAATCGTTTACTCCAGGGGTCTTCAACAGGGGGTCCGGGACCCCTAGGGGGTCCTCAGAGTTACTACAGGGGGTCCCCCAAATCTTTGTGTGATAGAATTTCTTTCTTCTCCTTTTTTATATTAACCACTTGAACCCTAGCGTCATATTCTGAGAACTTTAGCCAAAAATAGCAGATCTACAAGCTCACAACGCCTCGCAGCGCGAGGCGTTGTGAGCTTGTAGATCGGCTATTTTCGGCAAAAGAGGTTTGGTGTAGAGGAGAAAAAGAGTAGACTAAGTTCAAGCTGGTTAAATATTTGAAAACACAATTTGACCTGAATCCAAAATACACTGATGATTGTGCCGTCAAACGATGAAACTATATGGGTTGTGGGGGTCCCTGCCTCATCTCTCTCTCAACTAAGGGGTCCCCGGCCTGAAAACGTTGAAGACCCCTGGTTTACTCCAATGGAGTTTGCTCCATTTTGACTGCCACCCCGTTCGAATAATATCAACGCACTGAATGGGTATTTGTCATGTCTTTTCAGACCTATGAATGGTGCGGTAGCTGAGATGCGGAGCTACAGGGTAGGTTATTGAAGCAATAAGCCACAAGAGGCGAGTGGTTACCTGGTATTTTACACCGGCTGAGAGGCGTAGGGAGACACGAGGCACAGCCGAGTGTCTCCAACCCTCTCAGCCGGTGTAAAATACAGGTAACCACGAGCCTCGTGTGGCTTATTGCTTTTCTAAAACGGTTACAATATTGCAACATGAAAAATCATAGACACGTACCAATTAAAACTGTTCTATTTCACTAAATATTACACAATAAGGTCTGCTCTGCAAGAAAGTAGTCCCCAGCTACGAGAAAGTAGTTCCCGGCCAGGCTGCAGAAACAACACGGGTGCAGATAATTGGTGCACTGTGGAACACTGTGGTAAGAGATAACACACCTGGGTTTGATATGAACTGATTCAAGGTGTGGGTTATAGTCTCATATACCGCAGCAACCAGCCAATCAGAATCAAGAAATGGAACTAGCCGTTTTAGAATATATTTTATTATATTGCTTGGGAGACAAATAACCTACTAACACGTCCGGGAGTGCTACCATTTTTTTACACCATGTTTCGATTTTGTCAAAGTGACAGCCCTAATTACCACACACACACCACTTACTGACTAGTCCTAAAGCAACATCTAATGAAGCAATGCATGCATGTAAAAGGCCTCCTCTGTACAAACCAGGAGGACTCTTCATATCACAGGAAGGACAACACTGCCATCAGCTGGTAGCATGAAGACAGTACACTATCTATAGGGAGCTAAGCTTGCACTGATGCCATCAAATAGTCACGGAAAATTAGCAAAATAACTGTCAAATCTGGGAATAAATTCCTTAACAAACAATTTCTTCACCAATGTGTTTGTAAAGGTGTCTAGTAACATGACAGCTAGGGTAATTCTGGGTCTCATTCACTTACTATACACAGTACTATAAGGGAAAGAATCACTCCCAAAAATATGCTTAAGGTAGCATGTTAGGGGTCTAACTAGGTGTTTTAAATTATTCTGAATCCATTACAAGCATTTGTTTTGCACAAAAAACATTTCTTGGGCGTCTGTTTTTGGCCCAATAAATGTTTTTCGTGCAAAACAAATGCTTGCAATGGATTCAGAATAATTAAAAACACCTAGTTAGACCCCTAACATGCTACCTTAAGCATATTTTTGGGAGTGATTCTTTCCCTTATAGTACAGTGTATAGTAAGTGAATGAGACCCAGAATTACCCTAGCTGTCAAACATTTTGCTAGGGATGTTGAATTTCAATCTTTGTTAGATATGTTACTAGACACCTTTACGAACACATTGGTGAAGAAATTGTCTGGTAAGGAATTTATTCCCAGGTTTTATTAAAATTCCCTGACTAAAGTGGAGGCTTCAAGTCAAAACAACTGATATCACTGGATACGTTTGTTTAAGTGGCTCTCGAGTGGTCGAACCCGTTAACCACGCCCTTCTCACCGAGCTGCTAGGCTGCAAAAACACTGATGAAAACATATACATAAAAAGGAGGACTGTGTGTGTGTGTGTGTGTGTGTGTGTGTGTGTGTGTGTGTGTGTGTGTGTGTGTGTGTGTGTGTGTGTGTGTGTCTGACACTCACCTCTTTAAGTGGTAGATTTTGTGTGTGTACTGTCCTTTCTCGCCGTCTTTTTCATAAGGTTCATTTTTGAGGACTTCGATGCCTTCGCCGCCTCCCGTCTCGTTTTTACTAGCCTCGGCCACCGAGAACAACTGCCCCACTTGGTACTGAAACACAAAACAACACTCTTTAACAAAACACATTTAGATTCATGAGTGCTTTACGGATCAACAATAATAATGATAATAAGGAAGGTACTCATACCAAGGATTTAACTTGACTCAGATTTGGCCCGTCACAATTGTTACATAATCGTTTTATGCAATAGATTATTGTAATTATATAATAATCAAAATCGCTTGATTAATTACGTATCGAGATCAGTTATTATGTTAGTTAAACATATTTTTATTGTGCAGAATTATTAACTAATGTCAAATACAAAACTTTAGCATGCCACACAGTTGAATTATTGCAAATTATAGAAACAGGAATTCAAAACTAATATACCTAACAAAAGGATGTCTGCACTGCAGTTGCATTATTGCACATAATCAAAATGGATTAATAATATATTAGGCCTGCCCAGTGGTGGAAAAAGGACTCTGTAGATATACTCTGTTACAAGTAAATGTCCAGAAAAGTAAAAGTGCATCAAAAAAGCTATATTATAAAAGATCGGCTTTCCGGATCGATGACGGTGACGGGGTGACGGCCGATCACTGATTGTGTCATTAATTGAATAAATTGGGCAAATTTATATCGGTCACCGATCGATCGGAGCATCCCTAACTTAAAGCTGTACTGTGGAAGCTGCTCAACTAGTGGTCAGTAGCGGTATTGCTTTTTTAGGCCGGATTCACCGCGGCGCGGACCACCGCGGCCGCCGCGAGCACCTCTGCCTCGCCGATACGCATCCGTAGAGCCGTCTCCTGTAATTTTTAGACCAGGATTGAGGGAGTAGCAGGAAAGATTCCTTCACCAATGTAAACACAGTTGCTGAGGGAAGCTACTTCCTTTAGAGACAGCAAGACTCGCTGTGATTGGCCGGTGGTGTATGATCTGCGCTGTGATTGGCCGGTAGTGTATCATGTGGGAGATGACATAATTTTGCCGGGAAATACAGCCCCTGTCACAGCTATGTAGAAAACATATAAAGAAAAGGCTTTTGGGGCTGAAATTAACGGAGTGGGGGTTCTAAAACTTTAGAGATTCAATAGTTAGAACAATTTTAAGATATGTTTTATAAAACAAGTTACATAGTATAACTTTAAATGTTGTAATTGTAACACTGATGAACATTAAACCACCTTTAGGGTCTCAGGGTAAATGAGGCATAAGTCTTAAATGGACCCAGTCAGAAGCATTCACATTCAGCCTGATCACTTTTCAGTTTCACACCTTGGTGTTTAAAGGGGGCGTGACACGGCCAAAACAGCTAATTATGGCTATCAAATTAGCCAATTTTTTTAATGATGTCATGTACCCCCATGTTAAATTACCCAATCAAATTAATTTATTGTAGTTACTGTACTGAAAGTAGTACTTTCTGTACAGTAACGGCAATACATTAATTTGATTGGGCTAATATGGGGGGAGGGGCGGAGACTCGCGGAGTCGAGTATCCATATCATTATCTTTTGAAACTGCCCCAAAAAAAGCTGACCGAGGTGCGTTTCCGACTTTCTAAACCAACTTTAAAACTATCAGTTCTAGGGGTAAAAATTATATAGCATTCGCTATAAAATCAATGGTTAGACCGATAAAAAAGTACATGTCTTCTTCAAAAAAAAAGGTGTCAAAAAAGGTGTACAAGGGTCAACACACTTCTCCCCGTCTATGAGACGGTTTTGTCGGCCATACCCTGCTGTCTCTTGCCCTAACCTGACTGGAGCACCAGAGTAGACCGAGTAGGCCGACCGGAGCAGGAGCAAGCCATGTCCTGCTGTCTCTGACTGAGGTCCGTGCTCCGTGGCTCATACACTCTGTGTGTGTGTAGCCTGTGTATGTGTGCTTTAGCGCGTGTGTGTGTGTGTGTGTGTGTGTGTCACAATAGCTCTCGCAAACATCTATGCTCGCAAATAGCCGTGCGGTGCAGCGTTAGCCGGGCTACACGCTAACAACAAGCCATCATGTTGTGCGCGGCACCGCACGACGGACGAAGTATACATTCACTACTAACTGATACGGCCCGCCTCCTTTTCAGACTGTTTGAAGAAACACCACGTGACCTACTGTATCATAATGTTAATTTTCGGCCGGTGTCGCCACTCCTTTAAGGACACAGTATCACGGAAGGAAGGAATATGAAAACAGAATTGCTATGCGATTCAACTCTGTGTCTTGGTGTCTAGGCTTGGGGTTTGTTTTGTTGATCGCTTTGTTTTTGTATATATACGTTTTACTGTGGTAAAAATAACATAAAACTACACTTAGAAAGATGTTGGATATCATCCCGCACTCATCACAGGCAAGACTAGCGTGGACGCCAACCCAAGCTTACCACAGAGCTGAACAGCCAGACAAACTGGTCCCAGCCCAATGGCTGGGAAAAAACAGGCTTTCTGCAAATAGCAAATGCATCCTTCCAAATCAAATGTCAACGACGCACAACAGATCAATCCTCAACTGAATTCCAAGGTTATTATTTGCCTCTGTAACTTAAAGGAGTAGTTCACCTCCAAAATGACTTTTTTTTCTTTTGATTACTAGGCCTGGGGCGGTATCGACGGGCACAACGTGCGACGCGGTTACGACGCGGTGGAAAAAGTAAAATAGTTTCATTTTCGGTTTTAGTCCACGCGGCCCGCGCTCCGCCAGTAATCCGTATGAATAAAAAAAGATATGCCACAACACAATGTATGTATTAACATCCTTGTGTCGTGTGGATTACAGAGAAAGTTTACGCTGCTTTGTACTCCTCTACGCAGGCTGCCCTGTGTAGGTCTGACTGTCTGTGTCTCTGAGAGTGAGAGTGACGTATGTGGCTTCCAAACTGTGGTACACGGCCCAGAGCAGAGCGGCATGGAGCCGAGCGGGCCTCGCTTCTCCCCCGTTTTAAAACTCGCTGGTTTTCCAATAAAAAATAGTCTTTTTTTACCGCGGTAAGCACACTGACACCGCGGTAGACCTCGGTTTACCGCGGTACGGCGGTACGGCGGTTACCGTGTCCAACCCTATTGATTACTCACGCCATGGAGACGTGAGTTCAATCATATTTTTACTTTTGTGTTGCATTCCTAAGACAATAATTTCATTACAATAAATGTACCCCCATTGATTCCGGATGGGGACCCGAAAGCATTTGGGTCTCCATCCGGAATCAATGAGGGTAAATTTACTATAATAAACGTTTTGTCTAAGGAATGCGACAAAAAAAGATTATTGAACTCAAGTCTCCATGGCATGAGTAATCAATAGAGAAAAGGTCATTTCGGGGGTGAACTACTCCTTTAACGCCAATCCCACACACGGTTAGCTGAAATCAATACTTTGTTCCTGCTTTTAATGACGGTTGAACAATAAACTAATTTGCCATCGCCTCAGAACTTACAGTACGCTTTCCAAAGAATACACTTATTAGTGGCCAAGGCACGAAGTGCCCGAAGGCCACTTATTGATATTGGACTTCAGCACTATTATTATTCCGCCACTTTTTCTCTAGCGGCTAGACCGTGCAGTCGCTTTTTACGAAACTCGGCAGTATGGCAGAGGACTATGCCAAACGGCTAAAACGCGAAGCTCGCAACAATCGGCCAAAGGGTGGCGCTGTAGGAAGCCTTTGAAAAATGCCAACTTTGAACAGGTGTAGCTCATGCCCTGTTTGAGGTACAGCAATGGAACCTGTATACACTTATGCGTCTCCTCATGCCGAACAACTTTTACGCTCTGACTTTTGACCTCTGACCTTTACTTCTCCCACAATTTTGAATTATATGAAAAACAGTAAAAATGTATCTCCTCCTGGGATTTTCGCTTAATGTGCGCGAAACTTTTTTTACATGAACTTTGGACCAATACGGTCTGAAAACTTAGGCGGATTTTCTTTAAAGCGAAACATTATTTTTTAATAATTCACTCAATGTTGCAGTTTTATGCAAATTATTCTTCTGCTTCTAAATCATACATGCAAAGTCACACGTTCATGGCATTTGGCAAATATGTAGAGGGTTAGTCCAAATATCACTGAAAGCAATCTTACTCCAATTGGCCAAAGGGGGGCGCTATACGAAGCGTTTGAAAACTCAAACTTTAAAGGGGCATAAGTCATGCCTCGTTTCGTTTGAAGACATGCAACTTGCTTACACGCGTGCCTTGACTCAAGCGGAAGACATCTGTGTCTTTGTTAAGTAAGCTCCGCCCTTAGATTTTACGCCAATTTGAGCAGTTTGTAAAACACTTAAACCCGCTTTTATTCCGGAACTTTTGCGTCACGTGCACAGAACTTTTTTTACATGAACTTTGGACCAATATCTAAAGATCTGTCAGATCGGATTTTTTAAACATTGAAACATGCTTTTTTAATAATTCAATCAACATTGCAAGTTGTATGCAAATTATTCTTCTGCCTCTAAAACATACATGCAAAGTAAAATTTTCATGATGAACTACTGTAGAGGGTTAGTCCAAACATCGCTGAAACCAATCTTACCCCAATTGGCCAAAGGGGGGCACTATATCATTTTGAAAGAAGGTGTCAAGTACATTACATGAAACTTTTTCTTTTTTCTTTTCTTTTTTTTTAAATGACAGGTCCATTATGTGTGGCTGCTGTAGTGTAGTGGTCAGTGCCTGTGCCTGGTATACGGATGGTTGTCAGTTCAAATCCCACCTCGGGTTGAGTTGATGTTAACATCCTGGATGCCCATGGCATGTGCATATGTCAAACTCTTTAATGTTGACACGTCTGATCTAACTCCAGATCACGTTCATGTTTAAAATGAGCCCCACAACTACTGTAGATTTACATGAAACTTTTTCTTTTCTTTTTTTTTTTAAATGACAGGTCCAAAATGTGTGACTGCCGTAGTGTAGTGGTCAGTGCCTGTGCCTGGTATACGGATGGTTGGCAGTTCAAACCCCACGTCGGGTTGAGTTGATGTTAACATCCTGGATGCCCATGGCATGTGCATATGTCAAACTCTTTAATGTTGACACGTCTGATCTAACTCCAGATCACGTTCATGTTTAAAATGAGCCCTTCTCTACCGGCAGTTTTTTCGGTTTTGAGTAAAAGAAAATATGATCACTCGAAAATGTCAGAAATACTCAGATTACATTTACTCAGATTGATTTCACCCCAAGCCTCCAAAATATAAAAAATAAATCAATAAAATCAAGGCACTCAGCCTACATAGAACTTTTTTTTTAAACAAACATGGTTAACAGATCCTGTGGCTGCCTAGTATAGTGGTCAGGGCATATGCCTTTCATGCAGAAGGTCGTTGGATCGAATCCCGCTTGGGGTTTAAATTAGCATAATACCATGACATTTGGTAGACTTTACAGTTTGGTTCCTTGAACAATGTCTGATATGGAGCCTTCCTATAAATGTCCCCCAACCCCCCTTGATGCGTATTTTAATATCCGCCATTACTAAATAATGTATTTTGCATCATAAATCCTGAAACAAGCATTATAATACAAACTGTCATGTCTACACCTATGTTGTGATTTCCAAGGATTGCAATGATATCATGTACCTATAGGCCTATTATAGTCACCACTAGGCCAAAAAAAACAAACAAAAAACACCTGACCTGCCGGAGACCTGTTCGGAAGAACACTGCTTCCAGTTTTCTTTGATTTGTTCTTTGCTTTCCCTTGATGCTTTTTTGCTTTCCTGCTTTTTCTGCCTTGGCCACTTTATCGCTGCTTGCAGCTATATTTACTTTATTATTATTGCCACCTAATTGCAGACAGATTTAGTGGCCCATATAAGGCTGGAGTATGCATGCACGTCTGGCTTTCATAACACAATCCGTTATAAAACAAGGACAAAACAAAACAACTGCCCTGTCATCACATTAAAGCATCACAGGAATGACAAACTATGTCTTGGTTTGGAGGAGACTGTGTGCTGTGTTTACTCATCATAACCAGCAGCCAACACGGGACAGTAAAGGGCAAGACCGCAGTGCACGCTTGTCCCCTCGTATGTAGCTTAATTTAGGCCTAGGGTTATTGAATGCTTTAGCTATTGAAAAATAGCAGATCTACAAGCTCACAGCGCGGCACCGAGTGCCGCGCTGCGAGCTTGTAGATCTGCTATTTTTTGAAAAAGTCGTGAAAATGTGGGCAGATCTTTGAATATATGTATTTTTAAAGCGAACGTTTGTAACTCAAATTTTGCTTCTGGGGGGTCCCCGGAACTAAATATTTTGAGATGGGGGTCCGTGGCCAAATACATATCCTTTTGGGGGTCCTTCACATGAAAAGGTTTGAGAACCACTGACATAGTAGTCTCTCAAGAACAGACTAACTGAGCTCCAGTTAAGTGAAATTGACCTTTTCTTTGATGATGGCTAACCAGATTGCTAACACAGAAACATAGGTTTTTCAAAAAATCTTAGAAGGATTCAAAAGACACTTTTTCACGATTTTTCAAAAATAGCAGATCTACAAGCTTGCAGTAGATAATAACACATAATACAGTATAATGTGTACCCGTTCTGAATGGGTTAAGGCTGTCACGATTACACTTTTTCTTTCTTTCTATAATTTTTATCCCACGATTTTGTAACCCATTTTTTCACCCAGTGCCAATTAACTAACCTGTAATCCTGTTCTCTGCTCTCCCTCTGCCGCGACTGGGGAGACAACGGACTAACGTCATGCTTCCTTCAGTGCATGAGTAGTCCAAGTTGCTTCTTTTCACCTTACAGGGGGGATTTCCCCGGTTTGGACGTAGCGTGTGGAATGAACACGTTATTCCAACCAGTTCCTTTCCCCTCCATCAGGCTCCCTGGCTGGCCAGGTGGAGGCATTATAGAGACTAGGATTACTGCATGTTTTTGTGAGGATATCTATCTACCCTAGGAGACACGGGGAGAACATGCAAACTCCACACAGAAAGGCCCTTTCGCCAACCCCACCTAGGGTGTGGGCGCTGATGTCGCGGAGGAGAGAACACGCCCCCCAGTGCCCACAGCGGGAATCAAACCCAGGACCTTCTAGCTGTGAGGTGACAGCGATACCAACTGCGCCACTGTGCCCCCACAATTACACATTTAAGTGAATGCCTGACTTTACTAACCTGACTTTCGCCAGATGGTGACAGCATTGCATTGCATTGCTTACCATCTGGGCTCGCTCCGGCAGAACCGATGTAAGGGGCGGGCCATTTTTTCAAATTCTATAGCAGGTGATTGGATATGGCCGTCTCTCTGTCACAGTCTGGGAGTGCCAACTCCAACCACTCATATTGGCCTGTCTGCATGACGTTGCACCCAGAATCTGCCTACTGGGTTTCCACGTGGTCTGCAATCAGACTCTATTGGCTCAGAGCCGCTCAGAGCCCGCCCATAGCTGCCGCTGATTGGTCCGGCCCGGGACTTTACGAGTGTTATCAACTCTGCCAGACCGAGCCCAGATGGTAAAGCAATGCAACGCAATGCTGTCACCATCTGGCGAAAGTCAGGTTATGACTTTACATTATTTAATGGGCCTTGATGCCAGCCATTTTGTTTAATGTCGGCTAAAGGGCTAACGTGCACGAGTGTGCACGGCCGGGCTATAAACATAGAATGGTTGGGTCGGCGATTTTTTTCTGTCTACATAGCAAAAGAAAGTAAGACAATCCGATAAACGGTTATGGAGATATGGCCAAAACGTTTATAATATAATCTGGTGTAAAAGGAAAATAGAGGAAATATGTCATATTTGAAATGCGTGCAAAATTGATATGATATGATATGATATCATATTATATCAAGTTTGCGCTCATTTCCTGTATACACCTATATAAGTGAATTTTTTTAATTTGAGTTTAAAAGGAAGGAAGATCTGCTGTTTCAGCGTCGTTTTTATGCATGAAAAACATACAACATGGAAATGATTGCGATCATCTCAAATGATTGCGATTAGACGATTATGTAATAATTGCGACAGGCCTAATAAAGCTACTATTCTGGAGAAGGGCACCAGAGGGCAGCAGAGAGGCTGTTAATGAACTGTACTCACCTCCTCCACACTACAGGGTAAAACCACGCGGCTGGGGGGAAAAAAAGAGACCAGAAATTAGAAAACGTAACATAACTTATATCAGAGGTCTTCAACAGGGGGTCCGGGACCCCTAGGGGGTCCTCAGAGTTACTACTGGGGTTCCTTCAAATCTTTGTGTGATAGAAACTTTTTTCTTCTTTTGTATATTAACCACTTGAACCCTAGCATCCATATTCTGAGAAAAATAGATTGGCTATTTTTGGTAAAGAGGTTTGGTGTAGAGGGGAAAAAGAGCAGTACAGAGTGAAAAGTTCAAGTTTAAGTGGTTAAATATCTGAAAACACAAATTGACATGAATCCAAAATACACTGATGATTGTGCTGTCAAACAATGAAACTATATGGAATCTATGAAAAGGTTGTGGGGGTCCCTGATTTATATAGTTTGTGAAATTGTGAATAATCCAAGCATTAAACAAAGTGCTCAGGCTCAGAAAGATCTTAATGTCTAGTACAAGGTTCATACAAGGAAAAACTGTCAGTTCCAACAAGATTTAAGACTCCAGAGAGTTTTTCATCAACCCGGGCGGGCGGTATGGTGGAATGTTTGAAACGCACTGAATGCATGAAACTTATTGGCGATTCAAACCGATTGTTCTTGCATGAAAAAAAAGAAACATTCCCCTTTTCAAGACGTCTAGAATGTGTCAGTCATCTGTCAGACTGAAAGTCCTACTGGGGGATAAACAAGTCTCTTCTTATGCAAGGTCAGTGTAATGTGACAGTAGCCCCGGGCCTGGCCCCTGACCCTGCCATGTGTGGTGGTGTGTTCCATGGACAGCTTAGCCTCCATGTATCACTGCTTTTCAAATTATTTCCAAGTCAAAATTGATAAATTGATATGGATTTGGCTGCCGCGGACCCCCATCTGAAAAGGTTTTGTGCCAGGGACCCCCAGAAGAGAACGAAACTTTCCAAAAGGTTCATTAGATATATGATATATCTTTTAAATGTTCAGAAATAGCATATGTACAAGCTTGCAAAGTGACATACTGTGTTAGCTATACATGGATAAAGTCTAGTGGTTAAATTATATATTAACTACTTTAACCCCCCTCCCCCCAACTGCAGCGTTTTTCGGGCCGAATATCGGAGTGAATTTTGGAGCGCGCAAATAAAAAGAATCAACCTCACGTTATGTCAGTCACGTTTGCAGACTGCCGCCCGTTTCGCGCACCACTCGGTCCCTTGCTCTCTCTATCCCTCTCTCTATCTCTCTCTCTCTCCTTGCCCTGAAAAACGCACTTCGCAACGAAAAACGCAGCAGTGTGCAAAGACCTTTAGTCCCCCCAGAACTACAGCTGGGAACCACTCCAGCTATATCAGGGGTTTTCAACTTTTTTGACACGGGGCACCCCTGTAAATAACTTTTTCCATCCATGGCACCCCTGAGTTACACTGTTATTTTTTTAGAATCTTACATCATATTGGAGAAATATCCGTTTCCATCAGAACTGACTGAAAATAACGTCATACTTGACGTTTAACCACTTGAACCTCTGGATGGAAGGTTCACCAAAAACAGCAGATCTACAAACTCACAACAGAGCTTGTAGATCGGCTATTTTTGGTGAAGAGTGTTGTCGTAGATGGAAAAAGAACTCATCAAGTACAGTGCAAATCAGGTCTGTTTTACTAAGCATAGTGAAGTGATATTGATGTAGTGATATTGATGAATTCCAAATATTATCAAATTATCTCGCGGCGGCATCCCTGGACTGCTGTCACGGCACCCCAGGGTGCCCCGTCACCCACTTTGAAAACCCCTGGCATAGACGCCCGCCCGACCATGCCGGATGCACCACATTGGAACATGACATATTGTTGTGATGAGACATATTTGGCTAGTACCTCTCTTAGCCCCTCCTCAGAACTACAGCTGGGAACCACTCTAGCTACATCAGGGGTTTTCAACTATTTGACGCACCCCTGTAAATAACTTTTTCATCCATGGCACCCCTGAGTTACACTGTTATTTTTAGAATCTTACATCATATTGGAGAAATATCCGTTTCCATCAGAACTGACTGAAAATAACATTATACTTGAAGTTTAACCTCTTGAACCCCAGCATGCCTATTCTGGGGGGAAGGTTCACCAAAAATAGCCGATCTACAAGCTCACAATGCGCTCACAGAAGCTTGTAGATCTGCTATTTTTGGTGAAGAGAGTTGTCGTAGATGGAAAAAGAACTCGTCAAGTACAGTGCAAATCAGCTCTGTTTTACTAAGCATAGTGAAGTGATATTGATGCAGTGATATTGATGTGGGGCGGCCATAGCTGAATGGTTAGGGAGCCCGCCTGGGGAACCAGTTCCCCTGGTTGCCCCTGGTTCGATTCCCGGCCAGGATAGCAATGTCGATGTGTGTCCCTGAGCAAGACTCTTATAACCCCTAATTGCTCACACGCTCCTTGTGGGCTGCGAAGCAGCTGGGTTGGGCTGCAAATACTAAATTTCCCTCGAGGGAGGAGTAGGAACTATTATTATATTATATTATGAATTCCAAATATTATCAATCATCTCGCGGCGGCACCCCTGGGCTGGCATCACAGCACCCCAGGGTGCCCCGGCCATCATCACCCACTTTGAAAACCCCTGAACAATATGACACAGAGTGACCCCTCCTCGCTGCTAAAGGAACACCAAGTCTCAAGTCTATCCAGGTCGGTCACACTTCCTGAGTCACAGCTCCGTCCGGAGTCCCCCTGCCGCCCGCCCAGCCAGTCAGACACACTGCTGAGGTCAGCACCAAGAGAGGCAGCAGAGCAGCAGCGACCAGCCAAGGGTAGAAAGAAACCCCTTCAACTGGAAACACAGATTGGATATGACTAACTGATGGAGAGAAAGAGCAGTAGAGAGAGAACGGCTGAGTAATAAAAAAAATAAACTAGGTAGTAAAATAAGCTATATTGGAGAATGGAAAGAGCAAGGTGGTTATTTTGGGCCACTAATGCATTGGCAAAAATTGTCAAATATTAGAGGCAGAAATTGTGAAAATAGCCGATCTACATGCTCACAACGCCTTGCAACGCGAGGCGTTGTGAGCATGTAGATCGGCTATTTTCATAATAGAACCGTGTTATACAAAATGTAATGCCTCAACTCTTAGTGCTCGTCAGGGCGGGGGGTCCCTATTTAAAATATGATTATTTTGGGGGTCGCGGCCTGAAAAGGTTGAGAACCACTGCCTTATTGTAACCCGGCTTTTTCTATTCAGCCAAATATATCAGTGAGATGAAATGAAATGTTGTACTAGCCTAATCTTGCCTGGCTCCAGCCAATAGACCCGCCCACTCTCTGAGTGGACTGCTTCTCTTGGTCTGGAGGTGTCATATGACGCGTCTCTTGATTCGGTTTCTTGGCTAACCGACCAATGAAATCAATGCATGACGGAGGAGGGGTGCGTCTAACTTTTGAAAATCAACAGAAACAGTGGAGGGAGGGGTGGCTCACCAGAGTTCTTAATTCTTAACTCTTATACTGCTTTGAACGTTCCTGTTCGCCCCAATCCTCCAGGGACGTCTGTGCCAATACGCCCGTTCGTTCGTTTGATGTTTTTTATGGATTATGATAAAAGTCGTCCTTGCGCAACTTTTGAATGCATAATTGGTCGTCTGTGTCATTTTGAGGACAGCCGGAAACCTTTCATAAAAAAAAAAGTAAACAGACTGTCCTGGCTCCGCCTGCCCAGAGCGACTAGCTGCCAGGGGCGTCAATTGGGTATGGCAGGGGTATGCAGCTGCCATACCTTGACAGGGGGAAATAATAAAAATGTACTTTTCATCGTGCCTGTTGCTAAGGTATGGCAACATGACTGGTGTCTTCACCAGACACCAGTCATGTTGCCATACCTTAGCTTGTTCTGAACTGACGCCACTGCTAGCTGCTAGCAGCATTGAGGGACTATATTGTTTTATGCATCGGGCTGTTAGTAGAGAAAGAGAGAGAGAAACGTTGGTAAAAGCGATCATTTTGTCGGAAATCAGTTGTTTTATAGTATTAGTAGTATAGTAATTGTAGTAGGTAGTAGTATTTAGCAGTACTAGAATATTGAGATGTATTAGGCCAACTCAGCCTCAACTTGCTGGTATCATTCCGCCGAAGTGCGACCCAACCCCCCCTGACCGATAGAAATAAACTTTGTTAGAATTAGGATTACACAACCTACCCGTGTTGGTGACCCAGGACCAGCGCCCATGGTGGTGGTGGTCGTGATGATGACGATGATGATGATGATAATGATGATGAAGAAGAGAAAAAGATCACTGTAGCCATTGTTATTGAAGATAAAAAGATTGAAGAACGTAGGACGTCATCCGCTCCCGACCGGATCAAAAGCCCGAAATTGGAAGCGATCCCAGACTAAGATGGTGCCAGTCGCGAAGAACCGGGGTCCAAAAATGGATCAAGAGCCTCGTGATATTGTGGAAACCGATCCCGACGGAGCTCGACCCCCGTGTAGGATGGATCCCCCCGCCCGGGGGCTCACATCGCCGCAGCAGCAGAGACCCATGTACCGCCGCGAAAAGACGGACAAACTGGGCGATTTGGCCAATGAAGAATGGCTTCCGCGTAGAGACCCCTCGGAGAACAGAGGCCACGATTCTACTGTCCAAAGTAAGACTTCCAATCCAGTGCATGTATGTATTGTATAGTTGTATACTGTATATAGTTGTATACTGTGTGATAACAGAGCATCCGTGTGGAACTGGAAGCCTGGGATGGGGGGATGGTCAGTGGGTAACGGTTTTCCATTGCGACGTGTTGCCACTCCGACATTGGGATCCGGTCTAGAGCCCGCCTACTGCATCCGGCTATTTACACGTACACATACATGCAAGAAATGTTTCCGTATCCGGACCGGATCAGTAACTTGATCCAAGCAGTTAGGATCCACGTGCTTTGTTTGTTTTTGTCGCTACTCAGGACACACGTGGAGTTCCTATCACGCGCGTGCACGTACCGCGTGTAGTGTACGTGCACTGCACAGCCTACTAAGATTATTTGATGGGAATTTAGGATTTATTGGCTTAGTTTGTGTGTGCGTGCGTACGATGCGTGTGTGTGTGAGAGAGAGGGAGAGGTTTCTTTTTATCGTCATCATCATCATCATCAGTAGCTGATGATGTAGCTTTTCAGTTCAATTCAAAGGAGCTTTATTGGCATGAGAAAACATACGTTTACATTGCCAAAGCAAGTGTTACAAATAAAAACTGTTGAAAATGGGGAACATAGTTGGAGGGAGTACAGCTTTGTGTAAACAGAGCTATGTTGCATTGTGACATTTTATATAGGTATACAGGGTATAAAGGGAATTTCACTGTGACAGTAAATGCATGGTAACTATTTACTATAACTGCATTTTATGTTATATATGAACTTATTGTAAGTCATTTGCTAAATGTCAAAATTGTAAATTGATTTGTTTAGATATAAACTATTTGATATTTTCCTGGCTATGATTTTAGATGATGAGTCGACGATGATGATGAGCCTACTTCTTCATTTCCACATCGTGGTCGTCCAAGGACAAGGATAGGTAAAGAAAAAACAAACTTTTTTCTGTAAATCAGACTTAGCACCATGCACATGCTCACATAGACATCAAAGGGGGCTTGAGCCCCTGCCCTTTTATCCATCTGTAAAAAGTGCCCTCTCCAGACCATGAATGCTGTTTTTACATAATTACTATATATATATATATATATATATATATATATATATTTGTGTGGTAAGCAGGAAGTGCATAGAATGTTAGAGAGGCAGGGGTTGACATTTCTAAAACGGCCTTTTGATGAAAATAGTAGGCCCCCAACCTCCACGCATTCTGCTGTGACGCGTTGTGAGCTTGAAGGTGTACTATTTTTCATGTATTTTATAGTAATTATGTATTTGTATAATTTACAGATCGACCATGGGCTCGTGTACGAGTCACACAAGGATGTGTGTGTGTGTGTGTGTGTGTGTGTGTGTGTGTGTGTGTGTGTGTGTGTGTGTGGAGAGAGAGGGCGTCACGCATTCTGCTGTGACGCGTTGTGAGCTTGAAGGTGTACTATTTTTCATGTATTTTATAGTAATTATGTATTTGTATAATTTACAGATCGACCATGGGCTCGTGTACGAGTTCAGCAGACCCGGTGGAGCCCTTCCGGAGGAGCCTGGCTGGAGTGAAACAGAATGGAGCCCCAGGCCCTGTGCAGGCTGAATGACACACACGCACGCACGCACGCACGCACGCACGCACACACACATATACACTCTGTAGACATGTAGTGTCACAGTGAGATAAAGAGAACCCTGAAAGCTGAAGCAGGATTCAGGCTGAAGCTCATGTCACTGTGTCAATGTTCTGCACTGCTCTTACTACTGCTCTTACTTCTCTTACACACTAAAAGTGTGTAAAAAGACACTTTTTCTTGTTTTTATTTTTTTGAATTTGTTTGTAAACAACCACTGATCATAGGTGTGATGTTACTGAAGCCAACAATAAAAGGCTAAAGAGAGATTTCTGCCTGAAAATGTATTCTTCACAAAAATGCATTTTTCTCAGCTTTATGTTCTCAAAGAGCTGTTTTTAGGCCACATTCTGCAGCTTCTAGCTAATGAACAGAACAAGATAAAAGCTCGAAATCTTTTTCTGTTGCAAAGTAGACATTCTATTCTACGTTGCCATATAATTGTTGTCTTTATAGTCGAAACCAAATTTCTCCAGTAGGCCTTCAAAGATGAGCGACAATTCTCAATTTAGCTGGCAGTGGATGGAGCTTTTTGTTCAATTCTGTGGCAGTAAAAGAGTTAAGATCCTTTGATCTTCAGAAGAGCTACAACTACAAGTGTCGATAGCTCGTTAGTGATTCTCTCTAATCAATGAAACATCAAAGACAATGACCTGTTTGGTGCATGTCATAGAGGGGAGGGGGAGGAAGGAATGTTTTGTGTACACAAGTCAAACACAACCCCTCCCACCAGATCTCTTGTGATTGGGAATTTCAAATTTCAAATCCCCTCCCCTTTGTAATCAAATAGAATAGGGACAACTTCAGACTCAAGCTCCAGCGTAGAGTCTGAAAGCAGGCTAAGCCTAATCATTAATTTATAGGACAGTAGACTGACAGGAAAGAGACGGGGAGCGACACGCAGCAAAGGTTGTCGGGATCGGGAGTCGGGACTCAAACCCAAGACAAGCTGTCATGCATCAGAGCCTATGTGGTATGCGCCTGGACCTGTAGGCCAGCGGGCGCCGCAACTTCCAACTTTTCTATGTTACTAATGGTGCGGGTGTGGCTCCCACCAACATGACATCACTTGCCACCAAGGAGAGGTCGCACCCACAGAGGTCCCACCGCACCCACAGACCACCGCCAAGGAGAGGTCCCACCGCACCCACAGACTTGAACTCACATGCCAAAGTAAAGATCGAAAGCAGAGGATCGGAAAAACCAGAAAGTAAAGACACAGTATTCTACTTTGTCATGCTTAGTGTGGTTATAGTACTAGTAGCACACTTCCCTTTAAAACCACGCTGCTTCCACCACAGTGACGTTTACACAGACAGAGTAGACCATGGATTAAAGCAATATAAAATCTCACGGTTGAAAATGTTTGTATGACCAAGTCCTAATGCAGCGGTCTTCAACAGGGTGTCTAGGGGGTCCTCAGAGTTACTACAGGGGGCCCTCCAAATCTTTGAGTGATAGAAACTTGTTTTGCTTCATTTTTTAAATTAACCACTTCCACTTGAACCCTAGTGTCCATATTCTTAGAACCTTTGCCAAAAATGGCCGATCTACAAGCTCACAACGCCTCGCGCTGCGAGGCATTGTGAGCTTGTAGATTGGCTATTTTCGGCAAAGAGGTTGGGTATAGAGGGGGGAAAAGAGCTGACTAAGGACAGAGTGAAAGGTCAAGTTCATAAAGTATTGACGGTTCAACCGTTCAAGTGGTATATCTAAAAACACAAATTGACATGAATCCAAAATACACTGATGATTGTGCTGTCAAATAATGAAACAATATGGAATCTATGAAGTTGTGGGGGTCCCTGCTTCATCTCTCTCTCAGCTAAGGGGTCCTTGGCCTGAAAACGTTGAAGACCCCTGTCCTAATGTGTAATCCATGGTGTGGACCCAAACCAGTGACCCTGTATCCCCACCTTTCCATATACAGTAGTGAAGCTATTTCTCTTTGGAATTCCCTTCCATCAGACATTAGAAGTAGAACAACAATCAAGCATAAGCTTTTACATCTCAGGTCAACTCAAAACAAAACATATTTCTTTCAAAAATAGCAGATCTACAAGTTCACAATCATATTACGCTATTCATCATATGGCTAACAGACAGTGTGTGGTCAACTCAAAGCAACACACACACACACACACACGCACGCACGCACGCACACACAGTAACTGTAACTGTGCTCATTCACTTCCTTTTCTATTACAGGGTGTTCCTCTTCTGTCCACCACATGAGAGGATAAAGTCCTCTGTGTTTTACTACTGTACCATCGTGTAGCCTGACTGTATCTTCTTAATACGTTGCTTTATGCGTTTCATCATAGTGGTTATTTTTATGTAGTGTGGCCGTTTTATTGTTGTTGACCGACCTACCTACCTACCCACCCACCCACCCGGGTTCTGCAGGTGGCTCTTAGCCATATCTAGTAAAAATGCATCAGATTTCCATTGCTGAATGTTACATTGTGCCTGTCAAAGAGATTGAATGAAGTAAAGTAACACGAAGCAGCAGCACGTTGGTTTTGGTTTGAGGAAGAAGAAGAATTCTGTCGGCGTTGTGTGGATCTAAGGTTAATGCTCAACATAAGGTCAGCCAAATCACAGAACAGTTCAACCACCGAGGGCTGTGGTGTTACAATAAGATCACAGGACAGTTCAACCACCGAGGGCTGTGGTATTACAATAAGTCACAGGACAGTTCAACCACCGAGGGCTGTTAGTATTACAATAAGTCCATTGATAGATGGCTGCTCAGTGAAGACTCATGAAGGGCCCAAGGACAATGAATAAAACGCTCAGCTCCATCACTGTCAGGTGTACCCTGAGGCACCAAAACATGACGTGTATCTCTAGTGTCTACATCAGGGGTCTTCAACCTTTTCAGGCCAGGGACCCCTTAGCTGCCTGAGAGAGAGATGAAGCAGGGAGGGACCCCCAGATTCCATATAGTTTCATCGTTTGAAAGCACAATCATCAGTGTATTTTGGATTCATGTCAATTTGTGTTATCAGATATGTAACCACTTGAACCGTCAATACTTCATAAACTTAACCTTTCACTCTGTACTTAGTCTGCTCTTTTTCCCCAATACAACAAACCTCTTTGCCGAAAATAGTCGATCTACAAGCTCACAACGCCTCGCGTTGCGAGGCGTGGTGAGCTTGTAGATCTGCTACTTTTGGCTAAAGTTCTCCGAATATGGACGCTAGGGTTCACTGGTTAATATGAAAAAGGAGAAAACAAGTTTCTATCACACAAAGATTTGGAGGACCCCCTGTAGTAACTCTGAGGACACCCTGTTCAAGACCCCTGGTCTACATCATTATAATTCTACTTTGAGCCGTTATGGATATTGAACACAGAAATCCGTCTCTGAAGTGGATGGTATTAATGAACTGTGGTTGGGAATAGAATGCAATCACATTCACACGACATTGATTCTCTATTACACCACTACCGAGATGTGTGGATGTAATGTAAGAGTATACATCAGCAAGATAAGGTGTGTAAATACGCACACGATAAAGCAAGCAACCTGAGCCAGGTTACATTCAAATCCAGGAAAGACCTTGACAGCGACCAGATGTCACATAGCTGGCCTGCAAGTCTCCTGGGAGACCAACCGACACAAACTGTGATAAAGCCGAGAAGGAGGACAACTGCAAGTCAAGTTTGCAACAGAACAGTCGAAGTCATCATGACGTGATGACTTCAGTAGATGTATAGTCAGTCAGTCATGTTTGATACAGTCTGTTTCTAGTGAAAATGTAACTAATACGGTGACAGTAACATTAGTGTTTTCTCACCATCAGCTGATTCTTCATATCCATATGAGTCAAACCGCTTAGATCATTTGTTTATGTTTGGAACACAGTTCTTATATGACACGATATGACAAACATCTATGGGAATTCAGAATGGGGGAGAAAAAAAACGCGAACCAGGTAGGATGTGTAAATGACATCAAACTTCTCTGCTCTATTCACACTGTTATGGGAAAACGGTCAATAAAAGTTCTCTCTTACAAGTTTGTGTAAGAAATGACAATAGACAGGTGAGTGTGTAGATGAATAATAAAAAGCATGTTCCTTTTTTTACATTGTTATTACATAGTTATAAATAAAACAAGAGATCAGTCAATAGTGCAATAGCCGCCTAGTGCAGTTGTGCACTGACTTGCAGTTAAAGCGAAGGCAAACCAACTTGGCTCTCTTGTTTTAGGTTCAATTAAAAATGTGAATAATCTAAACCTGCAACTATAATACAGCATGCGGAGAACACCAACATCTCTCTATTGCCCGTAATCTCACTGTTGACAAAGGTCAAGCTATTTTAATGGAAGGCACAAGGCATTATGAGCTTCACTCAAGAAGGATTACAATGTTTCAAAACGTAACAGATTTACATAACAAAGAATTAGGGTATGTTAGTCCCTTGCTTTACTCCGTATAGTTAGGTTGAACAACAGACTTGATATGAGTTTTATTATTGCAATCCATGTTGTTTAGTGATGTGATTTGCTGTAATATCACATCACACCTCTCTATCGTAACTAAGCCACCGGTATGTCTATAGACAAGATCAGCATGTTTGAATGCTATGTCTAGTTTGTCAACCTAAATGATACATTTCTAATAGTCAAACAATAACACAAATGTCCTGTTCTTCCAAAAATAAGGTTAATGAATAATACTGCTCCAATGCGACGCTGCCAGCATTATCTACCAGGACCAGACAATTTTTTTGGGGTAGTGATGACAATTCAGTCTACAGCATTATGGTAATGATGAGTGTACCTGCACAGCTATTACTCATGAGTCGTACTAAAGATTATATACATATGTGCTGATTACATTAGTGTTATTTACAAAGAGCAGAGCAGATTAAAATGAACACAAATTGTTCCCTAGCACAGCTGACTCCATATACTGCTGTAGTAGTATACAAATAGGTTTCCGACTGACATCAAGTCAAACGTAGATGTGAATTCAGCTGCTGGTGGGCTCATTGTCTGAAAGATAACCAAGCTGTTGACTCAAGAGAAAACAATGTTGAGTGTTGGTGTCTATAATAAGAAAGGTAGGGGAGCGTTTCGCTGTTTCTATGTGTCATCTTTTCGACACCCAAACCTAACCCTTACCCCTAACCTCCGTGAGGTGTGTCGCTAACCCTCCCGACGCTCCGTTGCCGAAATGATGGTCGTTCGAAAGGGAGAGCATTGTGATGTTGCTGGAGCCCACACATACAACCTTAACTATTGATTGGGGATTTAAATCTCTCTGGGAGATAATAAGTAGCCAACCAAGTAACTCACTAAGAAACTGCCTTTCTATTAACAAATAGGCAAAAGCTGGCAGTGAGGGTTTGCCTCCTGATTATCCACTATAAAACATAATTTTGTGAAAGTATAAATATCTTTAAACTCTGGCTAACGTTTCTGGACCATGGGTCTTCAACAGGGGTCCTCAGAGTTACTACAAGGGGGCTGCCAAATCTTTTGTGATGTGATTCTTTTTACTTTGACATTAACCACTAGCATCTCTATTCTGAGGAGAACGTGAGACGAAAACAGTAGATCTATAAGCTCACAACGCCTTGCAGCGCGAGGTTTGGTGTTGAGAGGGCTAAAAGAGCAGACCAAGTTTAATACAGTATGTAATGACGGTTGAAATGGTTAAATGTCTGAAAATACACATGAACATGAATCCAGCGTAAACTGACGATAGTGCTGTCAAACAAGTCTATGAATCCATGTATGAAATCTATGGGAAGAGTTTAATCTGCAATACAGTTTAACACAATTTAAAAAGTGGGGGTGAGGGGTCCCTGCTTCATCTCATGACTATCTCTCAGCTAAGGGGTCCTTGGCATGAAAAGAAACATTAACCTGAAGACCACTGGCTTAAGGTTTTAGAGGTATAGACAGATAATGCCTCTCCTTTCTCGAGCATCTTCTGACCAAAGTTCAGTCAGATAGCTAGCAAAGTTAGTTCAGAAACTTCAGATAGCTAGCAAAGTTAACATAACTAATCTCAGCCAACCAAGATATCTCACACAACTGACCCCAGAAGAAGGGGGACAACCCCCCTCAAATAGCACTCAGAGTTAGTTGATCAAAGTCATCATTATCTCTCAAATATGATTGTCAGAAGTGGACCCAGGCTTGTCTGTACATGTCAAGTAGGTTTACCATGGCTAAAAACTAGCTGTTAGCTAGCCTAGCAATAGCTTCCATACAGTCACCCCACTCTCCTGGCTATTCCTGTTCCGTAGTAGTAGTCTAACAATCCCAACGCCCAGAAGGACACTCGCGCTGTCATTGACTGGATAAGTTGTCAGGGCAACCGCTTGACAGCTACTACACAAGCACAAAGGTTGCCCCGTGTCATACATGACCGTCATGTTTCCACCACAACCTGGCTTCTCGTGAGGTAGACAAAAGAGCAACGGTTTGAGCTACAGACGTCAGATTTAATAAATAAAGTGCTTACCCAAGTCTCATTTCGGTCAGAAATTATGCCGTTTAACCAGAATGACAGGCCGCTGCCGGATTGTTTAATAAACAAGCATTTTTATCCGACACATTTCTGCTTTCCATTGTTTTCCCAGAGCCCTCTAGTTGAGAGTCGCGTCATATGACGGAGATGACGCGACTCTCCACTAGAGGGGGAAATACAAGGGAAAACAGGATAAACATGCTTTTAATTAAACAATCCGGGAGCGGCATGTAATTCTGGTTGAACGGCATCATTTCGGACCAAAATGAGAATTGGGTAAGCACTTTATTTTTTTTTAAATCTGACGTTTATAGCTCAAACCGTTGCTCTTTGTCCACCTCACGAGAAGCCAGGTTGAGGTGGAAACATGACCGTCATGTATTCAGGGCTACCGTTTGTGTTGCCCTGACAACCAACCGACTGTCCAATCACAGCGCACCAGTCTCCCCCCCAAACGATGGGATCTCTAGACTCTGTAAAAAGCCTGTTCCGCTCGTTCCGCCGCCTGCCTGCCTGCCTGCCTGCTTCACCAACCCACCGCCGCTGCTGCCTATCTTAGCTTAGAAAGCTAGCCATAGTAGCTAGCCAGTTGTGGAAACCAAAGAACTTTTAACAATGTCTACCAGATAAAAACACGTCGTTATAAAGTCTCAAACAAGTATTTGAGAAGGAACCGACAGACTGAAAGGCAAAGGGAGGAGGTGTGTGTTGGAAGCAAGCTGCCTGCTGTCACACACATTGTTGTGCTGCTGTCAAAGCCGGTAGGCCGGACGGACAGGGGGGAACGTATAGCTCTCTCTCCAGTGGCGTCAGTTCAGAAAAAAGCTAAGGTATGGCAACATGACTGGTGTCTTCCTCGCGCGCGTGCAAGACACCAGTCATGTTGCCATACTTTAGCAACAGGCACGATGAAAAGTACATTTTATTATTCCCCCTGTTAGCCAAGGTATGGCAGCTGCCATAGCTTTGCCATACCCCAATTGACGCCTCTGGCTCTCTCTTGAGCAATCCCACCCTTCCCTCGTGTGTTTGTCATGGTCAATCCGAAACTTTTTATCCGCCCAAAACCGACCAAAAAGAGCTATTTAAGGAAGCATGGCCGCCCGCGCCGGCTAGCGGAACAACAACTGCCTCCTCGCGACAAAAAGTAGTTGTTTAGTTTTACCCCTAAGGTTTTTTAAATAAGTAAAAACCCTTTAACACTTACTATTCCTTGATGAGGACCATCGTCGCTTTTTCTGGCCAGGGCTGCCTGCGTACAGTCACTCACTCGTCGTGCTGACGTCATGTGTTCTTATGAGCAACTCGGTCGTTCCGCCCCTAGACGGTCCGTGATTGGTCAACGTCGGTCTTTCAAAGACCCTCCCTCTTTTTGTGGGTGTGATCACAAAAAAAAGGAAATTAAAAACAAAACAAAATGAAAATAAATTAATAAATAAAAAAAACAAAAAACATAAAAAAAAAAAACCTGGCGTCCCTACTTGGACAGTGGTGGGAAAAGTACTCACTTATTTTACTTTAAGTAAAAGTATCAATACTTAAATTAAGTCCGGAATTCAATATGTACTTGAGTAAAAGTACAAAAGTATTGGCATCAAAATATACTTAAAGTTGTACTATGTAACTTTTTTTATAAAACAAATCTTAAAATTCTCCTAACTATTAAATCACAAAAGTTTTAGAAGATCCGCGCCGTGAATTTCAGCCTGTAAAGCCTTCTCTGTATGTAAACTGAGATCCTTGCCGTGGACCGGATCTCGCGCCAAAATTGCGTCATCACACTACCGGCCAATCACAGCGAGGGTTATACAACTGCCGGCCAATCACAGCGCATCTTGAAGTGGGGTCGCTATGGCAGCCATATTTGTTGTCGCCCGTTTGTACCATCCCTTCTCTAGGTAATTTCGCCTACCAGGCAGGGTGAAGGAGTCCGTATCTCTGGAATTACTGAACGCACAGGAACAAGGGACCCCTTAAAAGATAGATCTCAGCGAGGTGGAGGCAGACGCGGGGGTCTGAAGGTACGAAAAACGTCCGAAAGACGCGGACGCGACCGCGGTTTGCTATAGGGCTAATGACCACTAGTTGGGCATCTTACACAGTATGGCTTTAAAGTAACAAAAGTAAAAGTACAAAATGTTTTAAAATAGCAGATCTACAAGCTCATGTAGCTCACAACGCGATGTGATGCGTTGTGAGCTTGTAGATCGGCTATTTTCAAATAGCCAAGGTATATAATGGGGCTAAAGTGGTTCATGTATGTTTTATAATATTTATAATATAGATCTGCAAAGTAACCAACTAAAGTTTTCAAATAAATGTAGTGGAGTAGAAGTATTTGAAATTGGAATTATTCAAGTAAAGTACAAATAACTCAAAAGTCTACTTAAGTACATTACTTAAGTGCATCTACTTTGTTACTTTACACCACTGTACTTGGCCATGTCATTCTAGACAACATTTCTAATTTCTCTAAAAAAATAGTCTAACATTTTCCATGGTCAAATGCAGTGATGGAAGAAGTATTTGTAAAAGTATCAATAATGCAATGTAGAAGTCCCATATTGAAAATATAGGCCTACTAGAGTAAAAGTACACATGTATTTGGATAGTAGATAGAAAGGTAGAAATAAAAGTATAAAAAATTGTAAATAGGCCTACTTAAGAAAGTAAAAAATACATCATAAAAGTACAGAAGGCCTACTCGAATTGAGTACATTTTTTTTTTTTTTATTGATCTCTGTTCCCCCTTGCCTCTGAGATGTGGTGGGGTAGAATGAAGTAAAAGTATTGATTGGAAATTGTAAATACCTCAAAACCTAAAACAAAATTCCTCAAATTTGTGCCTAAGTACAGTACTTGAGCACATTAGTTACATTCCACCGTTGTCAACAAACAACAGCCCTAACTGAACCGGTGAGACAGGCTGGTTCAGTTATTAGCGCTGGACAGCAGTATCGAGGAGGGATGGTTCCTATCCTGGAGTACCCTTCCCACCCCTCCATGACGAGTTAGTGAGGATGACAACAAGCACGTTCAGCTCATACATCCTAGTCCCCCTGTACACCACAAAGCACCACCATGGCCAGTCCTTTAAACCACTGGTTCTCGACCTGTGGGTCAGGACTCCCAGGGAGGTCCCCAGATGATTAGCTTAATGTGTAACATTGTTTTTTCACTCAACTGTAAGCATACCAACATATAGAATAGAGGGTATCGACACATTTCTAAAGTGACAATTTAAGGATTTTTTAATACATCTAAAATGATAAATTAATCATTGGCCAAATTGTCAAATATTAGAGGCTGAAGTTGTGAAAATAGCCAATCTACATGCTCACAAGACCTCGTGAACCAGAGACCACCATGCATTATTTAACTGAAATATGCAATATGAAATATGTATTTATATAATACAAAATACCGTATGAAAAAAAGATGATTCTGTTCTCTTACTTTTCCAACCTTCCATTAATGATTTGAATGTCATGTTCTGAGTGCTATCATATGGGCACATTTACTAATAATTCTGACTCAATCAGGCAATCCTGGTACACTTCCCCTTCTTGAGATTCTAACTCCCTTTTCTGTGTTGACCTCTGACTTGCAGTAACTGGCAACATCCACGGACCACCTGTTGAAACCCCCTGCTTTAAACCAGTAGTGGCCACTAGCCATCAGTTTCTACAACCAAGCTTGACTCTCATGAGATCTTCACTTATTGACTTTCTTTCTTTTTCTTTTTTTTTTAAGATTAGTTTTTGGGCTTTTATGCCTTTATTGATAGGACAGTTGACTGACAGGAAATAGGGGAGAGATGGGGAGTGACACGCGGCAAAGGTCCTTCGGATCGGGCCGCCGCCAGGGCAGGCATCCATGCCTATGTGGCAATGCCTAAAGCCCTTTGCACACAGGACAGTTGCGTTTTTTTTTTGTTTTTTTTTCGTGCTGCATGAATAAAACGCTTTGGATTTGGTGTGCAATGCTGTGCGGAATCGGCGCTGCGGATCCAAAAAGGAGTCATAAAAGGAGTGATGAGTTTTTTACCGCATGCGACAAAACGCACGAATCGAACTGGATTCAATCGAGAGAAAAAAAATCGGATCCGGTGTGCATGAGGTCGTAGAGAATCATGTTTTCTTTAAAAAAGATGAAATTGTCCGTTTTATCCGTACAGATAAACGCGCCTGTGAGCAAAGGGCTTAAGTAGTATGCGCCTGGACCAGTAGGCCAGCGGGCGCCCTCACTTATTGACTTTTGACCACTGACTCCTGGATGCACTTGCACATGGACTACGATTGCAGAACTGTTGAGAGACTATAATAGTATACTAATTCATAGACTGTTAATATTGTAGCCTACTATATTCAGCCAGATTCTCACTGTTGAAAATCTGTTGATGGACTGCACTGTACACATATCACATTGTTGATAGCCTGTACACATTCATTGGTGATATACTATGTATACTGTATATCATATCTACATATGAATCATATGTATAGATACTGTATGTCCACTCGTTCAGAGACAATGCAGATATCTAGGGCCAGCATCTAAGTTCATTCTTCTTCTTATTACATTCAGTCGTGTTCCAAAATGTCTGCTGTGAAAAGGGACCATGGCTGAACAGTGACGAGGCCTCCCTCGCCACATGTTTGTGCAGCAACGATCCACCTGTTTCCGCGAGAATTTACTGTAGCATTATCTGTGGGACACCTCTGGTTAACAGCAGACATACAAGCTCACGTCGCGTCGCAGATGCAGCCGTTGTGAGCTTGTAGATCACACTCGGCTGCGGCGCCGGAAGCTGCCGCAGCACACCTTCTGCGCAATGCAAGATGGGACGTTGGAAAGTTGTGGATACGATTTTGTTTGGTGGGGCATGCAGTTCCTTGCTGACAATAATGTTAATCTATTCACTAAATGAAAGTCTTTATCAAAATAATGGCATCATCTCATTGTCTTTGTTAATAAATTACACTTAGCCTGTGTGATAGACAAATGATTGCCCAGCATTTGTTGTTGTCCGAGGTTCTATTCCTCAAATAATATAATACTCAACTGTGTTTATATTGTCATTAATCACTGTTACAGTGTCAAAGGGCCCACTTTTAAAAGGAGGAGGAAATAAGCACCCCATTTGCTAATTACCACCCAGGCACTTGTTTTTGATCCAGGACTAGGTCACCCAAACCAAGGGCATACATGCATATTAATACCCCATGTCTGAGGATGAATACTTTGGGCAATGATGAATACTGGGTGATAATTACATGCCCATAGCCTTATATTTATTACCAAGACAATGAGAAAGTATAGGACTGGATCTGGTGGATCAGCACTTTGACCATAGAGTAAATAGATTAACATTGCTGTTGAGGAACCGCCCCGGTGAACATTTTAGTCGCACTGGGATTTCCAGGATTTCCCAATCGTGTGGGTTGGGAGTTGGTTGGAAACATGGACTGCCTGCCATTACATTCAGACATTCAGTGAACCATCAAAGGTTGCTGTTTACCCCTGTGTTTTGGTTCATTTGTGCCCAGATGTATTCAAGTGTCTCCTCAGCCACCAATTATACCAAAACATCCACAGCAGCCATGTTAGCCAAACAGTTTTTCTTTCTTGAATGAAATGCCTGGATCTGCCCTTTTACGCATCTGTAAAAAGTGCCCTCTACAGACCATGAATGCAGTTTTTACTATGGTGAAAGAAATGCAAATGCCCCTCTTTCCATGCCATACCTGAAGGCAGCATTCAAGAGAATTGCCCTGTCCAGACTCTCTTGAACTTGAATGCAGCATCTTAAGTTGAAAGAATTGCCTTTTCTGTGTAGAAATTATGCCTATGAGTGGTATAACGCACCGAAAATAGGTGACCTGCAAGCTTGCTTGGAGGTCGATATTTCCACCAAAGGCCCTTTCAGAAAGTTCAGCCCCTGCCTCTCTAACATTCTCTGCACGTCCCCGACAGCTAACCAATCAGTGCAACAACCACAACATACAGCAGCAATATTCAACTGGCGGCCCCGCAGGCCAAATATGGCTCTAGAGGAGCTTTCTTGTGGCCTCTTTGCATTTCTATCAATTATGTGGACATAAATACATAATTAAAATGTGTCATTTAGTGTTTTCTTTTCTCTTTCAAAATGATATAGTTTCCTGTACTGTACTAAAGAGGGATGCTCTGAACCTAAATCACACCTGTTATCTACCTTTGTATGCATCTGTCTTAAACGTGACATTATTTGTCAGATATTCTCCTCCCCTGACATGCTTCAAAATGGAAAATAAATAAATAAAAAGAAAAGAAAAAAAAAGCCACAAATACAAGAAAGCAAACATGATTTGTTTTTTTATTGAAACAGTTTACTGATAAATGACAGATGGTTGTCATGAAACTTTCATGTTTAATCTAAAAAAATCATGGGCTAAAAAGTCATACATGGTACTTAACATTGAATAGCAAGAGGATCCATGCTTCGGAGCAGACACTCAATTCACAAAGAAATCAGGCAAAATGCCCTTTCGATTTCAATAAAAAATATTAAATCTTTTTTTCCACTCTATCCACCTTTACATGGTACAGGTTTGTTCACTTTTTAATAATAATATAAAAACGCTTAATACTGATTGTGAAACACTGGAATTAATTTACAAAACATAATAATAATAATTATAATATTAATAACAATAACAAACAATAATAACAATAACCATTAGATTTTAAAAACAAAACAAAACAAATGAATGGAGGAAACCAGTTTTACAGCTGTTGCATTTGGCCCACACAAACAGCAAAAGGTTTTTTTTCTTCTTTTTTTTTTGGGAGGAAATACCAATTGGCATTTACATCTACCTGACACACAGTTACACACAAACACAGTATCAGGTCGTTGAGTATTTCTCACGTTTGCCATTTTACAGTGTTATGGGCACAATGACAAGACACTCCAAGCATTCAATGTGCCTCTGGGGGGATCACACTCATTGACCGATCAAATCCTTTTTCACTGTCAATCAAAAAGTTCGGTGGGCCGACGATAGTGGCCCCTCGTGAAAGAAAGTGCCCTTGCTCCTCCAGCTCCAGCACACAGGATAGTTAAAATGATAAGTAAAAGTATAAGGGCCTTTTTTTAAAGTGTCTCAGCATTTAGAGGAAGGAAAAAATCTGCCGGGCGAGAGGAACTTGTATCCGTTGCCAGCAGGTAGTCTGATAGAGCGAGCACCGGGGCTACTGCTAGTGGAAATAGTGGGAGAGGGGGCCACCTTCCTGGGGTGGTGTCCGTTGGACGAGTTCTTGCTGCCCCTGTCCAAGGACTGCAGCCCCAGCTCCCGCAGCTCCAGGCTGTCTTGGGTGTCAGTGGGGGAGCAGTGGCGCGGGGAGAGGTTCAGAAGGCTCAGCACGTCCCTCTTGGTGGAGGAGGTCAGGGGACCCGGAGCGCCGTGGATGGCCCTGACGGGGCGGAGGTGCCCCTGCTGCTGGGCGGCAGCGTTGGCCCAGAAGGTCTTCAGGTTGTGGATGGCTTGGACCTTCTCGTCGATGACCCCTCTTCTCAGACGGTCCAAGTCGGGGGTGTCCGCCGACGTGGAACAGGCGGAGCCGGTGGAGGAGTAGGACAGCGCCGGGGATGGGGCGCTGCCGGCCGGGGACTGGTTGCCCGAGCTGGGGGAAACGTTGCTCGGAGACCGAGAGATGTGGCCGCTGTACGGGGAGCTGGGGTACTTGAGTTTGAACTGTGCGTGGCTGTCCAGAGTCGGAGACGGGTGGCTGCCCTCCTTCTGGGAGGACTCCGAGACCGCAGGGCTGTTGTAGCCCGAGCTTATCTTCTGCAGGGAGGAGGAGCGGGAGGGAGGTTTGGGCCTGGGGGACGACTGAGCCCGGACGCTGGCGCTGCTGCTGGGACGGCTAAACGCGCTGGTTTCCGAGGAGCGAAAGGCGCTGCTCCGAGACGCCGCCGCTCCAGCCGCCGCTCCCTCCGCCCCGGCCCGCTGCAGGCTGCCCACCGCCCGCAGATGGCTCTGCGTCTCCTCCAGGATCTTCTGGGCCAGCTCCTGAGGGTCCAGAGGGACCGTCTTCTCTTCCTGGGACTTGACGGTGCTGTCCGTCTCCGTGCTGGATTGGTCGGACTCGCCCGTGTCCGAGCTGCTGACCTTGCCGACCTTCTGGAAGGGCGAGTTGGGGCTCGGCACCAGGCAGGTTTTGACGGGGGAGGTCGGGGTGCTGACGCTGCCCCTCGACGACACTGATACAGCGTAGCCCCTCCCTGTTCCTGAACTGGACCCGCCGGACACCCCCCTGGCCCCGCGGTGGTGGCGCTGGCTGTGGCCGGGCGGCAGAGGCAGGGAGTCACAGTGGCTCCCGAGTGGCTCGCTGCTGATGATGGAGAAGCCCTCGTACTCCTCCTCCTCCCCCCGGCTCCCCGCGGCCGCGGCAGCGGCCCCGTGAGGCGAGGAGCGGCTGCGGGGGACGTGGGGATGCTTGTGGACGGAGTAGTGCGCCGTGGCCCCGCTGCGCTGCCGATGGCCCAGGAAATCGCACTCCGACTTGGAGGCGAAGCTCATAGTGGAGGCCACGGAGCTAAGGCTGTAGACAGAGATGGCGTCCGAAGCCAGATTGTCCAGGCAAGGGGGAGAGAAAGGCAGGCTGGGATATCCCATGGGCAAGGGGTTCGACACGGACTGAGCCGAGGCCAGAGATTCAAGAGAAGATGAACTGTCCAGACTCAAGCGCTTGGGCAGTTCTGTTGAGTCTAAAAAAAGAAGATGAAGAAAACAATATGGTGAATGATCTAATATGGGACTGGTGAGATGAAGAGGACGTACAGGTATGTAGATACTGTAATGTGCATAAATATTGGCTTTTTGTACTGTACTTACCAAATAGTGCCAGCAGAGACTGCAGGGCAAAGTGCAAGGTGCGGCGGTTGGCTAGTTTGCCTGTTTTTAACACCACCTCTTCTTGGCCAACCTCACACAGATCAAAGCCTGCACACACAAGGGGACAACAGTCGACACTGAGATTTCATACATTACATACACAAAGGCAAGAGAATTAACAACTTTTTATTCATATTACTTTCTGCCCAATTCAGTCATTGCCAATTCTGCCCTCTGTAACCGTACTGTGGTCCCTGTCACTGCCTGGGGAGGATGTCAAAAACCACATTCCTCCTCCACCTCTGACATACATACCAAAGGGTTTCACTGTGAGAGTGAAATTCAATGTGCAATGTATGCAGAGGCGCCCAGACGACCAACCAATAGGTGTTGCTGCATGTTTGGGCCCATTATATCAGTGGTTCTCAACCTCTTCAGGCTGTGACCCCCCAAAATAATCATATTTGAACTGTGGACCCCCCCCCCCCCCCCCCACCACCACCACCACCCTGACAAGCACTTGGAATTGTAGGCGTTGAGGCATTACATTTAGTTTGACTCGGTTCCACAGATAAATATTGTAAAAATAGCTGATCTACAAGCTCATAACGACTCACAACGTGAGCATTCTTATTTTATTTGACAATTTGGCCAATGTTTGACCAGTTTTATTGTAGGTTATTGATTACTTTTGATGCAGTAATGGTCTTTTTTCATTTCCCCCCATTTTATTAATTTAAGTCCTTAAATTGTCACTTTACTGTCATCTGCGGAGCTCCTCCCCAAAAAGGAAAATCATGTGGGGGGACCCCCCTTTCAATATTGTTTATTTTATTTTATTTTTAACCAAAGATCTAAATGCGTCACCCATTGTGAGCTCATAGATCAGTTATTTTCACTGCTTTTGTACGATGAATTACGTAGGGCTTAAAGGAGTAGTTCACCCCCAAAATGACTTTTTTCTATTGATTACTCATGCCATGGAGAGTAGAGTTCAATAAGATTTTTTGGTTTTTGTCACATTCCTAAGACAAAAATTGGATTCGAGTAAATTTACCCCCATTGATTCCGGATGGGGACCCGTTTCGAAACGGGTCCCCATCCGGAACGAATGGGGGTACATTTATTGTTATCACATTTTTGTCTTAGGAATGTGACAAAAAACTAAAAATATTATTGAACTCTAGTCTCCATGGCATGAGTAATCAATAGAAAAAAAGTCATTTTGGGGGTGAACTACTCCTTTAAGCGGTTAATGAAGATAGTGTGCATACAGAGCAATGTATGCTTCATGTTTGTGTTTCATATTTAACGGTTCTCACCAAGGGCAGCCAGAAACTCATGACAACCAGGCAGTCGCCATAGCTGGACACTGATGGACACCTGAATGGGCAGCAAGGAGAAGTCCTGCTCTTTCTCGCCTGTCTGTAGTTGGACTAGCACCTGGTGGAGCTGGAGGGGGGAGAGAGAGAGAGAGAGAGAGAGAGGAAGTCAGTGTGAGTAAAGAGAAAACGTCGCACATTTGGAAGTAACTTGACCTGGTGACCAGTGTGCCAGTGTCAGTTCTGCAAAAGCTAATGTATGGCAACATGACTGGTGTCTTGCACGCACGCGAAGGCGCATGTGCGTGCAAGACACCACCAGTCATGTTGCCATACCTTAGCAACAGGCATGATGAATTTATTTTAAGAAGTGCATTTTTTTGCTCAATGTAGAAGCTGTGAGCTTGTACATTATCCATTTTTTTTATAGCCGGCGCTAAAATCCCGGTTTTAATGGGTAAACTTGAACAGAAACCAAAACAATCAAAGTGGAACAACTTGATTTGGTTTGTTGCTTCTTGTCACCTAAAAAAAGAAAAGCTCAGAAAAGTAATGATATCTTCTTTTCCGTGATACTAGCTCAAAAGTCATTTCTCGTACTAGCTAAGAATCTGACCTTTGACACCTTCCTTTGTGAAGCTGATACTTGCACCAAGAGGCTTGAGCGTTAACAACCGAGAGCTGCCTCTGACTGTGAGGCTATAAAGGTTTTCAGCTTAAACTTGAATCTCCCCATCCTGCCCTGCGGGGGTTTCTACACACATTGCCTCGGGAACATAACTCACAGCCCTTTTATTTGAGGATTATATGGTGTTTGGAGCAGAGACACCTCTCGTAAGAGTGACGCAACTGTTCCAAAGATACTGTACTGCCTGCTTCTGTCCTCCTCCTCCCACGCCTCTTCACGTTCACGAACGGTTTTGCTTTATTTAATACCCCGGCCCCGGGTCACCCTGAAAACATTCCCCTGACCTGGAGTGAACCGTCTGTGGCTATAAGAACCCACAAACCGTCACTGTCGGGCCAAAACCTTGTATCTCCAAGTTTCGATTTTGTACGATTTTCCACGAAGTAAAGCCCTGCTTCATCAGACAAGGCCGTCGCACAAAAGTAGTGAAAACAGCCGATCCACAAGCACACAACGCCTCGCGGTGCGAGGCGTTGTGTGCTTGTAGATCGGCTATTTTCACTAGTTTAACATTTTTAAAATACATTTACATACATGGACATACAAGGTTTTCACGCGACAACGACGAAACACTCGTAATCTCGCCGATCTCTAACGGTAGCTAGGGAGCTAGCGGTGGACTGGAAAACCTCGAAAAACAATCACTTCAAAAAGGCAACTATTTCTACAGCTGCATTGTATGCGTGCAAGACAGCAGAGCGACATTAGACATCAAAGCATAATTGTGAACAATGCATGCAAGTTCATAGTGTTTAAATATGCAGGATTGGCTGCGATGTTGTGTTTCTCAGTGGCAGGGAGATGGAGAGAGGTGGGATGGGGTATAGAATGGGATGAAGAGGTGCAGGTAGAGCATAGGTCAAGGCACACACTTACCATAGCCACCATATTTTTAACAGCCTTCAGACCGCAGGTTAGAAGGGGGGGCAAGGGAGAGAGAATAGGCTTTTAATTGCATGCATTACAGGCCATTCACAAAGGGTAGAAGGGTTCACGTTAACAGGAAAGGAACACAGTTCACACGTAATGCTGTTGTGGAATTATGTTACCACGAAGTTATAAGGTTATAAGGAATTCAATAATTAAATTGTTAAACAATAACGAATAATTACATTATAAGTATAGTATTTAGATGAGCGACCGGGTGTGATGTGGCAGTATTGGTGTTGGTAATAAGCATACAGAATGTGGGTATATACTATATATACTGATGTACTGCATACAATTGTAAGATATTTTATTTGATTTGATTTTTGACTCTTATTTTGTTTTTTTTGAATAATTTAAGTAATGTGGAAAGGTTCGTTTTATTACGAACAGTGACATTGTTAAAGTAAAACGGATGTTTGAGTGTTCATGCAATATGAACTTTTATTTTAAATTGAAATGTTAATTATAGGGGAAAAGGATAGGCATTAATAAGCTCTGAGCTTCGGCCTATGCCTTTTCGATCAGCTAGAAATTGCTGTAATGTTTTATGTTTTTGTGAAAATTTTGATGAGGATCGAAATAAACTAAACTAAACTATATACAGTATACCACACTGTGAAGTTATATACAGTATACCACACTGTGAACCTATATACAGTATACCACACTGTGAACTTATATACAGTATACCACACTGTGAACTTATATACAGTATACCACACTGTGATGTTATATACAGTATACCACACTGTGATCACTACGGGAACACCATGTACATGTATATGCTAGACAATTTATCACATTTTTCAACACATTTTAACATGAATAATAATTAATAATTTTATATTGAGAATGACACAGAAAATATTGTTAATTTCTGTCTCTATGTCTCTATGAGAGGGTGCGTGTGTGTGTACAAAGTTCTGTATGCATACTGCCATTAGGCCATTAAGGCCACAAAAGTATATCCACTACCACAACCTTTTCACATTATAATTTCTACAATAATGTTTAACTTTAACTTTATAATGGAAGTCAAATGGCACTGTTTGGGCTGAAACCGTGCCTACATTTTGAGTGAAATACATCATGGATATGTCAGACTGATGCCACAGGAAGTCTGAGATTGGAGAAAAACGAGGCCCTAAAGCGGCACCATATTAGCCTACCCGGCGTTGCTGGGGATATTGGGTTGACAATGTGATGCTTTGCAATGTGTCGGGCCTGGTTATTGCGTGGTTGAAATAAGTTCTCTCTCTCCCTCTCTCCCTCTCGTCCTCCCACACTCCATCCAATGCATACAGATGAGCGTGTTTGGTACACTGTACTGTGTGTTAGTTACATGGCATACAAGGCACAATAATCCCTAATCTCCTCCTAATCGCACACCACTTCAATGCGAGCATGTGACGACGCCATTGTACACGTGAACACGAGCAAAACTTAAGCAACAGCCGGTTCATTCTCCGCCATCGTGAGCTATACGTGGGGGGGAACAAGACCCCGATTGTTTTTGGAAGACTTTGTACACGCTTCGTTTGTGGCATTTCAGCGCAGATTAAGCCATAGGTTTAGCTCTCCGCGGTGCGCGATGGTGCCTAACGTACTGCAACCCAGCCATCTGATGATATAACACCCTTGCTTTGTTCTGCCTCGCACCGGCTTATCAACTCAAAGAAACGTGTGGGCAGGGTTTGTCTTCCATAGTTCTGAACACAAGCATCAATCGCTTGACTTTTGAAGTAAAAAGACCAAAGTAAGTTATATCAGACTTAACGAATTTAGACCGGGTACACATTATTGACTATTATTATTTTATGCTTTAACTATTGAAAAATAGCAGATATACAAGCTCTCAGTGCGGCACCGAGTGCTGCGGCGTGAGCTTGTAGATCATCTATTTTTGAAAAATTGTGAAAATTTGAATTTTGACCCGATTTTGACCTGATTCTATACGTTTATTTTGAATCCTATGTTTCTATGTCAGCAATCTGGCCAGCCATCGTCAAAGAAAAGGTCCTTTTCACTTAACTGGAGCTCGGTTAGTCTGTTCTTGAGAGACTACTACATGTCAGTGGTTCTCAAACTTTTTCATGTGAAGGACCCCCTAAAATGATATGTATTTGGCCACGGACCCCCCCATCTCAAAATATTTAGTTCCAGGGACCCCCCAGAAGCACGATTATTTGAGTTACAAACAGTCGCTTTAAAAATGCATATATTAAAAGATTTGCACACATTTTCGCGACTTTTTTCAAAAATAGCAGATCTACAAGCTCGCAGCGCGGCACTCGGTGCCGCGCTGTGAGCTTGTATATCTGCTGTTTTTCAATAGTTAAATCATTCGATAATTCTAGGCCTAAATGGCTTAATAATGTGGCGCTACAGTAGTGTATGTGTGTGGTGGTGGTGGTGGTGGTGGTGCGGTGCAGGGGAGGGGAGGGGGGCCTTACCCGGTTGATGAGCTGCTCTCCTGCCTCTGAAGCAGTGATGAGTTTGCACAGAGCCTGGAGGGCCGGGGGCGGCAGGCCTGGGGGGACGCCATCAAAAAGAAACACTTAATTATTCCTACAGTAACAGACTCTGCATTCTTTGCGCCCCCCCCCGAGTGGTACAAAGTCTAAGCAGGTGGATTTCTTAATGTGGTAATATATGAAAGCTGGTTTTAGAGGACCAAGGGAGGAGAAGAAGCCTATTATATTGTGACAAGAAACTCTTAATGACTCTGTAATGTATCTCATGGCTGTTATCCCCTTTAATAATATTGAGCTAAACTGGAAGCTGTCCACGCGCTGTGCAATTTTGGCCATGTTTGTAGTGAACGATGGCTTGAGGTCCAATGGCCAAGGCTCTGACGAAGTTTGGGGCCATAATGGCGGCATCTGATCACGCAGTCTGGTGCCACGATTCTATTCCCAGGTTGGATTTGTTCAGTGTCAATCGGGCTGGTCCACATGTGCCGCTCACTGGCTGGCTGTACCACACCTCGTTGTGGTTCATCATTCAAACAATAGCCAATAATGGTGGGGAAAGCTTCACATCGACATGTACCAAACATAAAAGATGGGAAAAATCGCACAGCGCGAGGACAACTTAAAGAGTCTTTTTTATGATCGTTTCTGCCTAACTGTAACTGTACTTTAACTCAAGTACATTTTGAATACGAAACTTGTACTTGTAACTGTCTATTTCTACGATAGGGCATGGATACATATCGTCACTGTCAGGCAGAAACCTCGTATCTCCAAGTTTCAGTTTCAGTTTTTTCGTAAAGTAAAGCCCTGCTTCATCACAAAAGACTGTCGCACAAAACTAGTGAAAATGGACGATCTACAAGCACACAACACCTCGCGATGCGAGGCGTTGTGTGCTTGTAGATCGTCCATTTTCACTATTTTGAATTGTTTTTTAAAATGATAACCAAAAAAGGAAGGTTTTGGACATACAAGGTTTCCACCCGACAACGACGATATACTTAAGCAAAAGAAATGTGAGGACTTCTTCCATCAGTGTGACATTACAGTCCACCATCGTCCTTGTGTTCAGAACAACAACGTACCAAGCAGTGACTGCAGGGTGGTGCTGCACTGCTGCAGCCGGTCCCCGGGGTCCGCCGTGGGGAAGAAGACGGCGGCGGGGATGCCGGGCCCCGCCGAGTCCAGCCGGAAGCCCACGGCCGTCAGCAGGCTCTGCCAGCCGGGCACGCCGCCCACCTTGTTCTCCACGCTCTGCTGGGACGTGTACATGGAGTTACGCTGGCCGTTCTGGATCCTCTGGAGGGACTTCTCCACCTGAGGAGGAGAGAGAGAGAGAGAGGGCACTGTTTAGTGTGGCCTCTAAAAAACACTGGCTCCACATATTTGTATGGGTCCCTTCATTTTTGGTTTCCTGATTTTATTTTTTTATTTTTTTATTATTATTATTTCAAATAACATTTTCAAAAAACCTTTCAGAAAAAGCTTTTTTTTTTTCATCTTCATGAATTAACAATAACATATTTTTTTCCCCAGTAATTTCATGAAGAAATAAAAGAAAAATCTAAGACAATTCCCAAAATTCGAAAACAAAGTGTTTAAGGGGTAGTGAAAATAGCTGATCTACAAGCTCACAACCATGAATTGAATACATAGGACTTCCAACACACAAAAAAAAAAAGACCGTAAAAGGTCTTATTTGGGATGTTCTTTTTAGGCAGGGTGTTTAACTGTACTTGTACTGTACTACATTTCTATTGTATTGACTTTACTTGTACTGTTCTCTGTTTTGTCTAATAACATTTTTCAATCAATCAAAAACACGCGTTGTGCACTTGTAGATCTGCTATTTTCACTAGTTTGGGTCCCGGGCAAATGTCTCTATTGGCCCTTGAGCTACTGTAAAAGGCTTGGGAACGACTGCCCTAAGGGATTATTTGGGTCAAGAGGCGTTAAGCATTACAACACTAAAACACATTTAAAAACAGACAGACATTTAACCCATTTGAGAAGGCCACCGTTCTGTAAGTGTATTGTCATTGATTATTGTCACTTGTTGTTTCTGCCGGCAGCGGAGCCCAAAACTGCTTTGTACCTGTGCCTGTGACAGTAAAAGGCCAGCAGAGGGAGCTCTGAGGTTGAACGAGTAACATGCATGCTCTATAAGGCAATTTTGATTTAGTTCAGTCATAGCCTGCTCTTTTGAATACAATCTCATTTAGTTTTAAGTCATATTTTAGTCATCTGAAAAGTTTTCGTTTTAGTCGACGAAATGTTTTGGTGGGCCTTGATGGCTTAAAGGAGTAGTTCACCCCCAAAATTACTTTTTTTCTATTGATTACTCATGCCGTGGAGAGTAGAGTTCAATAATATTTTTTGGTTTTTGTCACATTCCTAAGACAAAAATTCAAAACGGGTCCCCATCCGGAACGAATGGGGGTACATTTATTGTTATCACATTTTTGTCTTAGGAATGCGACAAAAAACTAAAAATATTATTGAACTCTAGTCTCCATGGCGTGACTAATCAATAGAAAAAAAACATTTTGGGGGTAAACTACTCCTTTAATGGCTGATTTTTACTAAACAGACGATCTACAAGCTCACAAAGAGGCAAATTTGTGGCTATTTTCAGCTACTTTCAATAATGTCCTGTGTTTAAAGTGTTAATGTCCTCAGAAGCGTAGTAATACCAACGTGTGTGTATGTGCGTGCGTGCGTGCGTGCGTGCGTGCGTGCGTGCGTGCGTGCGTGCATGCTTGCATGCTTGCATGCTTGCGTGCGTGTGTCTGCATTTGCATTTGCATGCACGTGTGCGTGTTTGAATGTGGTATAAATCAAAGCCAGTCCACAGATAGAAACCAAGGTTAATGAGGAGGAGGAGATGTGTCTGCCTGTGTGTGTGTGTGTGTGTGTGTGTGTGTGCGTGCGTGCGTGCGTGCGTGCGTGCGTGCGTGCGTGCGTGCGTGCGTGCGTGCGTGCGTGCGTGCGTGCGTGCGTGCGTGCGTGCGTGCGTGCGTGCGTGCGTGCGTGTGTGTGTACGGTGTGAGGCTCTGCATAATGAAGCACTTTAAACCTGCCATCCCTATTTTGGGCAAGTCATTATACGGTAGGTGCAAATCATCAAATCATTCCAAAAGTTGAAGCGAAAACAGCAGCGTTGTGAGCCTGTAGAGCAGCTATTCTCCCTATATGTCATGCGTGCATGCGTGCGTGCGTGTTAGGGTTGGGATCCTTTTGGATTTTAACGATTCTGGTTCCTTAATGATTCCGTTTAATTATTCTATACTTTAGCTATTGAAAAATAGCAGATATACAAGTTGTGAAAATGTGTGCACATCTTTGATTACATGTATTTTTAAGAGAACATTTGTAACTAAAATTTTGCTTCTGGGGGGTCCCTGGAACTAAATATTTTGAGATGGACGTCCGTGGCCAAATACTTCACATGTCCTTCACATGACAAAGTTTGAGCAAAAACTTCAAAGACTTGCACAAATTTTCACGATTTTTTAAAAATAGCAGATCTACAAGCTCACAGCGCGGCACTCAGTGCCGCGCTGTGAGCTTGTATATCTGCTATTTTTCAATAGTTAAAGCACAAAATGTGAGTGAATCCTTGTACCCAGGGCCCAGAATTTGCAAATTTGAGTGCATGTCTCACCAGGTGCAGTAACACTCTGAGGGCGTCCCGAGCTCGCTCCGGATACTGCAGGATCTCAGCCAGAGCCTGGCCAATCAGGGACGAGGGACTGTTCAGTTTGACATCATTGCCAATCAGCATATAGCCTGGACAGACAAAAAAAAACAAAAAAAAACAATCGCATATTTAATGAAGGAGAGAGAGAGAAAAAACCAGGTGCTCATTGGAGAATAAGAAGAATAAAAACGAGTCTAATAGTGCTCTTGGATCGACAGGATCATCATCAGTCATCATCATGCCCTGATGATGACCAGTTTCTGGTTGAAACATGTCGGCTTTTTAGACTAATGAAATAAAGTCTTGTTCCTCCCTTTTTAAACTTTTGAGTGCCTGGATCACTTTTTTAACTTTTTTTTCTTGACATACAGTATTTACAGTGTTGTACCCGAACGCGTTCAAAGAACGATCGTTCATGAACACGTTTATATTTTGGGCGAATGTGAACTGAACGTTCTTTGTTTTCGCTTGATGAACGATATTGTCGAACGCGGTCATTCTGACGCCCGTGAACGGCGTTCGTCGGCGTGCGGCGGTCCGCGCCTCAGCGGTCGTCTGTCCTCTCGTCTCTCTTTTCATTCACATGCTCCAATAGCACGCACTGCACGCAGCTCCTCGTGAGCGTTGATATGCGGTGCTGTCTGCAGCTGCACTGTGAATCTCCTCCTCGTTACGTCTCGCAAGCCTGACTATACTTTGTCGTATGTGTGTTGCACGGCGAAAATAGCTGATCTGCAAGCTCACAACGCGCCGCATCCACGAGACAACGTGAGCTTGTAGATCAGCTATTTTAACCAACGCGGACACATGCTGTGCGCGAGGTTTAGAAACTTCTGCCTTCAGCCCTTCACAATAAGGGTGCAGGAAGACTGGGCACTGAGCAGTGGGCACATAAATATTGTGGGCACCTCAATGTTAAGTTGGATGACATTATTGCTGTGTGTGGTTCTATATGGGCTGTGTCAATAATTTTGACAAATAATAGCATGCAGCAACGTCTAAACATTTATTTATATATATATATATTTTTTTTTTTCTTTTTTTTTAATAGCCAAAAGTATAAAATAATTATGGTTAAAAAAGAACGAAGAAGAACTACGTTAGATCATTTTGGGAAACCATGAACTTTAGTTCGAAATATAGAATTATGAACTATGAAATGAACTAGTTCATTTTAGAAATTCTGAACTTGAACTTGAACTAGTTCGTTTTGAAAGTGAACTTTCCCAACACTGAGTATTTAATGACCTCATAATCCACAAGATTTATTCAAATATTCAAGCTTTCATGCAGACAGACATAAGATGTTTAGAGCGATGGACAAAGTATATACTAGTTAATACTCAGGTATTCAATGGTACAAATTACAAAGTGCACTCTCAGAAATTGTCAAAAAATAGTGAAAACAAGCTCACAGCACAGCTCACCGCGCTGTGAGCTCGTAGAATGGCTATTTTCCAAATAGGGATTAAGTGGTTCATTCATAATATATTTTTACGTTTCAATCAAAAGTACAATATTTCTATTTAAAATGTAGCAGAGTGGAAGTCATCAGTGTGCAAAAAAAGAAAGAAATACTAAAAAAAATAAAAATCAGATGGGGGTGAAGCTCAGCCTGAATTTTCATTTAGTTTCACTCCATTATTCAGTCCAAAAGCCCTCCCTTCGCCATGATATTCTTTTCATCCCATATAGGCCTGAACGCAAATCTGTGTCACTTTAGATTTGAACCATTATTTCATGCTGTAACCGTTGCAAAATAGCAGATATACAAGCTCACAAGCTTGTAGATCTTCAATTTTTGGAAAAAGTCGTGAACATCTGTGCAAGTCTTTGAATATTTTTGAACCGATTCTATAAATCCTTCTTCTAAATCAGTGGTTCTCAAACTTTTTCACGTCAACGGACCCCCAAAATTACAGGTATTTGGCCAAGGACCCCCATCTCAAAATATGTTGTTCCATGTTGTTCCCCCCCCCCCAGAAGCAAATATTTGAGTTACAAATGTTCACTTTTAAAAACATATATTCAAAAAAGAAAACAAGATTTTTCAAAGATAGCAGATCTACAAGCTTGCAGTGCGGCACTCGGTGCCGCGCTGTGAGCTTGTATATCTGCTATTTCTCAATAGTTAAAGCATTAAATAATTCTAGGCCTAAATGGGCTCAGCTAGTGATTTCAGGATCTGCGGCCAAATACGTATCAAAGTGAGGGTCCTTGGCAGGAAAGGTTTTGAGAAGCAGCAGCAGTGCTCTCTCTCTAACCTGCCCAGTTGGAGGGGTGCGAGTACTGCTTGCTGCTCTGGACGGTCTTCATGGCGTCTGCCAGGGCGGCGCTGGCCTTGGTGCCGTTGAGCAAGGCAGTGTAGAAGGCGTGGACGAAGACCTTGGAGGCGGCGACGGGCACGGGCCACAGCGACACCAGCACACACTGGGCGCCGGCCGCCAGGAAGGCCCTGGTCAGACCCACCACGCCGTCCGCCGTCACTTTGCTGCTCGACTCCTGGTACGACCTGTTGGTTGTATGGGATGGGACGATGTGAACATATCATATCACGATTATTGTGACAAAAAGAAATCGCGGTTTACGATATTATCGCGATAATCAAAATCCATTATTATCCTGGGGCGGAACATTTGCCAAAAAATAGGGTTTAAGTGGTACCGGATATGCAGCTCTGCAAATAAAAGGTGAATTGATCCCAGTGCATGACGGAGGACGACATCACGATAAATGTAATCTCCACAATACGATTATCATGAGTGTTTTTTATCACGATAAACGATAATATCCTACAGCATACCCTGCTTTAACATCAAATATAACATAAATTGGACCACATTTTCACAAAACGCATATCATGGTGATTGAAACAAGGCTTTAAACTAGCGACAGCGACCATAAAGTACTTATGGCATTAAGAAACAGAACAGCGCAGCTAGCGGCCAATCATAGGCACTTTCAGTTCCGTGTTGATTAACTCTTTTACTGCTTTATTTATTATTTATTTATTTGTGTCACTGCCATCAAAAGTAGCTTAAAAGTAGCTTACCTTTGCGATGTTATAAAACATTATCCATCCATTATTTTAAAACTAATTATTTTGGTACACTCAGACATAACTGTAATTGAGCGAAACTGACTGCAGGGGGCAGCCACATGCAATGAATGAATGTGCAAATGGCCCTTCCCTCGTCCTGTCGCTCAGTGCATAGAAATGCATTTTCTAGATCAGGTCCACAGAAAACAGCCAGGAAGTGATTTAGCCATGGATTGTTGTTTATGTGTGGTGGAGATTTGAGAGCAGCGTTACGGGAGCTGTTTTTACTGTACACACCCGCGCGACCCCTCATCAGCTTACAGTGCTCAAACAAGGTAAAAGAACGAACGAACGAACAAGCGTTCGTATCGGCGAAAGTAACCAGCCAGAATGGGGCGAACGTTAACGTACATAAAGGTAAAAGAGTTCATTTTAAATCCTGCCGCCTGCCCCCCCCCTGCTCTTACCCCAGCACCACCAGCTTGACAGGCAGCCTCAGGTCCAGTATGTCGGCGGCGGTGAGCAGGAACTCCTGCAGGGGAGGACTGTCACAGATGCTGCCGGCGTCGCTGCCGTCGTCCTGCATGTGCAGGGACTCCGGGATGTTGTAGCTGCTCCCGAACGAGCCCTTCCTGCCTCGCCCGCTGCTGCCCCTCCTCCCGCCGCCGCCGCCCCCGGCCCCTCTGCCCGCCGTGCCCACCCCTCCTACGCTGGCGCTCCCCGCGCCGCCGTGCCCGCCCTCCGGGTTGGGCGTGAGCACCAGAGCGGCCAGCTTCCAGGATATGTGGGTGGCGAAGTGGGCGCACTCGGCCTGGGTGAGAGCGCTCATGACCCGCTCCTTGGTGGCGACGGAGCCGGCCAGGGGCTGGCAGCCCAGGAGCTCTGCCACCATGAGGGCCTCCTCCTCGGCGGAGGGCATGGGACCCCACAGCCAGCGGTCCATGACGGGCGACGGCAGGCGAGGGTTGCCCACCACGGCCGCCATGGAGACGCCGCCGCACGGAGCCGCCCCGGGGCGCCGAGAGTGAGTCTGGGGGAGGGGGGGAGGGGGGGGGGAGAGACACGGACAAGTGCGGACGGACGTTAGGTGAACATGAAATCTTTATTATTATTATTTATATATTTTTTTTTTTATCCCACGGTTTTTGCAACCCATTTTCTCTCCTGGTTTCCACTCTCCCCCTGCCGCGCCAGGGGAATTGGGGAGCACCTGGCTGGCTAGGGGGAGGTAGTATAGAGACCAGGACTACTGCATGTTTTTGTGAGGGCATCTACCCTAGGAGACACAGGGAGAACATGCAAACTCCACACAACATGAAATCTAACTGCAGCAGGAACAGCTGGCAAACTCTGTCATAAGGAAAAAATATGCAAGCTTGTGTGTACACAAAAACATTCCCCCCTGCCCCTCCCCTCTATGACAGGCATCAAACAGGTAGTTGTCTTTGATGCTTTCATTGATTAGAGAGATCACTAACGAGGACTTGACACTTTTATGGCCCAATCAATTACCTTAGTGCACAACCCCTTTGAAGTTCAAAGGGAGCAATTAAGAGCTCTGGCTGAGCTCCCCCTGACAAAAACGTCCCTCCACTGTTTCTGTTGACATTTAATGTCAACATAAAGAGTGGAACAGAACAGAAATACAGCCAGGGGATGTGTCTTTGTGCAAGGAAACACCTCTGCACAATAATTTAATAGTCTTAAAGTTACATATAAATCCTTTAACATAACATAATAATCTTGCAAGAGCTTGAATAAAGTCTATGAGAATAAACTTTGTTTCTTTTAATCAGAGAACCATTTTTTCATCATTACATGAAAAAATCTTCCTCCTAGTATAATCATAATACCTGATAATCATGTTTTAGAGGGGGGAAAATCATGGCACCCCATCTTTAATGCCCTAAAGATGTGAGCGAAGAGAAGACACCGACCTTGGAGCTGGTGCCCAGGCCGTGGATAGAGGGCACGGCGATGAGGCTGAAGCGCTCGTACAGGTACTCGTTGGAGGAGCTTCCCTTCAGCAGGGCGAAGGGGATGAGGTACAGCTCTCCCTCCAGCACCATCACCAGCTGCCTGTGTCTGCCCACCGGCCCACTGGAGTGCATCAAGCCCTGGGTGGGCACACAACAACAACAACACACGCAGTTAATACGGCCGCCCAAGCACACAAATCGTCGCTGTCGGTGGAAAACCTTGTATGTCCAAAAGTTTCCTTTTTGTGCTGTTATTTTAAAAATCACATCTGTGTGAACTGAGCGGTGGAGGCTGCGTGTGTGTATGTGCGTGCGTGCATGTGCGTGCGTGCAAGTGTGTGCGTGCGTGCATGCGTGAGTGTGAGTGTGAGTGTGAGTGTGAGTGTGTGTGTGTGTGAGTGTGAGTGTGAGTGTGAGTGTGTGTGAGTGTGAGTGTGAGTGTGAGTGTGAGTGTGAGTGTGTGTGTGTGTGAGTGTGAGTGTGAGTGTGCGTGTGCGTGTGTTAGTGTGTGTGTGTGTGTGAGTGTGAGTGTGAGTGTGTGTGAGTGTGAGTGTGAGTGTGAGTGTGCGTGTGTTAGTGTGAGTGTGAGTGTGAGTGTGAGTGTGAGTGTGTGTGTGTGTGTGTGTGAGTGTGAGTGTGAGTGTGAGTGTGCGTGTGCGTGTGTTAGTGTGTGTGTGTGTGTGAGTGTGAGTGTGCCTGGCCAGCATAACAGGGGCCATCCCTTAAAGGACAACTTTGTTTTTTTACAACAAGGGTCCATATTTTAGATTGTAATTAAAGAAAAGAAAAGATGATTGTTAAAATGTTTTCATTTACTGCTCTTTATCGTTTTAGACATTTTAATGATGTTGATTTCAGTGGTTGGGGGCATGTGTACAAGTGACAAAATATGTATTTTTATACACAAAAAGCCCATTCCCAAGATGCACCGCAATCTTTCGTGGGCAGATGTGACTTGGGGCTAGTAGTATTACTGTAAATAATAATAAAGAAATCACCGGCTTATTGTGTCTAAAAAGACATATTTAGCCACATGCCCCCGCCCACTGAAATCTAAGTCGCTAAAATGGCTAAAACAATAGAAAGCAGTAAATGAAAACATTTTAACACTCATCTTTTCTTTTCTCTAATTACAATCTGAAATATGAACCCTTGTTGTAAAAAAACAAAGTTGTCCTTTAACGTGTGTGTGTATGTGTGGTCAGTGGAGGTATTGCAGGCTACATACAGGCTACATAGTACATACACGCATACACACACGGCTCTGTATAGGAGTGGTGTGACCACCGCTCAAAAACAGTGAAAATAGCCGATCTACAAGCACAGAGTTTTAGTACTCACTCCCTCCATGGGTGCGATGAGCAGGTCGTACAGGGCCCGAAGGGGGGGCTTGCTGAGGCTGCTGGAGCGGCGCGGCAGGGAGGAGCAGCCGTCTTTGGCTGGCGACATGGTGTTGCTGAAGAGACTGGTCATACTCTGACAGCTCCTGTAGAACAAAACACAAGAACCATGAGAACACGCAACAAGGTGACATTATGTTTTCATAATCTTCTCTGCAGTGGCGTCAGTTCAGAAAAAGCTAAGGTATGGCAACATGACTGGTGTCTTGCACGCACGCCTTCGCGCGCGTGCAAGACACCAGTCATGTTGCCTTACCTTAGCAACAGGCATGATACATTTTATTTTTTTCCCCCTGTTTCTACAGTTTCTAAGGCTGAATATGGCAGCCTGGAACAGTTGTTGTTCAAGTGCAGCTAAACTTGGCATGTTAGTAAACGTGCCACAATTAACAATAATGCATTGCACCTGTGCAGCTGACCTGTGGAACCTGGGAATATACCATTCTGTCAAGATGGGGAGAGTACAAGTGTGGAGAATATAATTATAATACCTTGTTAAAATGACCATTTTGTAAAATGTTGCATTTGTAGTTATTTTACTCTAATTTAACAACATAATAACCAGAACAGATAGACAAAGACACATTCATGGATTTATATTTAAAAGTAATTTTTATTTTCCCCCCTGGACCCAGGGTATGGCATTGTGACGCTTTGTGAGCTTGTAGATCTGCTATTTCCAAATGTCTGAAATGTACATACTGTTGGGCTGTAAGTGGTTAATGTATGTTTTGTAATAATAATCAAAATCTACAAAGTAACTAGTAACTAAAGTTACTCCACTACAGATAGCAGAGTAAAAGTATAGTATTTGTCTCTGAGAAGTAAAAGTAGTAGGCTACTGAAAACTGGAAAAGTTAAAATGAAAACAGTGAAGTAAAAATACCTCAAGGTCATAAGTAAAGGACTTGAATAAATGTACTTTGTTACTTTACACCACTGCTCAGACCCAGGTCAGACGTATTAAAGCAGGATTGATTTCATATTTCCAGATATCCTTCCATTCTGTCTTGATCTGACAACCAATAAAACCTGGGTTTTACACAGTGCTTGTAGACCGGCCAGCGTGAGAGATCTCTCGACCTTCAATCCAAACAAAAACAAAAGCAAAACCCCAGGAGCTTGTCATCCATCGACCCAACTTAATATTCCAGCCGATACGCCCCGCTGTGATGGGTGGAAAAGGTGAATGAAGTAGTAAGGAAAGTGTAGACTGGACCGTGACCAAGAAAACTGGCCTTTTTCTAAATGAACTACCTCTTCCAGACGAGACAGGGGAAAAAACACTGTTCTCTCATTACCGAGAAACACTATCTTGATATTGATCCAAAGGCATTTTAGGAGCATTTTCATTTCAGGTAAGTCAGAGAACATGTCCCTGGTGTTTTCCAGTCTAAGAAAATAAATAAGAAATGATTTTGCCATTAAAAGTTGTCCAATGAAATCTAAATCTAATCAAAATGTCCTTACATTTTAATGTACCCCTGGGGCGGGCGGGGGGAACGAGCTCTGGACTACATTCTTTCTACAACAAATTACAACGATTGCACGTAAATAAGAGTCTTGCGTTATCAGACCCGCTCCCTCCCTCCCTCCTCCACCGCCACGAACTCTACAACATCACACTGCCATTAATGAGATTTGGAACAGTAGTGCTGAAGTAGTTGACGGCTGCTGCTTGCTTGCTGCATAGTGTTGCATCAGACATGGCTTCTGGTAAAGATGCAGACTGAGTCACACAGCAGTTCCTGTGGGCTGTGTGGTAACGGCATAAACACACTGCGGCAGGAAAAGGAGCGACTGAACCCACTCAATCCAAAGTGGATCATCTTTTCTCTCTCTCGTGTCGTGACATACTGTATGCCCCTGCCTGACAGCACCACAGACTATAGGAAGCTATAGAACGAGACGTGTGCAACCAGGACGGATCTCCTTATAAACCAGCAGTATAGAAACACCATGAATGAATGAATGGCCCCTTCTTTGAGCTTTGTGTGTCAATGGAACGGCTCACAAAAGGCAGCGGCACTCCCCACTGTGAAGTGAGGAGAAAATACATGTCGTCCCACCGGCGTCCACTAGATGGCGATATGACACTGCATGGAAATCTGGTTAAGTTTTGAGTTCTGTGGCGCTGACTGTGAAAGCAATGAAGCCGAGCTGAATCAGAGAGGTGAGCGTCTCCTCTTCCTCTCTCTCTCTCTCTCTCTCTCTCTCTCTCTCTCTCTCTCTCTCTCTCTCTCTCTCTCTCTCTCTCTCTCTCTCTCTCTCTCTATATTCACCAGCTAGTTGTCCTGATAAGAACTGATTGTACACACACACACACACACCAGGAGGACATCTCCCAGTCGATGCAAAAAGAGATAGTCAATGCTCTGTTAATGCGTTGTAAATGATCGTTGCTGCAGCCTCCTTTTTTTTCTCCACTCTCTTCCCTGAGTTCCACCACGAACTAAACAGCAACGACACTGAGTGCTGCCGTTCGTTCTTCATTTTAGCAGTTCCTCTGCTGTATACAAATGGGGAGTCTCTAGCTGTGCGACGGGAAAGACTGACAGCTCCCTGCCGGGTGCTGAGACACGCGCCGCAGTGAAAGCTATGGTAATGGTGGGCCCTTGAGGTGTAGAAGCCGCCAGTGTTGTGTGTGCACACAGACACAGAGAGAGAGAGAGAGAAGGAGAGGGTTTATCCCTGCAAGACCCGAATTAATTTCTACTGGCCAAAACATTTTTTTTTTAAATCAGATGGTCCTAGGAGTCCTAATCACAGGAAAATGTAATGTTAAACAATTAATAATGTTTTTGTAAGGTTTTATAGCGATAAATCATAAATCATGCTCTAATTTGCATTTTGGGGATATTTTCCACAATAATAACATATGTACATGTTCTAGACATTCTAATGATCACGACAAAAAATATTACAGGCATTTTACTTCTGTTTTAGTGAGGAATAGCTTCAGTTAAAAAGTAAGATGTTGTTCGTCCAGATGCTGGAATTTCAACTTCTCTGGGAGGTGTCAGCCTCTGTGGGGGGGTATTTATATGCAAATATCGTAGCCAATGGCATTGTAGTACTAAACAATAGGATTTAATGGTGACGTTAATGTGAAAAAAAGAACAGGAAAACTAAAAATGATTTAAAAAATGTTGCCAAAAAGCAACGCTGGGCCTTGCAGGGTTATGGGCACACTTGTCACTGTTCTCCATCTGCTCCTGCACCCACCAGTCAGTCAGTCTCCTCCAGGCTTCAGCCTCTTGCCAACAGACATCCATCCTGCCCTCATGCTTGCCCCCGGGCCACACAGGCACCCCTCCAACCTCCCAATGCTCTCTCCCACTCGTCTCCCTCCCCTCTCTCTCTCTCTCTCTCTCTCTCTCTCTCTCTCCCGGGCTTTGGCATGGGCTGCCATGGGAAAGCAAACAGCCATTTGTTAGCCTGACAAGAGGAGTGGTGAAGAGAGAGAGAAAGGGTGAGGGAGAGAGAGGGTGAGTGTGTGCGTATGTACTAGGGGTGTAACGATACATTTTAATAGCAATTCGATACATATCACGATACATGGTTGACGATACGATACATGGACGATATTGGTTCATTCATGGTGATACGATACGATTCGATTCAATGATTTAAAATCGATATAGTAAATATTTAGCAAAGACATTAAATCTGTGTGAAAGGCGTGGATAGTGCAGGTTTTTAAGGTAACACAGTGATTATCTGCCAAATACATGGACATTGTATGCACCTTGACATGAACCCAGAGATTACACACATTTATCGATAGACCAGTGTAGCTATATGGAAAGGAAAAGTAATTAAACTCCTCCTTTTCATTTTTTCTTCTTAAAAATGCTAAATATAATGCGCAAGTAGGTAGTATCGATACAATCGATTATTTGCACTGCCGATTCGATACGATACAAAATAAAACGATACGATTCGATTTTAGCTGTTTTCATTTCGGTATACTTCGATTTTTTAAGTTAAAAACGATATTTCGATACAGTTACTATATCGTTACACCCCTAGTATGTACGTACGTGTGTACATGTCAAGTGCAGAAAGGAGACGAAGGCATTCAAGGCAAGAAAAGACAATAGCAGCTGGAGAGCGTGGGTGGGTGGGTGCTTGAGGTCCCCCCGGCTGGCTGCTTGTTTGGATTTGGGTCAAAAGCTTCCGAGTTAAAAAAAGTCGCCAGGGGTTCCTAAACGGTAGTCTGGGATCACTTCACTTTTCCAGGTTTGATCCGGTCGGGAGCGGAAACCACTTTAGGTCATGTTGTAGTACTCAAAGGACTACAATTTGGCCGGAACTATCAAACCGCATTCAGTTTTAACCCCAAATAATTCCCCTGCGCTCAAGGACAAACCTTTAGGGCCTACCTAAAGAACTCCTTGGTGTGGCGTAGTTTTGCTTTTGAAAAATGTGTTTGGTATTATGCATCTTTTATTCCAACTTGTAGCGACTGGCAAGACTACACTAGGCTACTCGAGCTTTTTAATAGGGATTGAGGAAACAAACGGAGGGAACCAAAACAAAGCGACGCCGCTTCTTCAGCTTGTGGTTTCTGCCTGGACCGGATCAAACCGCCCGTTGTTAACGATCACAAGGCTTTCCCTCAGAAAGCCTGGTGGGCGAGGTTACCCAAACGGTGAGCCTGCCGAGGAACACTGGTGAGTGCCGTCCAGGTGTGCCTTGGGATTGTGTGCCGACCACGCGTAAATTTGGCATATCGTCGCTGAAAGGTGAAAACCAGAACCGTTCGTTTTGCATTATCATTTTAAATATGACAACCGGGGTAGCAACAGGGTGGTATTTCATTACCTTAATGGCAAGATGGCCGCCGTGTAAATATGGTCTATAGAGCATCGCAGCGGAAGTGGTTTCTGGTGTCACTTAACAATCGTCATTCATTTTCCCCATAGACTTTTACAAAAATATTTATAACAATTATGTTAAGCCTCGAACCAAGCCATCCAGGATGGCAGTGAATCATGACCATAAAACCTTTGATCCTATGTGAAAACATATTTTAATATTACATTATTTGATATACTACATTTAATAACTACCTTTTGTTTAGCGATTTTCAAAATGTTCTTTTCATAGAAACAAAGGTTGAAGACCCCTGCTTTAACAAGTAACACTTTTGGACTTTCCACCCGCCAGAGACTAGAGGCTATTCTCGCTGTGAATACAGGAGTGCCTGGAGATGTTGACTTGCCCACTGGTGTGCCTGGAGCACATAAAAGGTTGAAAACCATTGAGTTAAACAGCCAGGGTAGAGGAGGTGTGATAAAGGTAGATCTACTTTGGCTCCCGAGCCACAACTGCGTTCCAACTTCTTCCAAGCCTAACCCGATTGCTCTAATCTGCTGCTGTGTAACAAGCCTGGTAGCCACTGGGAGTCCTTTGCGATGATAAGAGGAAATCTTGTTCTGCACATGCTTGCTGACATCTGCATTTAGGTTCTTCCAGAAATTCTCATTATGCTGACAGAGCAAGTGAAAAAAGTATTTATTGGCCTTGACCGCTGGCCTGCAATGCAGCATGTCGAGGGTTTGAGTTCCGATCCCGTCTCTCTCACCCACCCCGTTTCCTGTCTATCAACTATATCAGGGGTCTTCAACAGGGGGTCCGGGACCCCTAGGGGGTCCTCAGAGTTACTACAGGGGGTCCTCCAAATCTTTGTGTGATAGAAACTTGTTTTTTTCCCCCCATTTTTATATTAACACTTGAACCCTAGCGTCCATATTCTGAGAACTTCAGCCAAAAATAGATCTACAAGCTCACAACGCCTCACGTTGCGAGGCGTTGTGTGAGCTTGTAGATCGGCTATTTTTGGCAAAGAGCTTTGGAGGGGGAAAAGAGCAGACTAAGTGCAGTGAAAGGTCAAGTTTATTATTATTCAAGTGGTTAAATATCTGAAAACACAAAAAGACATGAATCCAAAATACACAGATGATTGTGCTGTCAAACAATGAAACTATATGGAATCTATGAAAAGGTTGTGGGGGTCCCTGCTTCATCACTCTCTCGTTGAAAACGTTGAAGACCCCTGATCTATAAGCTTAAAATGTGTCGTGATGCGACACGTTGTGAGCTTGTTTTAGATCAATTTGTCGTACAAACAAAGTATCTACTGTATTAATATAAGATCTATAAGCGGTTGAATGAAGGACTATCAATGATAACGTTAGACATGGCGGATGATACCACGCGGACGACCTTCGCATATTTTCCTCACACCTTTTTATCTTGGCATATAACTGTCACTGGATTAACGTCGGCAGCAATTCTCTGCTTTGATGGAATAACTCAATTGTCTTAATTGCGGGTAATTATGGGAACACTACAACCACTCTAACCCCTAATACCCCACATCTCAACACTCACTGAAATACCAGCGAGAAGGGAAAATAGATAAGGCAAAGTGAAACAAAGGCGAGTCTGAATATCGAACCCCATGATGTTATGACTTAAAATGACAATGAGCTTTTCTCCGTTTCTCCCCTCGCTTTGGTGTCTGTCTACGACAGATGATGGAGTGGGCTCCTAAGCACGGGGAGCTTTATAAGTCGAGATATATTTTTTTAGGGGGGTGGGGGGGCACATGAATGAGGGGATTATTACCGACAACCCATTAAAGAAGCTTAATGAGAAGCGAGACTCAATTAAAGCTGGAATTACCCCCCTCATCAAAGAGTAGCTCAACTGTGGACGAGGACGTGGAAATGTGACCCAGACATAGCATGCGCACATGCACGCGTGCGCACGCACGTGCGCGCACACACGCACGCACGCACGCACGCACGCACGCACGCACGCACGCACGCACGCACGCACGCACGCACGCACGCACGCACGCACGCACGCACGCACGCACGCACACACACACACACACACACACACACACACACACACACACACACACACACACACACACACACACACACACACACACACACACACACACACACACACACACACACACACACACACACACACACACACACACACACACACACACACACACACCAATCATTTGCCAATTAGTAGAATGTAAACACATATTGTGTGCACACACAAAATCCTGACGTGACACGCCTGACCGGACGAGGAAACACCCACTCGAATCTGCGCCAAACGCAAATCTGTACCGCAAACACAAATAAGACAGTAATATAATATAGGGCCAAATACAAATAGGACAGTGGGGACATTATAAATATGACCCTGGTCCTTCTGGATCACAGGGACACGAGGACACACAGACAGCCACGCCAGCGCTGTCAGAGTGGAGCGGCTGATAAGGGCTTTAACAGCTCGGCTCGGCTCGGGCGATTTAACCCATTTAGAACGGGGTACACATTATTGTGTATCATTATTTTATGCTTTAACTATTGAAAAATAGCAGATATACAAGCTCACAGCGCGGCACCGAGTGCCGCGCTGCGAGCTTGTAGATCTGCTATTTTTGAAAAATCTTGAAAATTCGAATTTTGACCCGATTCTATGAGTGTCTTTTGAATCCTTCTAAGATTCTTTTTAAAAACCTATGTTTCTATGTCGGCAATCTGGCTTAGCCATCGTCAAAGAAAAGGTCCTTTTCACTTAACTGGAGCTCAGTTAGTCCGTTTCTTGAGAGACTACTATGTCAGTGGTTCTCAAACCTTTTCATGTGAAGGACCCCCAAAATTATATTTATTTGGCCACTGACCCCCCATCTCAAAATATCTAGTTCCAGGGACCACCCCCAGAAGCAAAATTTGAGTTACAAACGTTCGCTTTGAAAATAAAGATTTGCACACATTTTCACAACTTTAAAAAAAAATAGCAGATCTACAAGCTCGCAGCGCGGCACTCGGTGCCGCGCTGTGAGCTTGTATATCTGCTATTTTTCACTGGTTAAAGCATTCAATAATTCTAGGCCTAAATGGGTTTTAATAAGGAGGATTGGCGCGGAGCTTCATGTGCATGGCTAAACAATGGAGAGAAGACTCCTTTCACCAGGAGGAGCCACAATGCCTCAAAATCTCCTTACCTCCGCAGAGCTCCTTTCTTTCCTCTCCCCCCCCACCCCCCTTTTTTGTTGTCATTTCTGTGTGTAAATATGATCGAAGGGTTTTTGCCTCCCTGTGTGAGGCCTCAGAGCAGGGGTGCATGGGCAACTTTGATGGTGTAGAGGGGCCACTATATTTCCACATTCACTCCAGAGGGCCACAATGCATATACAGTCAAAAATGGCAAAAATAGCCGATCTACAAGCTCAAAACGCGTCGCACTGCGACACATTTTGCGACGCATTTTGGCATGTTTGGAATCGTAAATCAATACTATATCAGTATTCTGATATTAACTTGCGGGCCGCATTAAGTGAAGGTGGGGGCCGCATGTGGCCCCCGGGCCGCATGTTGCCCATGTATGCCTCAGAACGGTGTTTCTCAAATGGGGGTACGTGTACCCCTAGGGGTACGCCGGGGTACTGCAGCTGGTATGTGAGGAAAAAGCTAGAAAATGGGAATATGTATTTTAGTGTTATAGTCAATGATAAAACATTGACAGGCTTTGTGTGAACCTGCTCATCTGTAGATTTCAAAACAAAATTACATCAATTACTTGACTAGTAGTGACTTTAACTCATTTGCTGCCATTTAACAATACCTTTGTACTCTCATATGCCCCTGTCTCCATAGACTTCCATGTAATTCATAGTGCACGGATCATGCACACCCATGCCTAGATAATGCACCACGTGTGTCCACATTGCTCACAGCTTTCAAACAAAAAAATCCGAATGGAAATCCGTTCAGGCATTCATGAGATAGCAGCCATTATGTTTTCCTAAAATGTAAACAAAGATGGCTGCCATGTTTGAAAGATGGGGTTGCTATGGGGGTTAAACATGCAATTTCGCGATTGCTATCATGCCTACTACATTTTTGGGGTCCAATTTTATTTTTTATTTTTTTTTCAAAAACGGGAAATTCTCGGGTTCCTCGGGCATGGCAGGGCCGTACATCGGGATTTTTTCGGGCTCCTCGGCCATAGCAGCAAATGAGTTAATTGAATAGAAAGCGATGTTTAATTGCCATTATGCTATTTTATTTTGAATGTAATGGTATTGGAACTGGACTTGTGTTGTACATTTTGTTATAGTCAGGGGAAGGGGCTACTTGGCTTCGGAAATCAGTGTAAGGGGGAACTGCAGCCAAAAAGGATTGAGAACCACTGCCTTAGAGGATGAACCCGGGGCAACCCCGTGGCAACTGGACAACAACAGCCTCTCACCTGTTGAAGAGGTTGTTTCTGGACACCATGCGCAGGAAGCCCGTGGGGTCGGTGACCGAGTTCAGCTTGTTGTTGAGCTCCTCGAACTGCTGGTCCAGCAGGTCTCCGGCCTCGCTCTCCGTCTCACTGCTGGAGCAGCCCCTGTAGGAGAGGGAGAGAAGAGGTGGGAAGATAGCGTTTTAGGTAGGGGTGCAGTAAGATTCAGAATCCATTCTCATTTTCCAAAAAACGATTTTTGTATTATGATTTTTTTTATTACGATAATTTATTAGATATCATGTTGTGTTTGTACAAGTTAAAAGAATGTGTGCAAGCATGAATAAATCAGACTTGGATTTTGCAATAAGTTGATAAAACCTTTACAATTATAAAAGCTACGTAAATGTACTCTGCTTTCATGCGAGCAGACTGGAGTAGATCCTGATATATGAATTGAATAGAGAATCGTTTTGAATAGAGAATCGTTTTTAAATCGGAAAATAATCGTTACTGAATTCGAATCGTTTGGATTTGAAAGAATCGTGAATCGTGACTCCAAGAATCGATTCTGAATAGAATCGTGGGATACCCAAAGATTCGCAGCCCTAGTTTTAGGCCTACCCACTTTAACCCATTCAGAACTGGTACACATTATTGTGTATCATTATTTTATGCTTTAACTATTGAAAAATAGCAGATCTACAAGCTCACAGCGCGGCACCGAGTGCCGCGCTGCGAGCTTGTAGATCTGCTATTTTTGAAAAATCATGAAAATTTGAATTTTGACCCGATTCTCTAAGTGTCTTTTGAATCCTTCTAAGGTTTTTTGAAAAACCTATGTTTCTATGTCAGCAATCTGGCCAGCCATCGTCAAAGAAAAAGGTCCTTTTCACTTAACTGCGAGCTTGTAGATCTGCTATTTTTGAAAAATCGTGAAAATTAGAATTTTGACCCGATTCTATAAGTGTCTTTTGAATCCTTCTAAGGTTTTTTGAAAAACCTATGTTTCTATGTCAGCAATCTGGCCAGACATCGTCAAAGAAAAGGTCCTTTTCACTTAACTGGAGCTCAGTTAGTCTGTTCTTGAGAGACTGCTATGTCAGTGGTTCTCAAACTTTTTCATGTGAAGGACCCCCAAAATGATATGAATTTGTCCACAGCTTGTATATCTGCTTTTTTTTTCAATAGTTAAAGCATTCAATAATTCTAGGCCTAATGGGTTAAAACTAGGGATGGGACGATATGAAAATTTCATACCACGATTATTGACAAAATAAATCGTGATTTACGATATTATCACGGTAATCAAAATCCATTATCCTGGGGCGGAACATTTGCCAAAAAATAGCCGATCTACAAGCTCACAGCGCGTCACTTTGTGCTGCGAGCTTGTACATCTGCTATTTAGTTAGGAACACTCACGTCAAAGTAGATTTAACCATTTATTGCATAAAGGGAATACAGTTAAACTTGGCGTTAAAGGGCTCCGCGTTCGGATATGTTCCCTGAATTGTGTGCATGCTTGCTAATCAAAATCAGGGAACGCTAAGCAAGAGCCCCAAGGGGATACAATAGCAGAACAATAGCAATACATATACACATAACTTCAAGATCAATGGACGTAATCACAAGTATTTGAGCTTTGCCAGACTGATCAAAGGTGGAGGCTGGGGTGGAGGAGGCAGCTAGTAGCGCGTATCGAGATTTGGATAACCAAGCACAGGTAGAGAAAGCAAGCCGTATTTAAAGAATCCTTCCCTACTGAAGGAGAGCTTTGATTGGAGTATGACAGTGTGACGTCATGACCAGCGTGAATGAGGAATGGGGCTTTTAAGCCGTGACATCATTTTGTAGGCAGAGGAGAACTCTGCCCCCAGAGCATTTTCTGTCCCTCGCTATTTCAACAGATCCGAGACAAAAATAACGACTTAAGTATAATTCTAACAATTTCCTTTCAACAACAATGAGAAGAAAAATGTGTAAATCGTAAAAATAGTAAAAAGATTCACGGAAACTGGGGGCAGAAATTCTCCTCTGCCTACAAAATGATGTCATACTTAACAGCCCCTGGAAAGGAGCTGACTGACAGCTGACTACAGCTGGGCGGGGCTAGAGTCTTGTGTCCTGCGTGAACTAACACTGAAGCCTTCATTTTCTGAAAACTGTTGAAAGAACTACTAATTTAGACGACATTTGTACAACCTAATGACTGCTGTGCTGTCTCTGGTGCCTGGACATAATATCCACCGCGGGGATCAATGAAGCGATCTAATCCACTGCATCCATCTATATAAATATTATGTCCTCATTTCCCAGGCGCGGTCCAAGTTCCTGACAGTAGTCAAGTGGAGTGAAATCCTCTCATTGTGATGCTGCTGATGCTCCCGCCAGTCTGCGGGGAGTCTCTCTCACAGCAGCATCACCGTCATCATCCACCACCACTACTCCAACACCACTTCATCTACATTCCTCCATGTCTCAGCCTCTCTCTCTCTCTCTCTCTCTCTCTCTTGGTCCTGAGCCCAGCAGCATAGCAGGGGTGTCACACCAAATTCTGGGCCCCATGGGTACAAGGCTTCACTGCGGGCCCCCCCCATGAATGTTCTTCATTGGGGGAGGTGGTTTAACCCATTTCGACTGGGAACGCATTATTAGACATTATTTTGTGCTTTAACTATTGAAAAAGTAAGCCATTTACAATGAGAGGGAGTGGGTTGTTGGCTGATTTACCACTGTTTCAGGGTACCCATGAGCCAACTCAAGGTTGTTGACTGATTTACCACTGTTTTAAGCCAATCAGAATCCAGTATCTGAACATGTGACCACAAAAAGTGGTAGAATAGCATATATACAATTAAGCTCACAGCACGCTGCAAGCTTGTAGATCTGCTATTTTTGAAAAATCATGAAAATTTGTGTCAGTGGTGCTCAAACATTTTCATGTGAAGGACCCCCGAAATGATATGTATTTGGCCACAGACCCCCATCTCAAAATATTTAGTTCCAGGGACCCCCTCCCAGAAGCAAGATTTGAGTTACAAATGTTCGCTTAAAAAAAATAATACATATATTCAAAGATTTGCACACATTTTCACGACTTTTTGAAAATAGCAGATCTACAAGCTCGCAGCGCGGCACTCGGTGCCGCGCTGTGAGCTTGTATATCTGCTATTTTTCAATAGCTAAACATATAAGATAATTAAGGCCCCCCTCCACTGTGTCCCCCCCCCCCCCCCCCCCCCACCCCCCCCTTGTGACGCTCCTGCCAGCAGCCTCTCCCATATCATCTCTCACCACTCCTCCGTGTCGTGCTTCCTGCTCGCCACGACGCTTTGAGTGAGTGCGATACCCTAGTAGGCACCATGGGAAATCTCTCTCTCTCTCACTCTCACTCTACTTTCTAATTATTTCTCATTTCCTCAAGTATCTCTTCGTCTCATCTCCTCCGAGGTCCTCCTTCTCCCACGAGGTCTCCTCTCTCTGTCCACACAGCCCCCACTACACCCCCCCCCCCCCCTAGTGAATAGGAGAGAGACTGTAGGCAGAACAGCAGCGGCAGCAGCAGCAGCAGAGATTTCCATTTTATTTATTCTTTATTGGAGCTTTTTCTGCTTGGTTCAGCCGGCCGGCCAGCCCGGTGACAAAGCCGCGATGTCAGGGAGGAGGGCAGTGAGGAGGGAGGGAGGTTGGCATTGCCGTTGCCACACAAGAGTCACAAGAGCCAGAACACCGCGGTTATGTATTCAGTGAATTAAACGCCATAGGGATTTATGAATACATCAGGTCCTCCAGTGACAAAAGGGGCTGCCGCTTTCTCCTCTCTGTAGCCTGCCTTCTATCACACACACACACACACACACACACACACACTAGGGGTGTAACGATATAGTAACTGTATCGAAATATAGTTTTTAACTTAAAAAATCAAAGTATATCGAAATGAAAACAGCTAAAATTGAATAGCATTGTTTTATTTTGTATCGTATCGAAGAAGAAAATAATCGATTGTATCGATACTACGAGGAAAAAAATTAAAGGAGGAGTTTAATTACTTTTCCATTCCATATAGCTACACTGGTCTATGGATAACTGTGTGTAATCTCTGGGTTCATGTCAAGGTGCAGGTTTGTCAATATACAATGTCCATGTATTTGGCAGATAAGCACAGTGTTTACTTATTTATATCCATAATAATACATGTTTCCCTTAAAAACCTGCGCTATCCACACCTTTCACACAGATTTAATTTCTTTGCTAAATAGTTACTATATCGATTTTAAATCATTGAATCGAATTGTGTCGTATCGCCATGAATGAACCAATATCCTCCATGTATCGTATCGTCAACCATGTATCGTGCTATGTATTGAATCGCTATTAAAATGTATCGTTACACCCCTAACACACAGACACACCTTCCCTCCTATTCACTCCATCCTCTTTCTCCATCCATTCCAAGCATTCCCACCTCTCTCTCTCTCTCTCTCTCTCTCTCTCTCTCTCTCTCTCTCTCTCTCTCTCTCTCTCTCTCTCTCTCCCTCTCTCTCTCTCTCCCTCTCTCTCTCTCTCTCTCCAAATGAATGGGGCGGTAAGTGGTGCCATATTGTGCCCATGGAGGCGCGGTGGCGTGCGCTCTGCCTCCCATTGGAGCAGTAAATGAGCTGGTAATGGGGCAGGAAGGGCCAGGCTGCCGTGGCGACGACGCAGGGCTGGCACCGGCCGTCTGACCAGCTGGGCAACCATGGATCAAACTCTCCAA
>NC_137832.1:60024776-60154776 GCF_963921795.1 Nannobrachium achirus
AACCGTTCGTTTTGTATTTATCATTTTAAAAATGATTTAAACTAGTGAAAACAGCCGATCTACAAGCACACGACGCCTCGCACCGTGAGGCATTGTGTGCTTGTAGATCTGCTGTTTTCACTACTTTTGTGCGACGGCCTTGTATGATGATAGATATTTTAGTATTTCAGCATGACTAGTGATGCATTTTGCATCATCAGTGATGCGTTTTGCATCATATGATGCAAAATGCATCACTAGTACATGCTGAAATACTAAAATATCTCAAAAAACAGATTGAACACAAAAAATAACTGTTTTGTGTTGATCGTGTCCCAAACGACAATAAAATAAGATCGGGTTGTCCCAGAGGTGAAGTGGCCCTTTAAGTAAAACATGTGAGTACTTTTTCCATCACTACTACCAACACAGGCTCTCGTGTGAATGTAGATGTACTGTACAGCAGTGGTTCTCAACCTTTTCGGGTCCGCAACTCCCAAAATAATCTTATTTTAACTGGGGACCCCAACCCCCGACATGACGAGCACTAAGAGTTGAGGCATTACATTTTGTATAACACGGTTCTAATGTGAAAATTCTAACGTTTAATTTGTCATATTAGAGTTATTAAAAAGTCCTTCAATTGTCACTTTAGAAATGTGCAGATACCCTCTATACACTTAATGTTGGTGTGTTTACTGTCAAGTGAGAAAACAATGTTGCACATTAAGCTAATCATCTGGGGACCCCCCCAACATGATATGGGGACCCCCGCCCCCCAACCCCCAGGTTGAGAACCGCTGCTGTATAGCAGCAGACAGAGCAGAGGTGAGGAGGGTGTAGGGTGTTTACCTGCTCCTGGAGCCAGCAGCCAGCTGTACAGGTAGCCAGCAGCCATGGAGAAGTAGAGCACCAGGGTGAGGGTGTAGGGTGAGGGTGTAGGGTGTAGGGTGAGGGTGTAGGGTGTAGGGTGAGGGTGTAGGGTGTAGGGTGTAGGGTGTAGGGTGTTTACCTGCTCCTGGAGCCAGCAGCCAGCTGTACAGGTAGCCAGCAGCCATGGAGAAGTAGAGCACCAGGGTGAGGGTGTAGGGTGTAGGGTGTAGGGTGTAGGGTGTAGGGTGTAGGGTGTAGGGTGTTTACCTGCTCCTGGAGCCAGCAGCCAGCTGTACAGGTAGCCAGCAGCCATGGAGAAGTAGAGCACCAGGGCCCGCTGGCTGTTGACCGTGTCCAGGATGTGCTCCACCGTCACGGGGGTGTAGGGGTCCGAGTCCTGCTGGCCCGTCTGCCTCTCCACCAGCAGGTCGGCGAAGGCCCGCGTGCGACCCCGCTCCGCTACCGCCAGAGCCTCGTCGTGGTGGCCTGCGGGTGGCGCCAGAGTACAGCCAGCGTGAGTACAGTTTAGCCCCCTTTTCCACTGCAGCTTTAGCACCACACTAGTCTCGCGTAGCCAGACAACTATTCCACAATCTCCGAATGCTATATATAGTCTGGAACTACAGCTCCTGAACGGTGAGTAACGGAAGATTGCATTTCCGTTCAAGAAAATATATTTTAAAATGTGATTTCTGCTAAGCAGCAAGCTAAATATGCTTAGATGATTTTTATTTATATTTAGGATAAATGTGCACGATGTGAGACAGAAACGGAAGTGAGGAGGAGGCTTCACTTCCGCTTTAACCGGTTACTCATCGTTCTTCTAACGTTATTCCAGACTGTATGACAGGAGCATTCGCAAATTGCGGAGTCAACAGTCTGGCCATAAGAGACTAGTTAAAGCACAAAATGTGAGTGAATCCTTGTACCCAGGGCCCAGAATTTGGTGCGACGTCCCTGCACGGCACGCACCCACCCACCCACACACACACACACAAGACAAGTAGAAGACAACACGTCGTACCTAGGCTGACAAGGACTCTCTGGAGTGCCTGGTAGGAGGAGGTCTGGAGGTCGAACAGGGACAGTTTGTAGTCGGTGCTGTGCTGGGCTTCATGACGGATGGTCTCAAACAGTGCAGACGCCCGATAGAGCTATACGAAACAAACACAAAGAGATAATCCACAATTACACGTCCACAATAAATACAAATAAATAAAAAATTAATAAAAGCATAATTTTATGCTGTTTTCTTTGTTTCATAATATCGTTGTTGTCGGGTGGAAACCTCGTATCTCCAAGTTTCAAATTTGTACGTTCTTTCGCAAAGTAAAGCACTGCTTCATCATACAAGGCTGTCGCACAAAAGTCGTGAAAACAGCATATCTACATGCACACAACGCCTCACAGTGCGAGGTTGTGCCAGTGCTTGTAGATCGGCTGTTTTCACTTGTTTGAATGCAAAACTAACGGTTTTGGACATACAAGGTTTTCACCCGACAACGCCGATATGCTAAATAAGGGTTATAGGGTTTGATTCCCACTGGAATCATCCATTCTACGATGCATACACTGGTAGTACTTAAAAGTGAAACATTGCCTTAAATATTGTGAGGAGCAAGTGTGAAAATCAGACACTTTCTAATGCGCTCTGTACTTGAGATCTGGCTGTCAACGGCACAGGAACATCTCTGCAAGCCTACGTACGTAAATCCTACTGATGTGTCGTTTCAACTTTAGCTACAGTATAGTGGAGATATTCTAGCATCATTGAGAGCAAGCTCTCGAAACAACACAACTCATTTGGGAAGCGTTAAGTCAGATGTTCACGTCCTCCTCCTCACAACAGAAGGATAACTTTCAGGTCAAGGTAGGGCAAAGTTGCCCTTTAAGGCGCTATGCAAGCAGCTAGAATAATATCAAATTAAAGCTACAATCCATACGGTGCAATGATGTTGCAACGAGGACTGAAATACAATAACGACAGTGGGCACATGTAGAGTCCAAGCTGGCGCGCCATCTGCTTCAGCCAGTCGGATTCCTACCTGACACACAGGGTCTACATTCTGGAATGGAAGAGGACAGAGACCACCTCCGACCACTGCAGGTGTGCTAGTCACATTGTATTAAATAGTGTCCCTTACTTTGAAGGGATAAGGGGCACAAATTGCGCTGATCTTTGGTGACTTTCCTTTTTTCAACCTTGACCCGGATCTTGTTTAGAAGCTGGGTGTCATGGCGACACCCAGTAGGAATCCATCATGGGAGCGCTATTTTGCTGTGAAAAATGTCTTTTTTAGAGATAATGAGGCTTCTTTGATGGAAGATCAATGGGTCTTATGAAGGATGTTCACTTCGCGTGCACGCCAACGTGCGTTGTAAACAAACCGCGGCCATGACAGATGCACAATGGACAGTCCAGACTCCACGGTAAGCACAACAAAACTTTACTGTATTTACAGTATATATCGCCCGTATACCCGTGATCAGCACTTTATGCAGCGTTTTATATATCGCGGGTATACCTGGGATAAGCACTCAATACTCTACTATGCAGATTGATTAAAATGACTTATAAGTAGTTCCAGATTGTAGCTTTAAGTGAATGAATGAATGGATGAATGAATGAATGAATAGTTTATTTAATATATATATATATATATATATATATATATATATATATATATATATGTGGCGGAGAGAGTCGCAGCCCCAGCCTGAAGCCTCAAAAGTGTAGTATCTGCCCTCATTCCATAGGGATATCCCTTTGGTGTAATGGTTAAGATATTGGACTTTCACGTGGGAGACCCGGGTTCGAAGCCGGGTGGGGAGGTTCGGATCACCTCCGTTACATTGGTGCCGTGACCCGGATTTGGGCTTCCCCGTAGGAGGAGGTCAAAGGGGGGTGAGTGTGACAGAGAGAGTCGCAGCCCCAGCCTTGAAGCCTCAAAAGTCAAGTATCTCCCCCAGTCTTTGGTCTAGTGGTTAAGATATTGGACTTTCACACGGGAGACCCGGGTACGAAGCCGGGTGGGGAGGTTCGGATCACCTCCGTTATATATATATATATACGTATATATATATATATATATATATATACGTATATAAGTATATAAGTAAGGTGTTGGGATTGTATAATTAGAACATGAGCCACTAGATGGTGGTAGCATCCCGCCTGCACTGGTCACCACCAGAGCACAGAGAAAGCCTTGTACTGACTGGCTTCCACTGCTGCTCCAGCCTCCGTGCAACGCTGACATTAAACACAACCGCGTCTCTCCGTGCTCGCCTCTCATTTGCCTGGGTGATGGAAAAGGGCAATGAGAAGCAGAGCCACCACTGTCCTGTCCATGCCCGTGCATGTCAAAGCAAGGACCACGTCCGGCAGGAATAACAAAATGCTCCGTCTGGGGTCACAGCAGGCCTGTGTCTGTGTCATCAAACGTCGTCTATTCTCGCCCCCGTCCTCCTCGGGCTGACGAGAATGAAAGCAGACCAGGCGGGCAGCAGAGAGAGCGTTGGCGGAGGCCGTGGTGTGTTGTTGCTCATTTGGCCAAGATGACCCAGGCCACCAGGAGTGCTGATTCATGGGAGTTTGTTATTGATTTCCTATTCCTCCTCCTTTGGCAGCCCTCTGAGAGGGCAGAGACTGCTCTAGAGAGGCGGTCTCCAGGCCAGCCCCAGCGGAGGAGAGCACTCCACTCTCCAGACGCCGGGCTGGGGAGGGAGGGGCCGTGGATGCCCTGGACAAAAGGTTATCATGGGCAAAATGGATTCTACTAGGCGTGTACGTTTGGTGAGCACATGACTGGAAAGGGATTCGCCAAAAAAAAAAATCGCCAAAAAAAAAAGATAAATTCAATCCAAAACACAAGGAAACCTACAAAATGACAGTTCTGTGCCACCACATTCAATGATTCGGTCTTGAAATCGGGCCAACACATCTCCTCATCTGACTTGGTCATAACTCCCAGGGCAGTGGTGTAAAGTAACTAAGGACATTTACATTAAGTACTGTACTTAAGTACAGTTTTAGGTATTTGTACTTTATTTGAGTATTTCCAGTTTTCAGTACTTTTACTTCTACTCCACTACATCTCGGATCCAAATATTGTCCAAACTTTTACTCCACTACAATTATTTGAAAACTTTAGTTACTAGTTACTTTGCAGATATAAATTATAATATTATAAAACATACATTATTGCACTTTAGCTCTATTCTATACCGTGGCTATTTGAAAATAGCTGATCTACAAGCTCACAATGCGTCACATCGCGACGCGTTGTGAGCTTGCAGATCTGCTATTTTCAAACATTTTGTACTTTTTACTTTTGGTACTTTAAGTAAATTTTGATGCCAATAATTTCATACTTTTACTTTTACTTTTGTACATTTTGAATTCTGTACTTTTACTTGTAACGGAGTATTTCTACATTGCAATATTGATACTTTTACTCGAGTGAAAAATGTGAGTACTTCCCAGGGAAGCTCCCTGTGTTTAGCCCATCTCCCCGCCAACCAAGATGAAGTGCAGAAATCGCAAACCTCTCTGGAAGAACTCAAAATCGAAGGATATATTTGTATTGGACACAGTATTGAACAACACGATCGGTATTGAAAAGCATGACGCGAATGTACAGTACAAGTCAGGAGGAGATTGCAGCGAAGTGAGCAATCATAGGTCCATTAGCATATCGCTGGTCATGTCTTAGAGAGGGTATGTTTCACACTAGCTGCCTTTTATGAAGGAAAAAGTGCTGTCTAGCGCGCTTTTTCCGCTGAAAACGGGGGGAAAAAGAAGGAATAAATAGAAGAAGAAGTGAGGCGGAGGCACTATCGACTGAAACAGACTTCAATATAACTCTATGGTCCGTGGGAACGAACTGAATATATTGAAGACAAAGTTTTAAACGAGTAGGTGTAGATGGGGAACGACCAGAGATTGAGTGACTGCATGGCATATTATTCATCACCTTAAAATGTATCGATGTTTTATAGACAAGCTGCCAGAAACCAGCACAGAGGTCTCTGTCCGTGTTTTTCTCCCTGCTGCCGAGCACAGCTGCTTTTTTAAAAGACAACTCCGCCCTAAATCACTTCTAGGCTCATTTTCCTACTTATATTGATCCAAAAAGACTGTCCATGGGGTCTATTAGGCAGAAATGCCCCTGTTGTCCAGTTTCCCCAGCAGAACCCAGCAGCTCTCATAGCATAGAGTGGCGCCTATAAGCCTATCGCTTTTACACTATTTGTTGTGGTCAAAAGTGATTTTATTTTTCTTGAATGTGGTACTAGTTGTCATTACTAGTTGTGGTACTAGTTGTCATTACTAGTTGTGGTACTAGTTGTCATCGCTGTCCCACAAAAGCCATCACACTCTGCTAAATAAATGCTTTTATGTGTTTTGCCAGGTCCCGGAAAAGATGCCCTGTGATTGGCCAGTGCAGTCACTTTGATTGACATTTGTGCCGAATGCTCACCCCAAAACATTATTTATGAGATTGTGGTGGCTTGTGTGGGACAACCAAGGCATGGATGTGTAACATTATGTAACTGTATCACAATGTATAATTGTATGTGTTTTAGTACATTTTGTATTCGTCCTGGGTGTTTTACTGTTGTGCACCTGCCCAGAACTGCAGATGCAGCTATATGTGGTACAATGCATGAATGCCTCAGATTTCTATCGCTGAAATGTGCTATATCTTACAAATTGTACATTCTCTGTGTCAAATAAGTAAAGTAAAAATAAGCTGCGTGTACAGTACATGATGCGTGGCCAGCGAGCTAGTTCAGGCAGATACACCCGAGAGGTTTACATGCATACGCAGCACTATTGTGGGCGATGTATGTGACGCGTCAAGCAGCTGACCAATTGCCGGTTTATTTCAGCTCACCTAATTCACTGTGCTTCCTCTTGTAGTCAGTACCACTGAACATTGTGGGGGGTGTTATAAAATCTATACGGTATTTCCCTGCTCTTAAATGATTGTATTCTAATGTGCATAAGCAGGGTGTAATGTATTAGCAGAGCCTGAATGCCAAGACCGAATATAACACACTTACAATATATACAGAAAATATTCTCAAGCTGTTAAATGTTCTCAATCTATCTGTGAGTCACCTGACTAGTGACTACAGTAAAGGACTAGTTTACCCTCAAAATGACTTTTTTTTTCCTATTGATTACTCATGCCATGGAGACTAGAGTTCAATAATATTTTTTTGTATTTATCGCATACCTAAGACAAAAATTTGATTAAAGTACATTTTCCCCCATTGCATCAATGGGGCAAAATTTCTTGCAATCAATTTTTTTTCTTTGGACTGCAACAAATACAACAAAAATATTATTGAACTCAAGTCCATGGCATGAGTAATCAATAGAAAAAAAGTCATTTTGGGGGTGAACTACTCCTTTTATGTATAGCCTATTCATTGTACAGTATCTACAGTATGTGTGGTGAGAATTCATGTGTGCACACATGTAGCCAGCAGCCAGGTGTTGTCCCAAGGTCACACTGAGGGAGAAGTGTGTCAGGGAGGGGGAATAAAAAAAGAAAAGAGATGGCGTGGCTCAGCAGAGAGCCTGGGCCTGCTGCTGCTGCTGCTGCTGCTGCATTAGAGCCATAGCAGCGCCCACCCGGGGCCAGGGGCGTCACAAGGGGGGGACGGGGAGTGGGACTGGGTTACTAGGGCCCAAGGTGGTGGAGGGGCCTTAATTGTTTAGCTGTTGAAAAATAGCAGATATACAAGCTCACAGCGCGGCACTCGGTGCCCTCGGTACCCCCTGAGCTTAGATCTGCTATTTTTGAAAAGTCGTGAAAATGTGGGCAAATCTTTGAATATATGTATTTTTTAAGCAAACATTTGTAACTCAAATTTTGCTTCTGGTCCGTAACCCTGGAACTAAATATTTTGAGATGGGGGTCCGTGGCCAAATGCATATCATTTTGGGGGTCCTTGACATGAAAAAGTTTGAGTACCACTAACATAGAAACATATATATATTTTTTTTTTTCAAAAAACCTGAAATATTCAAAGATTTTTCAAGATTTTTCAAAAAATAATCTACAAGCTCGCAGCGCGGCGCTGCGAGCTTTTTCAATAGCTTTTTCAATAGTTAAAGCACAAAATAATGCGTAATGAAGAACATTCATGGGGGGCCCACAGTGAATCCTTGGTACCCAGGGCCCAGAATGTGGTGTGACACCCCTGCCCCGGAGCCACCACCGCGTGCAGGGGGCCCCTGGCTGATTCTGCTGATAGGGTGCAGGGGGCCCCTGGCTGATTCTGCTGATAGGGCTTCAGGGCTGATTGCTGCGGCGGTAGTTCAATCTGTGTCGGGGCCTCGCAGACATCCCTTTAAGAGTGAAACTAATTTCTCACAGCGCCTCGCCCGCCCGCCCGCCGGCCGGCCTGACCTCACCTGGCGCAGATGAAAAGAAGAAAAAAAAAAACAATCCCAAAAGTGCTGCGTCCGCAACGACCTGCCTGGCAACCACGTGCACGCTACACTACACACTCGGCAAAGGCGTCGCGCAGGGGACCTCTCGTGCATTTTAATAGCGGGTGATGTCATCCTGTTTACGACCAACAACGTGATTTTTTCATCTGATAAGGTAGGCGAAGGTGAACGTGACTCATTAATGCACCTTGTTCGCTTCACCCCGAAAACGTCTATTGTTAACTACACTATATACCTACACCTCCACATCCCCCCGCCCTGAGTAACTAACGTCTGTCCTCTTTGACAGACAGTATCAGCAGCAGAAATCCGCTCTAATCTAGCCCGTTCACGTCTAAAAAGAGACGGGAATCAATAACCTCTAGATCCTCTTCCGATGGCTGCTATGAGAAAGCGAGGCTGTTCTTCTCGGAGAGCTGATTAGAACCGAGTACGCATCACTCGTCATGTCACGCGGGACGCAGGGATCACGGGGAGGTTGTTAACGCATAGTTTGGCTTTAACCCATTTAGGCCTAGAATTATTGAATGCTTTAGCCATTGAAAAATAGCAGATATACAAGCTCGTGAAAACTTGTGCAAAACGTGTCCGTGTCAGTTTCTATGTCAGTGGTGCTCAAACGTTTTCATGTGAAGGATCCCCAAAATGATATGTATTTGGCCACGGACACCCATCTCAAAATATTTAGTTTTTTTTTTTTTAAGTCGTGAAAATGTGTGCAAATCTTTGAATATATGTATTTTTAAAGCGAACATTTGCAACTCAAACTCATTTTGCTTCTGGGTGGTCCCTGGAACTAAATATTTTGAGATGGGTGTCCGTGGCCAAAAACATATCATTTTGGGGGTCCTTCACATCAAACGGTTTGAGAACCACTGACATAGTAGTCTCTCAAGAACAGACTAACTGTGCAGTGAAAAGGACCTTTTCTTTGACGATGGCTAAGCCAGATTGCTGACATAAAAACATAGGTTTTTCAAAAAACCTTTGAAGGATTCTTATAGAACCGGGTCAAAATTCAAATTTTCAAGATTTTCCAAAAATAGCACATCTACAAGCTTGCAGCGCGGCACTCGGTGCCGTGCTGTGAGCTTGTATATCTGCTATTTTTTAATAGTTAAAGCATAAAATAATAATACGCAATAATGTGTACCTGCTCTAAATGGATTAAATGTACAAGAACGAGGAACATGAGGTCAGGTACCGTACTCGTTACCACCACTACAGATGCTTTATGAATTTTAAGCACTATCAAAAAAAAAACGGCACAAAAAAAAACCCTATCCAGATCGGCCCTATAAGTGGGTCAGAGCATTTATACCAAGGTCATTGGAAACAGCCGCACCACCAGCTCATGAATAATCATGGCATCCATACTCTGAGGACAACCGTGTCCTTTCCCACCAACAAGCTCAACCCCAAGGGCATAGGCGATTTTAAGGGGTGTCCTAGGGTGCACGTGCAACCCCTGGCCGCCAGGCGGCCATTTTGATTTTTTTTTTTTTTGTAATGTAACTTTACATCCACTCAGACCGAATACAACAACACCCCCTAGTGGTAGTGATAGAGGCTGGCAGCTCCAGGCAGCCCCCCCCTCCCCTCCTGATGTGATGTCATATCCACGCGCCAGTATTGAAATTGAAAACAACATCTGTTAAAAATAAAGCATGGAGTTCGAGCTCTTCACTACTATGGACGTGACTACCGGTAGATATTATAATATAGCTGCTTGCCCTGAAACATCACATGGAGAGGATCATTTTGTACCTGACTTTCCTCTACAAAACACAGACCTCAGGCTCTATCAGCCAGGACTCTTGTCTCACTGTGCGTGACTGAACCATTTCCTCCTGACCAGCCCAAGGTAAGACTAAGACAGTCAGATCATGCTTTTATAAACCCTATTATATTAAGCCCAAAATGGTTCTGCCGCCGTGTAGAACCGAACCGATTTTAACTTGAAAAAATGCATAATTTGCCCGCAAGTAACTTATTTTTACATTTGGGTACAAAATTAACTGCAGAAATCCGCTAAAACAACATTACAAAACCGCTAATATCCGCTAATATCCGCGTTGTACACGCGCGTTGTACACGCGCGCTGTGCGCGCGTGTATGAGGTAATAGAGGTCGTGCACCCCTTGCTGGAAGAGGCTAGAGTCGCCTATGCCCAAGGGCCCATAGTATTAGGCTGATGGTTGGGAACAGCCTAAACATTGCTGCGGTGCATGCGAGTGTGAAGCAAGTGCATTACAGCTGGGGTCCTTCCAACGTTTTCAGGCTGAGAGAGAGATGAAGCATGCAGGGACCCCCAGATTCCAGATATCCGTTTCATCGTTTGACAGCACAATCATCATCAGTGTATTTTGGATTCATGTCAGTTCGTGTTATCAGATATGTAACCACTTGAACCGTCAATAGTTAATAAACTTGGACCTTTCACTCTGTACTTAGTGTGCTCTTTTTTCCCCTCTACACCAAAACTCTTTGCCGAAAATAGCCGATCTACAAGCTCACAACGCCTCGCAGCACGAGGCGTTGTGAGCTTGTAGATCGGCTATTTTCGGCTAAAGTTCTCAGAATAAGGAAGGATGTTAGGGTTCAAGTGGTTAATATAAAAAAGGCGAAAAAAGGTTTCTATCACACAAAGATTTGAAGGACCCCCGGCAGTAACTCTGAGGACCCCCTAGGGGTCCCGGACCCCCTGCATTACAGTGTCTTTTACAACAAGCAGAGCTCAGGTTGACGTGGTGGTGGTGGTACTGTGCTATGAGACACGTAATAGAACACAACGTATCTCCTCGAGAGAGAGATATTCCCCTTTGGTAGAACATGTAGATCTCATTATGACTCACGAGGAGTCCAACTCTGGTTCATGTTTGTTTTTCTTTACTCTCGTTAACTGATAATTACAAACAGAGCAAATTATTTTCTTCAAAAGTACGATGCAGTGTACAGAAAAGAAACGTTGTTATCTGGGTCACATTGCTGTATTTATATTGCATTTTTTTTTTCTTCTTTGGACTGGCTCTACGGTAAACAACGATGAAAGCAAGCGAGCGGCGTCCTTTGCGCACACCTGAGGCAGCAGCACATTTTGGCAGACCGTTCACGCTTTGGGAGGGATGAGCAACTAAAATTTAACTTTTCCTATTTTAAAACCTTTTTTTGGGGTCCCACTAGCACCTTCTATCCTCACAAAGTCCCATTTCTGACCATTGTGTCTTTCTCTCGTTTTGAGAAGGCAAAGGTTAAAAGTATCCCACGGGTTCTCAAAACAGGCTATCCAGATTTCATCGGCCGCTTTTGAAGAAAAAAATAAATATATATATATATATATATTTTTTTTTTTTCAAAAATGTTTTTTTTTTTTTTTTTAAGAAAAAAAAAATCAAAAAGATTTTTTTTGGAGGGGGGGGGGGGGGGGTCAAAGGTGGTACTGCAGCTGAAAATGCTCTGAGAGCCATTCAAAAATGAGAGAGGCTCTCTATTCAGACGTGGTAATTTAGCCTCAAACCTTTTGAAAAACGTTTTTGGGACATAAACAATATGACATAAATACTTTTTAAATGCATGTGTATCACCTTTAAGGCTTTTCAATCTAGCGCAGCGTAGTTCATTTGGACACGGAAGTTAGAGTCCTAAATATACCCCGGACACCCCCTCTTTCATTCACTAACATTTAATGAATTCATACGCCCACGTTCATTCTTACTTCATTCTCATTCGCTACAAGCTGCTTCACACACGCCCTCCTTTCTCAGTGTAGTCCTTATAAGCAGCCTCTGCTCACTGCTCATTCTACATGTTCAGCTGTCAGGTTGTGTGATGACGAGTGTTGGGAAAATCCTCCACCTCCCCGGCCTCCTCCCTGTGGCATTTAGCTTCAAAACCTGCACAAACTGTGAGTCAGTCCGTCAGTCAGTCCGTCTGTCACACCTCACACGTCACACTATTGCCCTGCTCATATCTCCGCAACCGTTGCCCCGATCCATGCCAAATTTTGCACACACGCTCCTTGGCTGCCAAACTACAACCTCCAAGGACCCCCGGAGCTCCAGGGACCTGGGGGACCCCCAGATGTAAAAAAAGACCAAATGTGCAAAAATGACCAAATGACCACTCCAACATGGCTGCTCACGGGGAATTCCCGGGGACCACCGACTCCTGGTGCTCCAGAACGGATGCCAAAGTGGTGGTGCCCCCAGTGGAGGACCCCCTCCACTGCAGCTCACATAAAATGCCGTAACTCGGGCTAGGAGTGTCCGGGAGAGCCGGGGCCGGTACCTATTCGTCCGCCAAGGCAACGCGGAGACCCCACCCCTCATTTCTCACATGGCCCTCTTCTAGCGCCACCATGAGGCCGATTCTTGCAAAACACATTTTTGGACACTGCTCCTACAGATTTTGCCCTAAAATCACGCACATCGGTACACAGTATGTCTACACATTTCCCACACAACTAGGAACCAATGGCAGTTACAGCCCTCTTTGTGTGTACATGTGACCTACGGTCGCTTATCTCCCGATTAGGGAGTCTTACTGGTAGGATAACATGTGGATTGTACTATGGTTATTACATGATTGTGGTATGATGAAATGTTGATTGTACTATGGTTATTCTATGTTGTGGTAATTTATGATGTAATTGGAAGTTCATGTTTCATGTACTTCTGTAACTTATGCTCTGCTCTGGGGGGTCTGAGATTGCAGATTCTGTGTTATGGTTACAAAGATAAATCTGTTATCATCAGAGCAGAGCCCATCTGCCAAACTCAATGCAATATCATTGCATAAATGGATATGTTTCTTCTAATAAATGTCATGTGGTTAACTCTAAGCTGAAGTGTTTAAATGAAATAGAGTTGTGCTCTGTAGCGATCAGAACAGTTGTTGATGTTCTGTAGCTCGCCAGGTGGCCACGGGGTTGTGGAGAGCGTGATCGTGGAGGGGCTCCTGAGACCAGGGACGTGCTGGCCATTGGGAAAAGCAGGACAACTCCCGAACGGCCGGTTCATTCCCGGCCATTAGGAAAAAATAAATAAAAACATGTCGGCCTTTGTTCCATTTTGGGGGCTGGGTGGCCAACAAAGTAAATCGTCACTGTTGGACAGAAACCTCGTATCTCCAAGTTTCAAATGTATTGTAGTGAAAACAGCAGATCTACAAGCACACAACGCCTCGCGGTGCGAGGCGTTGTGTGCTTGTAGATCGGCTGTTTTCACTAGTTTAAATCATTTTTTAAATGATAAATACAAAACAAACGGTTTTGAACATACAAGTTTTCACCCGACAACGACGAAATATAACTCATGTACAGTAATTGGCCCGCACTGGCTTGTCACTTGTCATGATCTGAAATGGCAAATCTTTGAGTAGCAGCAGCAGCGCTATAGAGAGAGATCTCTCTCTATAGCACACAATGAGGGCCTCTACAACTCTTTTTCCCGGGCTGAATCAGGGGCCCAGCATGTCCCTGCCTGAGACCATGCATTTTTTTTGTTTTTGGATAAAACAAATATCTCCAGTCAACCGTCGCCTGTCTGAGATGACAGCGTTTAACCAGCTCAACAGACTCTCCGGCATTACTGGCACTAGAATTACACAGCCAGCCGTGTTAGAGCTGCGTACGCATCGCTTTTTTCTCCGTCTCTCTTGGTATATCTCTCCCTCTTTACGGTGTGTCCCGTCTTTAACGGTTTAATAGGGCAACACTTAAAGGGGCATGAAACCCTACTGTAGGTTGATTTGGTTGGCTTTCCTTTACAGAAGGATAAAACATGGCAGGCTGACCTTATAGCGCACAAACGGCGAGCACGCCTAGGTGATCTGAACACACACACACACACACACACACACACACACACACACACACACACACACACACACACACACACACACACACACACACACACACACACACACACACACACACACACACACACACACACACACACACACACACACACACACACACACACACACATACTGTGATGCAAGCAGTACAGCTAATGTATAATGGTCGTGTTACTGTAGATTTAGGTGTGCCATTGTGCAAGCATTAAGCATTAACAACACTAGCCATGTTTCCATAAACTTATTCGAATTAGGGAAGTGAATTATCAGAAATACGCATTAAGACAAAGCGAATTTAGCATGTTTCCATTTGCGGGTGTCATTCGAATTAGCGACGTCGCACGAGTTGATCGGGCTGATTTTTTCAGACCGAACCTGAGCACTGCACGTCTGACTGCTGTGACTCGGTCGCTGTCTAGTAGTGGGAAGAAGGGGGGTTATCAATCATCATGGCCCCAAATAACCTTTAAATATCTTACAATTGGCGACGAGTCTCTTACGAAATTGGCAAGAGTTCCTCTCAATACATAAAGCTATATAACCTCTCCATCATCGGCAATAGTCAGTGGTGTGTGTTCCCCACACTGAGTCCCGCGCCCCCACCGTTGCGCAGCGCTCAGGTTCACCGGGAAAACCGCGGTTGCGTCGCTGCACAGTGCTCATCCTGCAAGTTTCAGCGTTCTCTGGAAGGTGGCTGATCTGTAAGCTCACAACGCGGTGCGGAGACACGGATGCAAGCTGCTGTGAGCTTGTAGATCGGCCACTTTTGGCGTGTGATGAGGAAGGATTAGCCACGGATGGCTTTGACTCCGGGAGGTGTAAACAGGAGGAATTTACACGCGGTCCGTGTCACTCCGTGTGTAACAAACAACCGGTTTGTTTTGTGGGCTAATGGACGTTAAGCGGCAGGGGAAAGTGTTAAATTGGAGGACGATATGGACCCAGAACGTGATAATCTATTCGCATTTATTGTCTGACCCGTTTCCATTTACAAATGCGCATTTCGTTTATTCGATAAAGCCTCAAAATCCACCTCCTCCAAGCGGATAATTTTTTTTGCGGATAATGAAAGTTTATTCGCATTTTGAAGTGTTTCCATAAAAAGATTTTGTGAATAAGCCATTAATGTGCAAAAAGCGGCTTTATGGAAACACCACTACTGTTGACTACTGACAATGCTTGCACACTGACCCACCTAAATCATTATATGTTTTTTATTAGCAGCAGCTCCCTTGCTTACATCACGGTGTACTATAAGGTCAGCCTGCTATGTTTTTACCCGTCTGCAGTTTTTAACCCGTAAACGGAAAACAAAATGCAGCCTAGGGGTTTCGTGCTTCCTCGTACTCATGTTGTCTTATACGTACTGTATCTGACCTTCTGAACTTAACATCGGAGAGATGTAGGGTTTATTATTAGGGTTCAAACTTCAACTTAAAGGGATATTCCACTTTCAAAAAACTTTTTGTCATTGTATGGTCTAATCAGGCTTGTATGGACACCCTGAACAGTTTTTAATTTTCTTCATTCAATATTTAGATATTTGATGTAAATGTTATCTGGCCCTCCAGGCTCAGGGCCTCTCCCCACACACACTCATTGTAACTTCAAACTTAATTTTAACCATGATAGATTCATTAAAAACACCCATTATTTTTTCTGGTGACTCATACTACCATCCTAATACGTGAGCAGGCCGTGTTTTTTCCATAACGTTTTTCATGTATTTTTAATAATTCTTTGGGAAAATGGGAAAAATTAAACACAATAAAAATATATGAAAAATACATGAAAAACTTTATGGAAAAAACACGGCCTGCTCACGTATTAGGAGGGTAGTATGAGTCGCCAGAAAAAATAATGGGTGTTTTTAATGAATCTATCATGGTTAAAATGGAGTTTGAAGTTACAATGAGTGTGTGTGGGGAGAGGCCCTGAGCCTGGAGGGCCAGATCACATTTACATCAAATATCTAAATATTGAATGAAGAAAATTAAAAACTGTTCAGGGTGTCCATACAAGCCTGATTAGACCATACAATGACAAAAAGTTTTTTGAAAGTGGAATATCCCTTTAACCCATTTAGAACAGGTACACATTATTGTGTATCATTATTTTATGCTTTAACTATTGACAAATAGCAGATATACAAGCTCACAGTTGTATATCTGCTCACTGCAAGCTTGTAGATCTGCTATTTTTTTTAAATTATGAAAATTAGAATCTTTTGGTAAAGCAAAGCCCTGCTTCATGATACAAGACCGTCGCACAAAACAGCCGATCTAGCATTTCTGAGCATTTAGGGAAAAAAAGTAAGTCTCTAGCCCATTCCTGTCAAGAGTTATGATTTTTTAAAGAATTAACCAACTGCCCACTGGAGTCAATAGGTTTCACACAGAGACCAGCTGGCGACAATTGAGTTGATTGATTGGAATGTCTTGTCTCTCTATGAATATACCTGTACATACCTGCACTATCCGAACTGTACTCAAAGATTACACATATTAACTAATTTAGTGCTGATCCCGAGAATACTCGTGAAAAGTACTTGAGTACCCGGAGTGCCAATCCCGAGTATACTCGTGAAAAGTAATATATTACTGTAACGGCGGTTATATTACCGAGTACAATGGCGGAAGGTCCGGAGCCGAAATCCGTCGCTGATTTCTCATCATCACGGCTCCACGAGCACAAAATAGTCATCCCATAACATTGAGGTGGACGGGGGATCTCATCTTTAATGTCCATTATCTCAAAACTACACTTTAGAAGCGAAGATGGAGGCAGATGCTCGCTTATGTTACACATGTATAAAAGCTCCGGTCCGCCATTACACAACTCCACGTGGACTACGATCGCTTCCTGTGAATGACGCGATGACGTCAGACCGGAAGTGTTTACGCTGTGGACTTCTGGCCTTCAAAATAAGATAACGGGAGTGAATGCAGCCTGAGGGTGGCATCGTGGACTTTATAATCCGTTAATTTCAGGAGCACTAAATGAGTTAGGCTCGAAAATTAATGAAAGTAAATATTTTTTTCTAAATTTTGAAAAATAATAATTAAAAAGTGGTTTAAAATGTAAAAATATCATTTTTAAAGTATTATTATTCACTGATATTCCCTTATTGAAACTGAAATAAAAAAACACCCAAAACCGGATAAAACCCGAAATCTTTCACGCGCATGGATAAGTCCATTCCTTGCAACACCCTAGATATTGGTCAAATTACGCCTCTGCTGCCCTGAGACAAAAAAGTTTGGGAACCCCTGCTCTACCTGGTGTTGGGCCTCCTCCAGGTTCCCACTGGCCCAGAGAGACAGTCCCAGACGATGTCGGATCTTGGCTTCATCCTCGCGCCGAGCCAGCTGCTCCGCGAGCCGTAGGCCTGACAGAGAGAGAGAGAGAGAGAGAGAGAGAGAGAGAGAGAGAGAGAGAGAGAGGCAAAAAACATTATTCAGAGCCAGGAGCAGGTATCTACCAGGTAACAGATGTAAGCGTAGCGTGGTACTGATGTTCTGACAGTGAACATATTTGGGCATTTGGCCTCGGCCGTAAAAATACCTCTCGCTGGGACTCAAACCTCAAACGGCCCTGCCTCTGTGAGAGGCGGTTATAGAGCACTACTAATCCGGCTGCCTGCCTAATCAATGCACGGGATCGACCCACTGGCTGAGCAAACACAAACACTCGTCGTACTCGACGGCTTGCATAAAAGGAGATCCGGCGGCGACTCACCAAACAGTGTAGTAAAGCAATCGCCAAATATTTACAAGCAAACGAGAGACCTTATGTAAACCCAAAGAACCAGCGTCCACCCGCCTTGCCCTCGCTTCGTTTGCAGTGCGCACACGCTAATGAAGTCTCCAGAAAGCCCAATGTAGTATCTGCTCGTGCACGTACGTGGGCGTACAGATGCATGCGCGAACGTGTACGCACGTGGGTGCGTGCGTGCGTGCGTGCGTGCGAGCGCTCGTTCCAGCCAGCGTGCCATTTTGTCAGATCACCTGGCGTGCTCGCCGTTTGTTTTTTCACTTCCAATCCGTCAAGCCGGCGAGGCGTGTGTCACATCTTCACGTGCGTCCTCCCGTCAGCCCTGCACGCCGCATTCTCGGTTCCTGTCCAATTACCGAGATGAAAATGCCACTCCCGTCCGTGCCGGAGGAGGCTGACGAGAAAGGACAGCCACTGTTTTGCCACACTTCAGCCACATACGTGCTAAATGCGCAGCAAGCACTCCGGGGGGGCTCCTCGGGAACGAACGAGGCTGTTGCTCATGCACAGACAGACTTGTTTACCTGTGTTGCATTGTACTTTGGTAGGTTACAGTCTGTTCTCTCTCGTTTTAGTGTGCGGAGGAGTGGAGGAGTGGAGTAGGGGGGTGGGGAAGCAAAATAAAAAAAGAAGAATAGGGTTTATTAAATGGGCCAAGCTATGCCACCTCGTTTCCATTCTTGCTTTTCTAGGCATTCCTGGAAGCCCGGGTCTTGCGGCAGCGTGACCCAGATAAAGCGAGGAGAACGGAGAGCGTGACCGGGGAAACACCCGGCCGATTCCAAAGCGAGGCCCCGGCACAGCACAGCACAGCACAGCACTCCGTCTCTCCTCCCGTAAGGCTCCGTGGCCGCCGCCACTCCGTCTGTAACGCTCTATCTCTATCGCTAGGGGTGTCACACCAAATTTCGGGGCCCTGGGTACAAGGATTCACTCACATGTTGTGCTTTAACTATTGAAAAATAGCAGATATACAAGCAGATATGCGAGCTTGTAGATCTGCTATTTTTGAAAAAATCGTGAAAAAACGTTTTTTTTTTTTTTTTTTTTTCAAAAATTATATCTATTTGGCCACGGACCCCCATCTCAAAATATTTAGTTCCAGGGACCACCCCCCCAGAAGCTAAATTTTAGTTACAGATGTTCGCTTAAAAAAATACATATAATATTCCAAAATTTGCACACATTTTCACAACTTTTCAAAAGCTAAATAAAGTACAACATACTAGGGCCCCCTCCACCTTGGGCCCTAGTAACTTAGTCCCACTTTCTCCCCTCCCCCCCCCCCCCCCCCCCCCCTTGTGACACCCCTGTCTCTCGCAAAGCAGAGCTGGCAGCACTTTGAAGGCTGCGATACGTTGTTGCCTCTCCTTATCTCTCCACAACCCCCCCCCCCCCATCCACCCCCCCTCTTCTCCACCTCCTCCCCCTCCTCTTGCCCTCCTTCTATTCCTCTCTGCTGTCTGCTCTGTTTCTCTCTGTCCCCCTTCTCCCAGGGGTGTCACACCAAATTCTGGGCCCTGGGTGCAAGGATTCACCGTGGGGGCCCCCCATAAATGGGAACGCATTATTATTATGCATTATTTTGTGCTTTAACCATTGAAAAATAGCAGATATACAAGCTCGCAGCGCGGCACTCTTGTAGATCTGCTATTTTTGGAAAAATTGTGAAAATTTGCGAAGTTCTTTGAATATTTTTGACACAATTCTATTAACTCTATCAACGCTTTGGACGTTCCCGTTCGCCCCATTTTTCCCAGCGCCGCGATGCCAATTGTACGTTCTTTGGCTCGTTCTTTTGTACCTTGGTTTGATGTCTGTAAACTGATGAGGGGTCGCGCGGGTGTGTACCGTAGGGGTGTCTTCAAAAATTCGACGAATCGACGCGTCGTTTTAAGCCCCCGGAATCGACGCTAATTGTTTGAGTCGAGCCATCAAAAATATATTATTTTTTATCACACCGGTGCGGTATGAGAGCGCTGGACTGTCATGTTCTTCCTATTTAGTCCCTACTTCCTACTGCTTGCAACTAGACTTAAAAATAAAACCAGTTCACGTGACTTGAAAGTTGCCTTGATCATATAACAAGGTGCTCTTATTTTGAAGTTAACCGCTTTGAAAGGAAATGCGTCGACTTGTTGTTATTCTACTTGTTAAAGCTGACCAAGAAGCAGCAGCGCGATGCGCTTTCACTTTCACTCACTGCCGCAGCTGACTCGCTGAGTGTGGCTCTGTGGTGGTGGTCTACCGTCTAAGGCAGAGGACTGCGGTGGAGTAGAGGACTTCTTAAAAAGTTTTAGATTATGACAATTTGCTTGCATTGTGATGCAGCCGTGTGCCGCTCTGCATCTCTGTGATGTTACATTATTGTTACCTTTAGCCTACTTTGGTGTTGTTTTTCCTCCTGAAGGAACAGGGCTAAATCGTTAGCATGCTAGCGCTTTAGCCCTGTTCCTTTAGCCTTGGAGAGGCATACAATCATTACAACCAGGCAGTTTTCAAAGCAGAGAATCCACCAATCATAGTGGTTTACAACAGCTGTTGTACCGGTACTCTATCAATGCGTCGCGGTCGCGCCTCCTCTCCAGTCATTAAAGCACAACTTTTTTTTTTCTTCTTTTTTTACACATAAACGATTCGTCGACGCGTCGGATTAACCCCCGCGACTCGAATCGACTTGATAAATCCTGAGTCGAAGACAGCCCTAGTGTACCGTAGAGACAGCTCCCGTAAAAGTGCTCTCAAAAACCCACTGGACGTTAGCATCAATGGAGTAACAACACTCTTCCTTGTTATTTTCTCTGGATCTATTGCTCTGTAGCGATTGAGCTGCCTTGACGGACGGCAGCCTACCGCGGCCATATTCAAGGTAAGGTGCTTTTGCTGGCACAAAACCCAATAAACAAATACAACATCTGGCAGTATAAGAGTTAATGTCTTCTAAATCCTTCGAAGGTTTTTTTTTTTTAAACAAACCTATGTTTCCATGTCAGTGGTTATCAAACCTTTCCATGTGAAGGAACTGCAAAATGATATGTATTTGGCCACGGACCCCCATCTCAAAACATTTCGTTCCAGGAACCACCCCAGAAGCAACATTTTAGTTTCTTTTTTCGCTTAAAAAAAAATACACATATTCAAAGATTTGCACACATTTTCACATCTTTTCAAAAAATAGCAGATCTACGAGCTCGCAGCGCGGCACTCGCTGCGCTGTGAGCTTGTATATCTGCTGTTTTTCAATAGCTAAAGTATAAAATAATTAAGGCTCTCCCTCCACCTTGGGCCCTGGTAACTCAGTCCCACTTTCCTCCCCAGCCCTGCCTTCTCCCCCTTCTTCCCTCCTCCTGTATTCCCTCCCTTCCCTCCTCCTCTACCCCCCCCCCTCCCCCTCCCCCCTTTCTCTCTCGCTACCTGTTTGTTTGATCTAGTCTGTTGTGGCAGTGCTTGCTGGGGAGTCGTGTTGCTGCTTGCTGCTTAGGCCTCATTAAGCTCCGGAGCTCGCAGAGAGAGAGAAACGGATCTAAATGATGCTCTTCTCTGACAGCCTCCACAACCCCTCGTTCTCCTCCACCACCCCACCCCAACCTCCGAGTCTTTTAATAACCCTCGAATACCTGCAACGAGTCGTGCCCGAGTCGCGTTAGATTTTAACCACTTTAAACCATTATTTTATGCTTTAACTATTGAAAAATAGCAGATATACAAGCTCGCAGCGCGGCACTCGGTGCCACGCTGCGAGCTCGTAGATCTGCTATTTTTTTAAATCTTGAAAAGAAGAAGTCTTTGAATATCTTTGACCCGCGATCTTTGACCCGACTTCTAAAAAATCCTTCCTCTAAATCAGTGGTTCTCAAACTTTTTTATGTCAAGGACGCCCAAAAATCACATTTTCTTTTGGCCGCGCCCCCCCCCCCCCCCCCCCCATCTCTGAGTTATAAAAGTTTGCTTTGAAAGATATATATTGAAAAAATGTGCAGACATTTTCACGATTTTTCAAAAATAGCAGATCTACAAGCTCACAGCGCGGCACTCGGTGCCGCGCTGTGAGCTTGTATATCTGCTATTTTTCAATAGTTAAATAATTCTAGACCTACATGGGTTAACACACACACACACACACACACACACACACACACACATACAGTACACACACCACACACACACTCCCACACACACGCACACACCCCTCAATCTTCTCTTCTACTGTGCTGCCGCGATAGTTCTTCATGATCAAGCTTTGAACATCAGCCCATTCCGTGTCGCCTTTATTCTCCAGCTGACACCCAAAATAATACTGTGAGTCATCTCTCTCTCTCTCTCTCTCTCTCTCTCTCTCTCTCTCTCTCTCTCTCTCTCCCTGCTTTGCGTTCTCCAAATCACCCCATTCCCTGTTTCCCTCTATCTCTATCTGGATCTCTGTTCTCTCGTTCTCTCTCCCTCCCTCCCTCCCTCCCTCTCTCCCTCCCTCCCTCGCTCCTTTTCCTTCGTCTATCTCTCCATCACATGTGTGTTCGTTCCTCCCATGCTGTATCAACTCAGTGCTTGATTTAGACTTAGCTGTGGAGTCGAGTCGCGCAAAACCAAAAGAAAATAGCAATCTACGAGCTCTCGACACATTGCGGCATAACATGTTGTGAACATGTATGTTTTCGGCACGACACCCACACACACATCCCACGAGCTATCACTATGTATGTGGGCGATCATACTGAATGTGATGCGTGTCAAGCAGCTGACCAAATTGGCCGTCTCCTTATGTCCCTGGCTACACCAAGGAGGGAGTATATGTGCGGGTGACCGGGGAATCTGTGTACAAAACGCATACGAGCGCACACAAAATAGAACCAATCCTATTTTTACAGCATGCATATCCGGGGCTCGCGCTATCCGTGAGCCTGGTGTAGCCGATATCATTGATATATATTGGATCTTTCCAAAACGTGCATACGCACGCAGGCCCGGCGTACGCACTGACGAACGTGAAAAAGCTTGGTGTAGCCCGGCCGTTAAGCTCACATGATTCATTGTACTCTTGCTGTCAAATAAGCTAAACCCAGTGCTGTGTGTGTGCGGGTGTACAGTCAGTACATGATGTGGCCTGCGAGCTAGTTCAGGCAGATACACTCCAGAGGTTTACATGCATACGCAGCACGTATGTGACGTGTCAAACTCAAGCATGCAGCTTGACCAATTGTCGGTTTATTTCAGCTCACCTAATTCCCTGTGCTTCCTCTTGTATTCAGTACCACCGAACGTCGTATTGCGCGCTGTTTGCTCCCAGCACCACCAGTAGGCTCTGCTTTCCCTGAGGGTTCTGTTTTCCCTTTGAGGGGGGGATATAGATGTATATCGTCGTTGTCGGGTGGAAACCTTGTATCTCCAAGTTTCAAATTTGTACGTTCTTTTGCAAAGTAAAGCCCTGCTTCATCGCAAAAGGCCATCGCACAAAAGTAGTGAAAACAGCAGATTTTTGTGTGCTTGTAGATCGGCTATTTTCACTAGTTTAAATCATTTTTAACGTGAAAAATGAAAAACGAATTTTCTGGACGGTTTTGGACGCACAAGGTTTTCACCCGACAACGACGATATATCTCCCCGCTCGTAAATGGTTGTCTTCTAGTAGCAGAGCTAGCAAGCCCTGAACGCCAAGAACAAACATAATATTCACACTATAGTATTTACATTTTGTGAATAAAACCTTCTCCGTCTTCGGTCCCCAGTCTGTCGGTTGAGCTCTCCGACTGAGCCGCGTGTAACGCAGGCTCGCCAGTGTGTGTGTGCGTGCGTTTGTGTGTGTGTGTGTGTGCCTGTGTGCCTGTGTGTGCGCGCGCATGCGTGCGTGCATGCCTTTGGTGTGCCCTGGAGCCACACACACACACACACAGTCACGTCCTGGTGGCTGACATGAGTACCAGGCCGTGGCTGGCTGCACCCTGAAGAGCATCTAGAGAACACTTTAACCATCAAAGACCTGGAACGTGCCCGAGTCGCGCTAGATTTTAACCACTTTAACCATTATTTTATGCTTTAACTATTGAAAAATAGCAGATATACAAGCTCACAGCGGGGCACAGAGTGCCGCGCTGCGAGCTTGTAGATCTGCTATTTTTGAAAAATCATGAAAATGTGTGCAAGTCTTTGGATATCTTTGACCCGATCTTTGACCCGACTTCTAAATCCTTCCTCTAAATCAGTGGTTCTCAAACCTTTTTCTTGTCAAGGACCCCCCAAAATGACAGGTATTTGGCCACGGACCCCCATCTCGAAATATGTTGTTCCAGGGACCCCACAGAAGCAAATATTTGAGAAACAAATGTTTGATTTTAAAAAGATAAATTGAAAGACTTGATTTAAAAAAAATAGCTGATCTACAAGCTCACAGCGCAGCACTCGGTGCTGCGCTGTGAGCTTGTAGATCTGCTATTTTTCAATGGTTAAAGCATTCAATAATTCTTGGCCCTAAATGGGTTAAAGCAAGGCTGACAGCTGGGAGATCCTCTGCAGCCCAGAGGGCTCTCATACACACACACACACACACACACACACACACACGCACACACACGCACACACACGCACGCACACACACACACACACACACACACACACACACACACACACACACACAAACTTTACACACACGTACACACACACACACAACATGTGTGCATGCCCGTGAGGGAACATAATTCCCATGCATTGTGTGACATGAAAAAACCCAACTGGTGGTGAGGCTCATGCACGCTCGCACCCACACACACACACACACACACACACACTGTACTCTCACACACACACACACACACACACACACACACACACACACACACACACACACACACACACACACACACACACACACGCACACACACACACGCACACATGCACACACACACGCACACACACACACGCACGCGCGCACACATGCATTTGCATACATAAGCCATTACTTTTGATCTATCCTTTTGATCAGGGCACTTCAAGAACACAGTGTAGTAGTACTCACACAGGCATATGCATGCACACACACACAGACACACTGTACTCACACACACACACACACACACACACTGTACTCACACAGGCATATGCATGCACACACACACAGACACACTGTACTCACACACACACACACACACACACACACTGTACTCACACAGGCATATGCATGCACACACACACACACACACTGTACTCACACACACACTGTACTCTCACACACACACACACACACACACACACACACACACACACACACATATACTGTACACCCACACGTGCGTATACACACGCACACACACGCACGCACAAACACTTAAACCCACTCGAGGCACTGTGACTGTGAGGAGGGGGTAAGGCCACACAAATTGCCACCTAATTAATGGATTTCCTGATGAAAAATGAATTTAATAAGAAGGAACCTGCAGGCAATCTCCATGCATACCGCTGTCTGCTGCCCTGCTCGCTGTGAGACGCACAGCGCACGCACGCACGCACGCACGCACGCACGCACGCACGCAGGCAGGCAGGCAGGCAGGCAGGCACGCACGCACGCACGCATACATAACAGATCGTATTCATAACGGATACTATTTATTCCACAATCATTTTGCGAAGTTACAGCTTGCGAACAATGAACATTCATGCTGTTCCAGAGGACATTTTAAAGCTGCAATCTTATCTTGCCCCAAAATCTCAGTATGCATTCCCTATTTGCATTGTTCCAGACTAAATCCTAGTTTGAATGAAAACGTCATTGTTTTAAACAAATATGGTATGTTAATGAAGCAATAAGCCACAAGAGGCGAGTGGTTACCTGGTATTTTATAACGGCTGAGACGAGAGGCGTGGTGAGACACGAGGCGAAGCCAAGTGTCTCCAACCCTCCCAGCCGTTATAAAATACAGGTAACCACATGCCTGGCGTGGCTAATTGCTTTTCTAAAACGGTTACAATATGGCAACATGAAAAATCATCGACATGTACCAATTAAAACTGTTCTATTTCACTAATAATTCACTACGAGGTCTGCAAGAAAGTAGCTCCCAGCTACAAGAAAGTAGTTCCCAGCTTTTTTGCCAACAACACCGGTGCAGATAATTGGTGCACTGTGGAACACTGTGGAAAGAAATAACACACCTGGGTTTGATATAAACTGATTCAAGGTGTGGGTTATAGTCTCAGATACCACAGCAAATCAGCAATTAAGGGAAACCAGCCAATCAGAATCAAGGAATGGAACTAGCCGTTTTAGGATGCAATATAACTAGCACATAATGAAAAAGTCGTTATTTTAAGCAATCTGTATGGCATGTTGATAACTTAGCACATCTGCAGTGGCTGGAGGTGGACTCCCTATACTCTTATAGGACACCTACTGGTTGAGAAGTAGTACTGCCTGGAGCTCATATACAAGCACTATCTCCGTTGGGGCCGAAGATGGGATTATAATTACCTCTAGTCTGAGTGGTAGGAATTTGGTCTACCATGCAGGAGGCCTGCGGTTTGAATCGCGGGGTATAGGAGGACATCAAAGTTAAACGGATTTATACAGCTTTAAGTGAAAAAAATACATTGTCTGTCAACGGGCTCCGAAGGCAGGGAATTACACGAGGAATTACACCAAACGGCATTAAAATTGTGAGCCCAGTTCCCTGTCTTTTTGTAGCTTTGGGACAAGGATTTAACAATTACAGTTGTGTGGTTTTGTCTCGTGAACATCCAAAATGTGTGCTACTACTGTATTCACTGCCACTGGGCTGCCTGCTTTAATACACAGTCAAATCCTCAGTGTTTATTTAACGCTGAGCGGGTACAAAATGTGACCAAAACCATTCATGTTGCATTATCATTTGGAGGTACGCTCAGAGGTACAAATCATTGGTGGAAAAACCTCACATGTCCCAAAACTGTTACTTTTCCGAATTCAGATGCCAAAAATAGCACAAAAAAAAAAAAGATAATATATATATATATATATATATATATATCCACAAGATCAAAACGCGTCATCATTTTTGCTACCGTTGTGTGACGAAGTAGGGCACGAATTTACAAAAAAAACATAAAAGTCGAAAAATGGAGACACAAGGTTCCTCCCCGAGCAGCAATGAAATCGTCGTTGTCTGGTGAAAACCTTGTATGTCCAAAACCGTTTGTTTTGCATTATCATTTAAAAAAATGATTTAAACTAGTGAAAACAGCCGATCTACAAGCACACAACGCTTGTGTGCTTGTAGATCTGCTGTTTTCACTACTTTTGTGCGACGGCCTTGTGTGATGACGCAGGGCTTTCTTTGGGAAAGAACGTACACATTTTAAACTTGGGAGATACGAGGTCTCTGCCGACAGTGACGAAAAAATGATGGTGATTATACAGAACTGCAGCCATTTCCAAGTCTTTACTCCACGGCTATCAACAACCACAAGTATTTATTCATAATCACAAACCCCCCTGCAGAAATAATATGCACACTGACGACGTGCTTATCTCCTGTGTGAAGTTTTCTATGAGCTTACTGGAAGTCTGCGGGGGGGGGGGGGCTGCTATGTGTTTCTTTGTTTATGTTTGGGTTTATCATAAATTCCCATTGAGCCCCGTATCATATGTAAAGCAGTGGCGCCGCTCTCAGCCCCCCAAAATATCGGAATAATATTTAATTTGAATCGCATCGCTTGCTCTTAAAGTCGACGCGTGGCACGACCATAATAACAGGATTAGTTGGTAGAATACATCCATTGATAGAATAACAAAAGCAATGCTGTGTTAATCAGAATAAAGTGCGTCCGTCTGATATTTTGTTCGAGGCTTGGCTTGCCCTTTATAATGCTAAATTATAAGCAATCAATTGTTTACACGCTCGGAGTTGAATGAATGCTGTGGGATCTTCTCATTGTGCAGAAAGAAGAAGAGACGGGATGCGTGTCAGTTAGCATGTAGAATGACACAAATTATTTGTTTATCGCTCGGTAATTGACTTCAGCTGTTGTCTTGAAATTCTGGAGAACACAGTGGAAAATTAACACCGGTCACGCACGCACACGCACACGCACACACACACACACACACACACACACACACACACACACACACACGCACACACACACACACACACACACACACACACACAGGCACATAGGCACACAGTAAAATAATTAGGTCCATTTTGGTTCCCTGTGGACCAGGGACGTGCAGAGAATGTTAGAGAGGCAGGGGCTGAAATTTCTAAAAGGGCCTTTTGGTGAAAATATTGAAAATAGCCGACCTCCAAGCTCACAAAGCGTCACGCTGTGACGCGTTGTGAGCTTGGAGGTCGGCTATTTTCAGTACTTGATACCACACTAAACTAAGCATTAAAAAGGCAATACTGGAGATGTGGCGTAACGGCATGGATTTCTACACAGAGAGGACAATTCTTTCAACATAAGATGCTGCATTCAAGTTCAGGAGAGTTTGGACAAGGCAATTCTCTTGAATGCTGCCTTTAGGTATGGCATGGAAAGTGGGGCATTTGCATTTCTTTCACCTTAGTGAAAACGGCATTCATGGTCTGGAGAGGGCACTTTTTTACAGACGGGTAAAAGGGCAGGGGCTCAAGCCCCCTTTGATGTCTATGTGTGTGCACGTGCCTGCTGTGGACGCTCTCAAGAGTTAAATTAACTGAGGGTTTTACTGCGCACACACACACACACACACACACACACACACACACACACACACACACACACACACACACACACACACACACACACACACACACACACACACACACACACGCGCGCGCGCGCGCATGCATGCACATTTTGAGGTCGCACTGCAGTGTCACTATCTGCACTAGTTTATGGATGCGTTCCTGGTGTCTTCTCTCCAATTAATCTTTTTCAGGAAACAAAAACAAAACCCAGGCAGTGCAGCGTGAAAAGAAGATAAAAAAAGAAAGGGAAGAAAAAGTAAAAAATAAAAAAATAATAAAAAAAGACAGATCAGCATGATGAGGAGAAAATAGAAGAACCGGAGGGGAACAGGGGGGAAAAGAGAGAGAGAGAGAGAAAGAGAAAAAACCTTGGCAACTTTTAGGGCTGGGCAGGTTGGCCAGGAATAATTGGCTGTCAAGGTTGGTGAAGGCGGTGTTCTTTTTCAAAGCCGGTCCGTAGGAACGATCCAAGGACAAAACGGTGGGACAACATGGGGAGGACAGGGTGGCTGGGGGGAGATGGAGTGGCCTGTCGCCTTTGCTTCCAATAAAGCTCAAGCAGCGGCCCGGAGAAGGTGTCTGGGGCCGCCGCACGCCACGCAACTTCACGGCGCCGTAGGCCCGGATGACTCACACATAGAGCAGATATAGAAGATGAGCAGGCATATTATTCCTGCCCCCCCCCCCTCTCTCTCAGTGTGGGAAAATAACCTGAAATAACCGACCTCGCATGCAAACCCGTTCACTCAGATCAGCCAACACAGGGATGCTGACAGAACCCTCCACAAAAGTCCACTCGTCCTAGACAATTTGCCCTCCTGGCCCCCAAACTGTGGAATAAACTCCCTGTCGCACTTAGAACAACAGACTCACTCCCTAGCTTCCGCAATAGACAGAAGACTCACCTCTTCAGACTCCACCTAAACCCCTAGCACTACTGTAACACTCCCCCTTCCCTCAATGTGCGCTTTTTTTTTGGGGAGCGGACGTTGAAAACGTGTGACATGTTTTAAACTCTTAGCCTATAACGACATGGCCAAAATATGGACAACAGGTTCAAAGTGGTCGGTGAGCGTAAAGGTGTAGGACCACCGCTGGGATGGCCTGGCCGACCCCAGATTAGCATGTGAGGACGGAGCCATGTCGTGTTGCTGCTCGTCACGTCCCTTTGGTGACAAATACTTCTCGCATTGTCCATTGCAATAATAATGGGTTTTTGAGATCCCTGCATGGCTGGCTGGTTGGCTGGCTGGCAGGTTTTTCTTTTTTTTTATTTTATTCACCATAATCTGCAGGGCACAATGAAGCGTGAGAGGCAGAAGTGTGTCAGGTAGAGGGTGTGAAAAGATCCGTTGGCAGCTTGTCGGGGAAGTGCCACAGGAGAGACGGCTGCTGCATATAGAGAGAGGTGTGAGGAATGGTGAACAATATGCAGGCCAAATGCCCCAGCAGTGTGCAGCACGCGTGCACGGATATGCTGTCTACAGGGGCGTCACAAGCAGGGGGGGGGGGGAGTAGGACTGAGTTACTAGGTTACTAGGGCCCAAGGTGGAGGGGGGCCTTAATTATATTATACTTTAGCTATTGAAAAATAGCAGATATACATACAGTATATACTGTATATTTTTGAAAAGTCGTGAAAATGTGCGCAAATCTTTGAATATGTGTATTTTTTAAGCGAACATTTGTAACTCAAATTCTGCTTCTGGGGGTCCCTGGACCCAAATATTTTGAGATGGGGGTCTGTGGCCAAATACATATCATTTTGGGGGTCCTTCACATGAAAATGTTTGAGCACCACTTACATAGGAACATAGGCTTTTCAAAAAATCTTAGAAGGATTTGAAATATTCAGACAAATTTTCACGATTAAAAACAAATAGCAGATCTACAAGCTCACAGCTCTTCTTTACCGTCCCAAGGATAGGTAATACTTCATTGCTGTTTCATAGTTCCTTACTACCACTCCTATTGTACTTCCCTTTACACCTGACTTAAGGTGGTTGCACACTGCACTGCATGTTTTCGTTGCGTTTTGGAAATCCGAAATCCAAAAGCCAGGGAGAGAGAGAGCAAGCAAGGGACTTAGTGCAACAGCTGCGAAAATCGGAAAAAATCAACCCTGGTCCGAAAATAAATATGAAACGGGCGGCAGTGTGCAAACGTGATTGACATAACATGAGGTTGAAATTTTTTATTCACGCGCTCCGAAATTCACTCCGATATACGGCCCGAAAAACGCAGCAGTGTGCAAAGACCTTTAGACCAAATTACGCACCGGTGGTGTCCCACACACCAAAGATGGTCAAACAAATATTATCTACAAGCTTTGTGAGCTTGCAGATTGGCGCCATCTTCGGGGCAAACACGCAATGCACAGCTAAGTATAAATCAGGTTTTTTAACCAACCAACCAACCAACCATCACATCCCGATCTAGGCTAGACTAGGTCATGGTCATGGCAGAGGCGTCGGCGCTGCGGGGGTCGTGCACTCCGATGATGAGGTCATTGGTTCTCCTGGTTCCCTCCACCAGCTTTAACTATTTTTCAATAGTTAAAGCACAAAATGTGAGTGAATCCTTGTACCCAGGGCCCAGCATTTGGTGACACCCCTGACTGTCTATGCACGCACGTGCTGCACATACAGTGACAATGGCAATACTCACAAAGCCTGCAGTATACACATACTGTCAGAATGGAGTGGGCGGTGGGTATTTTACTCCTGTGCCACCCGGGCACCCCTTGGTTGTTGTATTTTAAAGCAGTTGACGTAGGTTAGCATATAGATCGTGCCATTTCAAAACTTCACATGTGCTGCCATTTTTAGGGGATTTGCAGAACAGTGAGCTTGTAGATCAGGTATTTTTGCTATTTTTATGACCTTCTCTGACTTGGATGTTTAAATCTAGCTACTGCATATGAAGATGGATTCAATGGATGGATTCAATAGGAATGGAGTGGTTTCTTGCCATTTGCGAGTTTCTGTGAAAAATATGCTCCGTTCTCCATAGAAACATGAAAACAGGGGAAAGAAAACTGTGGAAAGAAAATGCATTTACTGGACATTTTCCGGAAAAGAGCAGTAAATACCTCGTATCTCCAAGTTTCAAGTTTGTACGTTTTTTCACAAAGCAAAGCCCTGCTTCATTATGCAAGGCCGTCGCACAAAAGTAGTGAAAACAGCCGATCTACAAGCACACAACGCCTCGCACCGCGAGGCGTTGTGTGCTTGTAGATCGGCTGTTTTCACTAGTTTAAACCATTTTTAAAATGATAAATACAAAACGAACGGTCTTGGACATACAGTACAAGGTTTCCACCCGACAACGACGATATGGGATGTACTGACTTTAGATTTCCACAGATCTATCAGACGGCAGAGATTTCTCTGATCGTCTGGTTTCTCACTACTACACAGGAGATGCATCAAATACCTTCATCCAAGTAAAGGTATTTTAAGCACACATGCAAACAGACACACGCACACACCCACACACCCTCACACTCACTCACGCACACACACACACACGCACGCACGCACGCACGCACGCACGCACGCACGCACGCACGCACGCACGCACACATGACCTAATAAAAAACACAGCGAAGGCTTATAGCTAAGAAATAGGCACACGGAAATCCACATGCACGATAGATAGCACGAATTCCACCGACTCTTAAGCCCGGCAGCTTTGCAGACATCAAAGTGGATCCTCCGCTCCGCTATCCTCCTCCCAATAACCACCGTCTCCCTCCGTCTGTATCTCTCTCCACTCACCTTCCTGCAGGTACATGACGGCCTGTGAGTAGTTCTGCAGCGCGTGGTGTGTCCTCCCCAGGCTGCCGTAGGCCAGCGTCTTGGCGGCCAGGTCGTTGGTCTGCGCCGCCACGCTGAGGTGCTGCTCCTGGAACACCACGGCCCGCTCGTAGTTCCCCAGGGACTCGTAGGTGAGGCCCAGGTTGCCGTAGGCGCGGCCCTGCATGGCGGGAGGTAGGGATTAGTGTTGACAGAAAATGTTGATTTAGTTTTAGTCATAGTCTTTTGAATGAAACGTCATTGAATTTTAGTCGTAATTTTGTCACCTGAAAAGTTTTAGTTTTAGTCGACTAAATATCACAAGATTTTAGGCGACTAAATCTACAGTTGATTTAGTCAACTAAAATGTATTTTGGCAGGCTTTGATGACATCATAATGAAAATAGCCGATCTACAAGCTCATGTGAGAGCAACCAAACATAAAATGACTCTCTTCTCCACTAGTCCCTCCCCAAAGTTTTAGTCTAGTTTTTATTTTGTTGATGAAACCGTCAATATATTAGTCTTATTAGTTTTAGTCATCACAGCTTAGTTTTTATTTAGTTTTCGTCAGTGAAAGAAGAAACAAACGTACATAGCGGTAAAAGAGTTAAAACTCCACCATGCGATTATTGTGAGTGTTTCCTAATCACGATAAATGGTGTTGGAACAACAGAAGTTCAGGAGAGAGAGAAACACACCATGACTCCACCCCCTCTCCACCTACCTGCCCTCACGCTACCTACCTGGCCTACCTGGCCCTTAGCTCCGCCCCCCTTTTATCCTCACTCTAACTTCCCAGAACCCCTCTTGCTTTTTCGTACTCCAGGGTCTGCGACCCTCCCCGGAACCAATACCCTCCCCAACCCCTTTCCATCGACTCATTACTGATTGATTTCATTATTACCTCTGATTGATTCACCATTGTTCGTCATAGATCCATGTCTGCTCATCGATCACTGCTCATTATTTATCTGCCTTTACTTCATTAAAACCCTTAAACCCGTTCATGGTGTGTTTCTTGTTAGCTAGTGAAACGATGATATAACAAATTATGTTCCCATGGTCCCTACCTGGCGGGCCGGGCTGCCCGTCTCCTCGGCGATCTCCAGGTCGCTCTGGTGGCAGCGCAGCGCCGTCTCGTACTCCCCCATGGACTGGTAGACCACGCCCAGGCCGCAGCTGGCGTCGCCCTCCAGCGGCCGGTCCTGCTCGTCGCGGGCGATGCCCAGCTGGCGCTCCAGGCAGGAGATGGCCTGCTCGTAGTTGCCCAGCTGGCTGTGCAGGGCGCCCAGCTCGCCGTAGGCCTGGGCCTTGCCGCCGCACTCGCCCAGCTCGTGGGCCACCACCAGGCGCTTCTCGAAGCACACCAGCGACTGCTGCAGGTTCCCCATGGCCCTGGAAGGGGGGACGAGGAGAGAGCATTCAGGCTGGGTGTTGGTTTGGAAAGAGAATCTGGATTTAGTTTTTAGTCCTAGTCTTTTGCATAAAATGTAATGTAGTTTTTGTCATATTTTTGTCATATTTTAGTAATCTGAAATGTTTTAGTGTTAGTCTAGATTTTAGTCGACTAAATGTACAGTTGATTGAACGGTATTTTAGCAAGCCTTGATGATGTCGTAATGCCTGATTTTTCCTTTGGTTGTGTGTTGAAAATAGCCGATCTACAAGCTCACAACGCGTCGACGCGTCGTGAGCGTCTATTTTCAAAGCGCAACCAAACATAAAATTATGTGTCTTTTTAGTTCTACTGGATCTCTTCTCCACTAGTCCGTTCCTGACATTCTAGTCTAGTTTTTATTTAGTCTTAGTTTTAGTCATCGTAGCGTACTTTTTATTTTGTTTTTATTCCGTTTTCGGCAGTGACAAAAAGGTATTCAACAAAATATTTGTCATCATAGTTTTAGTCGACGGAATCGACGCTGGCTGTGAGCGGCGGGGATAGGTTGGGTCAGAGAGAAGCAGAGTCTGAGATAATAATCAAATAATAATCCTACCCCACCAGGAACCAAGCTGCCGTTGGCATTTGCTGCTGCTAAAACTACAAACGCAAAGAACATTCCTCCCAGCGCAGTAAACAGAGCCCTCGTAACCCTATATATACATTATCTGTCTGGTTATCTCCTATCAAGGGACTAATACATCCTTGTATTTTCTTCCCATTATCTAATGTGGCAAATATGGCTGCAGGGTGCCATTCTAGGAGACTGAGAATGTATTATGTTGTCACAGCAGCAGGTGTTCCGTCATTAGTAAAGACCTGCACGAAACAACAACTAAATGCACATTTAGTTTCCTGACAATCAGGCCCGCCAACGTGGATTCCCCCACTGTTTGTGTGCGTGTGTGTGTGTGTGTGTGTGTGTGTGTGTGTGTGTGTGTGTGTGTGTGTGTGTGTGTGTGTGTGTGTGTGTGAGTGTGTGTGTGTGTACACATGCATGTGTGCGTGCAAGTGTACATCTATACTATAATTTTGCGAATGTCTGAGTGAGTGAGTGAGTGAGTGAGTGAGTGAGTGAGTGAGTGTCTGTCTGTCTGTCACAGCGTTTCTCCTCGGTGGCTGGAGCAATTGATCTGAAATCGCATCACCATTAGCATATGAACACACCTGACATAACTGTGAAGCCCGTTTGTCACTTTCACAAATCGTATGCTGTATATTAGCATTTTTATGGTGTATCTATATCTATTTAGCCTACAGTACCTTTTGTGACCACACATGTTAAGGGAGGGGCGCTGTTGTTCAGGCCATGCACAATCACACACAAACCCACACACACACACACACACACACACACACACACACACACACACACACACACACACACACACACGGGGGGGGGGGGGAGGGGGTGTGCAGGCAGGCGGGCGGGCGGCGGGGGGGGGGGGGGGTCTGGCCCTGTTACAGATGTTGTCCAAAAATCATGCAGATCGGTACACAGTATCTCTGTAGCCGTTAAATGGAACGGGTATTTCTTACATTGATGCTCCTACATATTAGCATGCAAGCACCAGTTAAAGTTACTTTCCATCCCTCATATACTGTGTGCACAGTGCACATCCCATAACCCACACACTGCACATCATTTCGGAGCTCATATCTTTGAACGGGTAAGGGCTAGTTTTTGTTATTAGAGCAGCGGTCTTCAACGTTTTAAGCCCAAGGACCCCTTAGCTGAAAGAGAGATGAAGGGACCCCCCAATTCCATATACTTTCATCTTTTGACAGCACAATCATCAGTGTATTTTGGATTCATGTCAATTTGTGTTATCAGATATTGAACCATTTGAACTGTCAATACTTAATAATAAACTTGACCTCTCACTCTGCTCTTTTCCCCCTCTACACCAAAGCTCTTTGCCGAAAATAGACGATCTACAAGCTCACAACGCCTCGCAGCGCGGGGTGTTGTGAGCTTGTAGATCTGCTATTTTTGGCTTACTGTATGTTCTCTGAATATGGAAGCTAGGGTTCGAAGTACGGTACAAGTACGGTAGTTACTGTAAGTAAATGTACTTAGTTACTTTACACCACTGACGCCAGGTTACACTGAGCCAAGGTGTCCGGATTGCTAAACCGTGTGTGTGTGCGTGCGTGCGTGCGTGCGTGCGTGCGCGCGCGCGTGCGTGTGTGCGCATGCGTGCGTGCGTGCGTGCGTGCGTGTTTACAGTATGCATTAAAAGCTAGTGTTGCGATTGCAAGTGAAAAAAATAAATAAATACTGCGCTGGGATATTTTTAAAAGATTGGGCAGTGGGGGTGAAAGATAATGCTATTTACCCTCTGCTTGCTCTAGAAGATGGCTCAGCTGTCACCATCCAGTTAGATATTCTATGACTGGAGAGAGAGGCATTAATCCCATCTCTGTGTTTTTTCAACTTAACTGCCCGGCCGGGCTTCAAAACTCCACTGACTGCATTCAAATGCTCAGGCCCTGCAACAATAGTTGGATGTGGTTTCAGAGGGAGCATTAGCCAGAATAAAGAGAAAGGCCTTGAGAGTAATTAAGCCAGTTAGACCGCATTATTGAGCATCATTTTATGCTTTGACTATACAAAAATAGCAGATATACAAGCTCACTGCGAGCTTGTAGATCTGCTATTTTTGAAAAATCGTGAAAATTTGTGCAAGTCTTTGAATATTTTGACCCCGATTCTATAAGTGTCTTCTGAATTCTTCTAAGGTTTAAAAAAAAAAAAAAAAAAAAATGTCAAGGACTAGAGATGGACCGATTGCAAAATTCTTGGCCGATACCGATCCACCGGTTTTATGAAGGTCTGACCTGCCAAAACCGATTTTTCCGATACCGATTTCTTTAGCTAAGAACTAGGAAATAGGGTTGCTCCAATACCCTTTTGTTTCAGGCCAAGTAGGCCTACAAGACATACTTCAATTTGAGTACCAATAAGCTAGAAGAACACTAATGCCAAATCAATCACAATAGTACAATATCCAAAATCACAGACAATATCCAGTCTAATATGACCGTCTGGACTAGGCAGGAGGAAAGCAGGTGACGCATGCTTTTTTCCCCCCTTCTTTTTGGAGACGACATTGACACAGGATTATGGAATATATCCTTACATTGCAAAGGTAATCAGCACCATCTGTATTCTGTAGGCTGCCTCCAAGTAGACTGGCTGCTACTTGCTAATGTTTACGTCACAGGACCGAGCATCATGCTGTGCAGTGCAAGAGATACAATTGGCCGATTTTGGCATATTTATGTCAGTGACCTGCCGATCACCGATTTGGCCGGTTTGATATGATACCTGCCGATTTCTGATATTGGCCGATACCGATGTCCATCCCTATCAAGGACCCCCAAAATGTATCTATGTATTTGGCCATAGGCGACCCCCCCCATCTCAAAATATTGTATCAGGGACCCCCCAGGAGCAAATATTTGAGTTACAAATGTTCACTTTTTAAAAAAAGATACTTGCACAAATCGTCATGATTTAAAAAAAATAGAAGATCTACATGCTTGCAGCTAAGCTTGGATATCTGCTATTTTTCAATAGTTAAAGCATTCAATAATTCTAGGCCTAAATGGGTTAATGTTACGTGATATGAGAGATGGGAGAGAGGAGGGGTTGTGATGCCTATTATGCTCTTCTGAACCAATGCACGGCTCATATCGTCTTGTGTCTGATGGCTGTGGTGGCTTGTTGACAGCGATGGAAGAAGCACTCACGTCTTTTACTTAAGGAGATGTATCAATACTGCAATGTAGAAAGAGTCTGTTACACTTAAATCCGGTAATCAACATTTACTCGAGTAAAAGTACAAAAGGCATTGGCATCAAAATGTATTTAAAGTACCAAAAGTAGAACTCCTTATGCAGAAAAGTTATCTGGTAGATCTACAAGCTCACAATGTGTCGCAGACATTTAGAAAATCTTTCCCTATAATGACATCCAAAGTGGTTTAAAGTGGTTAAAACCGTATTTTTGGGTGCCCGCTGGCCTACTGGTCCAGGCGCATACCACATAGGCATTGCCACATAGGCATTGATGCCTGACAGCGCCGCCGGTTCGATTCCCGATCCGGACGACCTTTGCCACATGTCATTCCCCATCCCTCCCCCTATTTCCTGTCAGTCTACTGTCCTATCAAACAAAGCCATAAAAGCCCTAAATAACTAATCTTTAAGACCGTATGTTCAACTAAAAAGGTGTCCATGCAACTGCTCTGCGTTGTGAGGCATGCACAACACTTCTTTTCCGGCTGAAGCATAAATTATGTTTATGGAGAAAATCAGCTGCCTTAGTGTTTGTTTTGCAGTATTTCATCACAGGATGTTATCAGCTCTCAGACGCACAAGGGAGGGGGGGGGGGGGGGGGGGGGGAGAGAGAGGAGAGGGAAGAGACAAAAGGTTGTCCCGAATTAACTGTACCCCCCCCCCCCCCCCCCCCATCGTCTGTGTGCCAAAGCCTCTTTGCATACAAATCAGCAGGCACGTGCACACATAGACATGAAAGGGGGCTTGAGCCCCTGTCCTTTTAACAGTCTGTAAAAAGTGCCCTCTCCAGACCATGAATGCAGTTTTTACTATGGTGAAAGAAATGAAAATGCCCCCTCTTTCCATGTCATACTTGAAGGCAGCATTCAAGAGAATTGACTTGTCCAAACTCTCCTGAACTTGAATGCAGCATCTTATGTTGAAAGAATTGCCCTCTCTGTGTAGAAATCCATGCTGTTACGCCACATCTCCAGTATTGCCTTTTTTATGCTTAGTTTAGTGTGGTATCAAGGATGAAAATAGCCGACCTCCAAGATCACAACGTTGTGAGCTTGGAGGTCTGCTATTTTCAATATTTTCGTCAAAAGGCCCTTTTAGAAATGTCAGCACCCTGCCTCTCTAACATTCTCTGCACGTCCCTGCAAATCAGGCTCGGCCCCCCAAAAAAAACAGGGCTGCTGCTGAGACAGCTAGCGGCACACATTCCACCACCCGTTGCTCAAAGGCACATTGGTCGCGGCGTCTCCAAACCACGGTGGTCCTCCAACAACCGCAGCAGCTCAAAGAATGAATGAACAAGATTATGCAAAGCAGGATTTGCTGCGATTATTATTAACATGGAGTCAATGCCCTAACAGTACCTGTCACTGTAACAAGAAGCAGGAAATTGATATTGGCAGCTTATTCTAGAGCCTAATTTATGTTCCTGTTGCTTGATGAACATTTCTGGATGCACAGCACCGTCGTACGTCAATGTATAAATTGGGCACAGATGAATCTTTCTACCAGCAGTGTGAGGTACAGTTTCATGACAGCACAAATCACAGGTACAAGGTCAACTAAAAGAAGATCCTATTAAGCTATTCGGCTTATTTTCACGGGGGGAAGAACTCAATATGCAGAAGGGTCGGTATGCCGACGATCTAAACCCGTCGTCAGGTTAGCTACTCACCAGCGTCGTCAGTTTAGTTACTCGCGCCCGTCGGGGGAGAGTAACTAACTTTAAACTAGTGACAGGAACCATAAAGTTTATTAAGTGCTTAATAAAGAGTGTTTATTAAGGTAAGAAAATCTAATGTGATGTTCGGGAAAAATGAATGGGGTCCAATGGAGAACATATTCCCTTTGGTACCAGCCGGGGGGGAAAACAGCGACACCAGCGGCACTATCGTAGGAACCTTTAGTTCTGGGTTTGTTTCATGTTAACTCTTTTACTGCTTCGGAAGTTCCCGTTCGCCTCAATTTTGACCCAAGCGCGCTGCCAATACAGCTCGTTCTTTTTACCTTGTCTGATGACTGTAAGCTGATGGGGGGTCGCGCCGCTGTGTACAGTAAAAACATCTCCCGTAACGCTGCTCTCAAAAATCCACCGCACGTAAGCAATAATGGAGTCGCTGTTTTCTGTGGATCTGATCTAGAATTTGAATTTCTATGCTCTGAATGGATGGCAAGCGGAGCGGCCCAATTCACATTCATTCTTTGCATAAGGCTGCCCTCTGCCCGCCAGCTTGGCTAAAGTACAAATATAATACATCCAATTTAAAAAAAAATGTTTGGAAATAATTAATAGATCATTTTCTATAACATCGCAAAGGTAAGCTGCTTTTTGCTGGTACCAGCCCCAATAAATAAATAATAAATCTGGCAGTAGAACTGTTAAATCTGGATAACTGGCCCCCTGCTGGTTTGAAACCAATGCTGCTAACCTGTGTCCATTGCCGAGGCCCCGGTAGGCCTTCTCCTGGTCCTGCATGCGCCCCAGGCTCTGGGCCACCGACAGGTACTGGTCGTAGTACTTGATGGCCTCCTCGAAGTCCCCCAGGGCCTCGTAGCAGTCGCCCAGGCTCCCGTAGGCGCGGCCGCGGTCCAGCACCGCCTCGTTGCCGCTCAGCTGCTGCAGCGTGGCCAGCTGCTGCTCCAGGTAGCCGATGGCCTCCTCCATCACGCCCACGTTCATCTTGGTGATGCCCATGTTGCCGTAGACCTGCACGCGTACAGTGGTGGGAGAAAATTAATCTTGTTTAGGCCTAGAATTATTGAATGCTTTAACCAGTGAAAAATAGCAGATATACAAGCTCACAGCGCGGCACCTGAGCTTGTATATCTGCTATTTTTGAAAAAGTCGTGAAAATGTGTGCAAATCTTTGAATATATGTATTTTCAAAGCCAACGTTTGTAACTCAAATTTTGCTTCTGGGTGGTCCCTGGAACTACATATTTTGAGATGGGGGTCCGTGGCCAAATACATATCATTTTGGGGGTCCTTCACATGAAAAGGTTTGAGAACCACTGACATAGTAGTCTCTCAAGAACAGACTGACTGAGCTCCAGTTAAGTGAAAAGGACTTTTTCTTTGACGATGGCTGGCCAGATTGCTGACATAGAAACATAGGTTTTTCAAAAAACCTTAGAAGGATTCAAAAGACACTTATAGAATCGGGTCAAAATTCAAATTTTCACAATTCTTCAAAAATAGCAGATCTACAAGCTTGCAGCTGTGAGCTTGTATATCTGCTGTTTTTCAATAGTTAAAATAATAATACACAATAATGTGTACCCGTTCTAAATGGGTTAAAGGAGTAGTTCACCCCCAAAATGACTTTTTTTCTATTGATTACTCAGGCCATGGAGAGTAGAGTTCAATAAGATTTTTTGGTTTTTGTCACATTCCTAAGACAAAATTTTGATTCGAGTAAATTTACCCCCATTGATTCCGGATGGTGACCCGTTTCGAAACGGGTCACCATCCGGAATCAATGGGGGTAAATTTATTGTTATCACATTTTTGTCTTAGGAATGTGACAAAAACCAAAAAATCTTATTGAACTCTACTCTCCATGGCCTGAGTAATCAATAGAAAAAAAGTCATTTTGGGGGTGAACTACTCCTTTAATCTCGTTTTTTGAGCGGGGGTCAGTCGCTCCTCAGAGTGACTGTCCGTTCCTATGTCCCCGTGTCCCTATGTCCCTCTGTATCATGAGCTGCAATACCGCTGGTGACCAAGTGGCGCTGTTGCGTCTCTCACACACACACACGCAAGCACACAGACACGCAAGTAAAAGTCCGGTAATCAAAATGGACTTGAGTAAGAGTACAAAAGTATTGGCGTCAAAATGTACTTAAAGCACCAAAAGTAAAGGTTGTCATTGTGCAGAATGTCCTATTTCCTATAAGTTTTCAAATGTATAAAAATCCTTTTAAAATAGCCGATCTACATCGCATTGTGAGCTTATACTGTAGATCGGCTATTTTCAAATGGCCGAAATGTATTCAGGGCTGAAGTGGTTAATGCATGTTTTGTAATAATTATCAAAAAATCCCCAAAGTAACTAGTAACTAAAGTTTTCAAATAAATAGTGGAGTAAAAGTGCAACATTAAAAAAAATGTCTTTACAATATTTAATTGATGTTTAATGTAAATTGTTGATGCATATGTGACATGAATAAAGATATTGGACAAAAAAAAAGTGCAACATTTGCCTCTGAGATGCAGTGGAGCAGAAGTACGCGGCTCGTGTGGGACAACGATGGCATGGATGCGTGTGTAATGGCAACTAATAAGAGATTGAGAAAAGAAAAAACACAAAAATAGCGTAAAAGCTTATGGGCTCCACAAAACCGGAGTAGTCCTAGCCTAGTTCCAGACCCTGAATCGCTAGCCACACCCCTTTAAAATTTTGTTTTGGCGATTCAGGGGTCTAGAATTGCTCTCATTGAAGAGGCTTTCCTCGTTCAAAAATCCGTACGGCGAATCAGCGTTTTGAATCAGCGTCTCGTGATCAGCGTGGGTGGGGATTTCCCAGAACTCATGTGCAATTCGCCGCCGCCGGACGGGACCACACACATCGCCGTCGCGGTAAAATGAGGTAAATTGCGGTAAAATGCGATCGTATCGATCTCACTATGAAACATCAGTAGCAGACATGTTATGTTGTGTTTGATTACTAATTCGTTGTGCTCCTATTCCTGCTGTTTCATTGGTTAGCATGTAGCACTAGCAAGCAACAGGCTAGCCACTAGCCAGCCACACATAACAACACTGCGTCATCTGCTTTGCTACTGTTGTGTTGGTCAGACGGTGAACCAATCGCAGAAGACTGCCTCTTTGGCAACACCCATCCCTGCAATCGCCCTCGGTGGGAGCGACCTCAGACTGAATAATGGAGTGAAACGAAATGTCAATTCAGGCTGAGTGTCAGGCTAGGAGTAGTCCCTTTAAGTGCAGTATTTAAGTAAATCGGTCACTTTCCAGCACCGACCTGCGCCTCCACCGCCGGGTCCTTGAGGCGGCGGCCCAGCTCCAGCTGCTCCTCGTAGCTCTTGAAGGCCATGGCGTACTTCCCCAGCGCCATGTAGACGGCCGCCAGGTGCCCGTGGGCCTTGCACTCGCCGGGCACGTCGCCCAGCTCCTGGTACACCTCCAGCTCCTGCGTGTGGTAGCCCAGGGCCTTGTCGTACTTCTGCACCAGCCGGTACGTGGCCCCCAGGGCGGCGTACGCGCAGGCCTCCATCCGCCGCTCTTTCACCTGGAAAGAAGCGCGTTTCGAAAATGTATCCGTTATTTTGGTGCTACCCATTTAGGCCTAAGATTATTGAATGCTTCAACTATTGAAAAATAGCAGATATACAAGATCACAGCGCGGCACTCGGGTCTGAAGTGGATAAAATAATCATTTTAGAATGTGAAGACGTCCCGTGCATATTAACTCATTCGTAGTTTACGGCCGTAAAGCCCGTTAATTTCTCTATGTCTTTCACTGCCGGCTTCTCCTACCGGTTAACGTGGGCGCTCGTCCAGTTCCCATCGTGCGTGATCGGACACTGCTATGCATCGTGTGTTCGCGTATTCCATCAGCTTCTCAAATCCGTTGAAACTTTTTCAATTGATCAATAAGTTCTCCATCTGTAAGCCGCGGAGTTCAGACAGAAAGCTTACGGGCCAAAATAGAGGACGGACTTCCGCTTCAGGGACTCCAATGTTAAGTTGTCCGCTCAATAATGTGTCCGTGTAGAAACCGATCACGGAGCATTAGTTCCGGCCTATTTTAGTTCGGCTTCGATAAAAAAAAATGTTTTTAATTAATTTTTATTACATTTACGGGTTCTACGGGCATGGCAGAGAAGGGGTACAAAGGGGTATTTTGAGGGCAGAGTTTGAGTTAAAGGACCATAGCTGTGCATATTAAAGGACCATAGCTGTCCTTTAATATGCATATTAAAGGACCATAGCTGTGCTCTGGCAATGTTTCGCTTACTGACTACAACTGCCAAATATTTTCCAAAGTATTGTTTGTTTGATTTTCGAGGAAGCCATTGGATTCAGTTAATTTCAGAGAACTCGCAGAGAACTTCAAACCAGATCCAGCAAACTAAATAAAATTGTGCCATTGTTTGTTTTTCAAAGTTATGTTATTGTTGCCTTTCATTGCATTATCAAATGCAAATTGATTTGAAAAGGAAACGATGGATTTACAAGATTCAAATGTCCATGACACAATGCAATTATAAACAAACGGCAGCTCTAAAAACAAAGCCATTAAGGGTCTAAGCCATACATGGGCAACTGGCGGCCCGGGGGCCACATGCGGCCCCCACCTTAACTTAATGCGGCCCGCAGGTTAAATATTATTGGTTTCAGCTGTTATAACTCCAAACTTGCAAACATGACAAGCTTTAATTACTTCAGTCGACTGTATATTAGTATCTTCTTGATGACTAGTAGCCTACTAGTCTTTTTTTATGTCCAATGCATTTTTGATTACGTTCATAAAGTAAGAAGTAACACAACATGGACATGCATTTGAAATTAAATAAATAAATACTTTTCAGACTACCAAAAAAAAAAATCACAAAAATAGCAGATCTACAAGTTCAAAACGCGTCGCAATGCGACACGTTTTGAGCTTGTAGATCTGCTATTTTTGCTATTTTTGACCATATGCATTGTGGAATGTGTGTGAAAATATAGTGGCCCTTTCCAGCATCAAAGTTGCCCACCCCTGGTCTAAGCTGAAGTAGGATAGATGGCCAATGAATGGACAATGAGATACAGTATACAGTATCTGTATGTTGGTCAATTAAACTATAATTATACAGTATCTATAATATGCCAATAACTACAGCGATCGTACCTGATGAGCCAAGGCCAACTGCTGCTCATAAAACTGAATGGCTCCGGCCACGTCCTTCTTACAGACAAATATGTCGCCCAGGTTGCCCAGCGCCCTGAAGCGGGCCTGCGCGTTGTTCAGGGACTGCGCCAGCGACAGCAGGTACTTCTGACACTCCTCCGCCTTGGCGAAGTCCCCCAGCGCCTTGAACGCCAGGCCCAGGTTACAGTAGGCCTTGGCCTGGCTCAGCTTGTCGTGGAGGTCCTTGGCCAGCGCCAGGTCCTGCTCGTAGTACTTGACGGCGTCCTGGTAGCTGCCCAGGCAGTAGTGGGCGTAGCCCAGGTTGTGGCAGACCTTGCCCTCGCTCTCCATGTCCTGGAGGTCCGGGGACAGCCGGAGGTACTGCTCGTAGTAGGGCACGGCCTGGGGGAACTCCCCCCGGGAGCAGTGGAAGTTGCCCAGGTTGCCCAGGGCGCGCGCCTCGCTCTGCACGTCGCGGAGCTCGCGGGCGATGTTGAGGTGGTTCTGGTAGTGCTGCAGGGCACGGTCGTGGGCCCCCAGCGCCTGGTAGGCCACGGCCAGGTTGCCGTGCGTGGAGGCCTGCGAGGCCCGGTCGTTGACCTCCATGGAGATCTGCAGCTCCTGGCGGTGGTACCTGGTCAAGGAAATTATGAATATTTAGTAAGACATTTCTAATGAACACAAAAATGTCACAAAGTCAGACTCTGTGAATACTAGGTGTGACTGTTTCCCATGAGTGGATGTCCTGCAGCTATTTACATATCGTCACTGTTTCAAATGTGTACGTCTTTTGGTAAAGCAAAGCCCTGCTTCATGATACAAGACTGTTGCACAAAACTAGTGAGAACAGCCGATCTACAAGCACACAACGCCTCACATCGCGAGGCGTTGTGTGCTTGTAGATCGGCTGTTTTCACTAGTTTAGTACAATTTATAGATGATAATTACAAAACGAACGGTTTTGGACATACGAGGTTTCCACCCGACAACGACGATATGCATAAGCATCTCTGGCCCTGGCTAGGGGGTCTGACACCTACCTCTGTTGTGCTTACATCCTCAGCAATGAATGAATACTGTATGTAAAAGGCCATGCCACACCTATTGTTGCCATGTAATGGGACCTCCTGGGTTTTAGCTTGAGAGAAGGGGTGTCAAAACTAGGCCTGGCCTTCAGAGTATATAGCTGACAGTAGGACTTGTATTGAGGACTGTGACCAGGGGCGTAACTACCGCTGACGCAGCCTACGCATGCGCATTAGGGCCCATGACGTTCAGGGGCACACGCAAGTCGGAGGAGAAAAAAAGAAAATCTAATAACAATGTATACAGACGGAGCCGCTGTTTTATCCAATGTGAGAGTGAGTATCTGCTGCTATGTGGTGAATGATCACATTACAAATATCCAATACAAGACTCTTGTTTTGAAATGCCCCCTGGTATGACAGGAACATCTTCCTGGAAGCTCTATAGGGCCCCTTAGTGCTGCTGACGGAACACAGGCTGAAGAGACGTTCTGACATAATGGAATATAAACTCGGGCATTATGGAATATAAAGTTTCAACAAAAGACTTTGGGGCAACAGTTAATATTTACCATGCCCTCTGAAACCAAGACAATGTGGAATATGGAACAAAACGTGCCCAACTTCTCTTGTTGTTGTCATCCTCCTTACTTTAGCAGGTGAGTTAAGTAATTAATATAAATAATGCTGGTTTGCAGAGATGCATCGCTGTCAATTAAACTGTGTGCTGTCATTAAAGTAGGCCTAGTTGTCTTAATGGATGATAATTATAATGCTGTTTTGGAAAAACGGCGTGGTGATGTTTGTAGTGTGAAGACTAATGTCAGAGTGGTTGTGTTGGGGGGGTTGTTAAGGGGGGGCACTTGGTGAAAATCTCGCATCTGGGCATGCCGGGGGCTAGTTCCGCTACTGACTGTGACCAAGGGACACTGCTAGGAGAAGGGTCTGTACCGAGGCACAAGGCTGAGGGCAGAGAAGGCTTTAGACTTGAGTTGCATGTGCTGTTTTAATGGACTTGTTGCTAATCGTCACTAAATAAACTGGACATCTTCTACTCGTCATCTCGGATTGGACTCCATATTTCTCTTTTACATACCGCACGGCCTGGTCGAAGGCGCCCAGCGCGTTGTAGGCGTTGCCCATGTTGCCGTAGGCCCGGCCCTGGGCCGCGTAGTCGCTCAGCTCCTGGACGATGGCCAGGTGGGTCTTGTGGAGCTTCAGCGCCGTCTCGTAGTCCCCCTTCATCTGGTGGATGATGCCTGTTGGGGGAGCGAAGTGGAGGGGGGACAAGAAAAAGGAGAGGAGGTTGGAGTTAACCCATTCAGAACGGGTACACATTATTGTGTATCATTATTTTATGCTTTAACTATTGAAAAATAGCAGATCTACAAGCACAGAGTGCCGCACTGCGAGCTTGTAGATCTGCTATTTTTTTTTTTATCGTGAAAATTTGAAATTTGACCCGATTCTATAAGTGTCTTTTGAATCCTTTTAACGTTTTTTTGAAAAACCTATGTTTCTATGTCAGCAATCTGGCCAGCCATCGTCAAAGAAAAGGTCCTTTTCACTTAACTGGAGCTCAGTTAGTCTGTTCTTGAGAGACTACAGTGTCAGTGGTTCTCAAACCTTTTCATGTAAAGGACCCCCAAAATGATATGTATTTGGCCACGGACCCCCCCCCCCCCCCCCCCCCCCATCTCAAAATATTCAGTTCCAGGGACCACCCAGAAGCAAAATTTTTGTTACAAACGTTGGCTTTGAAAATACATACATTCAAAGATTTGCAGGACTTTTTCACAACTTTTTCAAAAATAGCAGATCTACAAGCTCGCAGCGCGGCACTCGGTGCCGCGCTGTGAGCTTGTATATCTGCTATTTTTCACTGGTTAAAGCCTTCAATGATTCTAGGCCCTAAATGGGTTTTAACGGCCCACTCAGAGGGAAAATTGCAGAGTAAATTGGAGTGCCTCGTCAGCTCCTCTATGTACAAAGCAAGCCGTTTGGATGTTAAAATATGCTCTCCGCTGAGCCATCTGTTCCCCCTGCGCTCACACAACACACAGACTCTCCCAGAGAAATATGGTCATTAAAACGCGGCACAATCACACAGTTAGTAATAAAATCCAAAATGGAATCATTACGTCGCCTAAGCTGTCCTTGATGTGTGTGTCTTAACAACTTGGGGGCCAAACTCGTTCAGTAACGAGATACGGCCACTGGAGGTCGCTGTGCCAAAACTAAGTTGTCTCGTCTCTCAACGATATAAAGGGTTAACTTGGTTACGTGCAGCTGCATCCGTCCTGTGTACCCTGTGAGAGACGCTGGTGCATATGTCATAACATGACGCGCACAGAAGCAAAATGGATCGTCTAGGCTGCATACACTTCCATTATATGCTGAAACATAAAAAGGGCTTTATCTATGAATAAGGTGCAAAGAACGCCAGGTAAGCAGAGATCTGATTGTTTTCACGGCGACACTTTACCGCGATGGTCGGCCCCGGTTTGGATTTTAGTTTCGCGAGCGTTTGTATAAACAAATGGATTATCTTCCTCAATCGTCAGCGGACACTCACGTGCACACGCACAAAGCTTCCGAGGCTCTTCTAAATAAAGCGTAAGTGAGCGGCGGCACCAGCAACAGCTTGAAATGTTAGAAACCTTGGCTTCCCATGTGTTAACACTCATGTAGCCATGATTTTTTCTCTTCAATGGGCCACGTTGCCATGGTTACCATAGACTTCCATGTAATTGCGCAATTGTGTAAAAAGTGCACGCCCATGCCTAGATGATGCACCACGTGTGTGCAGGCTGTTCACAGCTTTCAAACAAAAAAATCCGCTTGGAAATCCGTTCAGGCATTCATGATTTATGAGCCATTATGTTTTCTTCAGATGTAAACAAACATGGCTGCCATGTTTGAAAGAATGGGTTGGTATGGGGGTTAAACATGCAATTTCGCGATCGCGATCATGCCTAACACATTTCTGGAGGTCCAAATTATTTTTTTGAAAAAATGTTTTTTGAAAAAACGTTTTTTTTTTTTTTCAAAAACGGCCCAAACTCGGGAAACTCGGGGTTGGCACATCACTAGTACCAATACAAACTCGGGAAACTCGGGGTTGGCACCATATGTGTTAAGAGGAAATTTTACCAAAATCAACAGGTTTTTCCACAGGGAGGGAAGTGGTTCTGCGGGAGAACGTGGATGCGGGAGGAGGAAGAGACGGGAATAATCGATCGGAAAGCTTAGCAAGCATGAGGCGAAAATGGTCGAAAATATAAATAATTAAGAGCCCCGTGCGTTGAGAGTATTATGTCTGATAAAATACCACCCTGTGAAAACATAATAGCTTTACCTCACAGCCGGCCATCTGGCATGCAAACGCACGCACACACACACACACAGTACATACAAACACATAACACCAATAAACGGGCACACCCACACAGGGGCGTCACACCAAATTCTGGGCCCTGGGTACAAGGATTCACTGCGGGCCCCCCATGAATGTTAACTATTGAAAAATAGCAGATATACAAGCTCACAGCGCGGCACCGAGTGCCATGCTGCGAGCTTGTATATCTGCTATTTTTGAAAAGTCTTGAAAATGTGTGCAAGAAACCTATAGTTTCCATGTCAGTGGTGCTCAAACTTTTTCATGTCAAGGACCTCCAAGATGATATGTATTTGGCCCACGGACCCCCATCTCAAAATATTTAGTTCCAGGGACCCCCCGCCACAGAAGCAAAATTTGAGTTACAAATGTTCGCTTAAAAAAATACATATATTCCACGACTTTTCAAAAATAGCAGATCTACAAGCTCGCAGCGTGGCACTCGGTGCCGCGCTGCGAGCTTGTATATCTGCTATTTTTCAATAGCTAAAGTTACTAGGGCCCCTCCACCTTGGGCCCTAGTAACTCAGTCCCACCCCCCCCCCCCCCCCCCCCCTCCTTGTGACGCCCCTGCCCAGTACATACAAACACATACACAGATAAACGGGCACACACCCACAAACAAACGCGCACCACGAGACAAATAAACAAGAGGATGGGGAGAGAAAGACAGACAACATCACAGATTATCTAACCCTCTCCCCCCGTGGTTGCCTTTGAGAGCTATACCAGTCATCTCTGGGGCTTCTCCTTCCTTCCACGGTCACCCAGGCTTTCCATAATAATAATTACACTACTGAAGCACACTGGAAGGAGGGAGAGGAGAGGAGAGGAGAGGAGAGGAGAGCGGAGCGGGCGATGCCTGCAGGCTAGAGAGTGGATGGAGCCGTGGAGATTTGGCCTCGGGGCTAACGATCAATCACTCGCTTCGCCGCAGCAGCAGAGAGCGGTGCTGAGGAGAGGAACATGCGTGCAGCAGCCGTGCAGCCAGGGGCGTCACAAGGGGTATAGGAAAGTGGGACTGAGTTACTGGGGCCCAAGGTGGAGGGGCCCTAATAAATGTATCTATTGAAAAATAGCAGATATACAAGCTCACAGCGCGGCACCGAGTGCCGCGCTGCGAGCTTGTAGATCTGCTATTTTTGAAAAGTTGTGAAAATGTGTGAAAATCTTTGAATATATGTATTTTTTAAGCGAACATTTCTGACTAAAATTTTGCTTCTGGGTGGTCCCTGGAACTAAACATTTTGAGATCGGGGTCCGTGGCGAAATACATATCATCTTGGGGGTCCTGGACATAGGTTTCTTGCACACATTTTCACGATTTTTCAAAAATAGCAGATCTACAAGCTCACAGCGCGGCACTCGGTGCCGCGCTGTGAGCTTGTATATCTGCTATTTTTCAATAGTTAACATTCATGGGGGGCCCGCAGTGAATCCTTGTACCCAGGGCCCAGAATTTGGTGTGACGCCCCTGCGTGCAGCGTTCATCCACCACACGGCCGTGGCCCCAACGTGGCTTTGCTTCATCAGCAAGTGGGGCTAAATAAAAAGGCACTGGCGTTTGCTTCACCAGAACACATGTGTTGTTGTGCGAAAATTTGATTTGGTTTTAAACCCATTATGACCAAAAGAATACTGAAAAATGTCTTCAAAATCCTAATGGTTTTTCTGAAAAACGTATGTTTCTTTATCTGTGGCGCTCACTGTTTTTAATGTCAAGGACCCATAGAGATGTATTTGACCGCGGATCCCCATCTCAAAATATTTTGTTCCAGGGACCCCCCAGAAGCAAATGTTTGAGTTAAAAATGTTCGCTTTCACGTGTGTGTGTGTGTGTGTGTGTGTGGCCTGCTCAACAGCGCCCCTCCCTTAACGTGTGTGTGTGTGTGTGTGTGGTCAAGGGCTCCACCGCTCAAAAATTTCAAGTTTTTTTTAAAAATAGCAGATATACAAGCTCAAAGCGTGGCACTCGCCAAAGTGGTTACGTGCAACAGATGCGTTCCCACTCTTAACTCTTTTACCGCTTCGGACGTTCCCGTTCGCCCCCAATTTTGATGACTTTGGGTCTGATGACTGTAAGATGGGGGGTCGTGCCGCCGTGTACAGTAAAAACATCTCCCGTAATGCTGCTCTCAAAAATCCACCGCACGTTAGCAATAATGGAGTCCCAAATCACTTCCTGGCTGTTTTCTGTGGATCTGATCTAGAAAATGCATTTCTATGCTCTGAATGTATGGCAAGCGGAGCGGCCCAATTCACATTAATTCTTGCATGGCCAAAGTACACATTTGAGCGTCCATTGTGAAATGAATTAGTTTAGAAAGAACCCATAGATGATTTTCTATAACATCGCAAAGGTAAGCTGCTTTTTGCTGGCACCAGCCCCAATAAATAAATAATAACATCTGGCAGTAGGACAGTTAATAGGTTAAAAATACACAGTTTGTGTCGTACAACGAAATGGTAGTTCGACAAAGCTTAAAGGGGCACTCCACCACTTTTCAACCTATGTTCATATAATTGGTCCTCACTCAAAAATAGCTTTTCTTTTTTTTTTTTTCTCAAAGGAGGGCTGTGGGCTGGTCAGAAACCCATAGTCTTGTGACATCATCGATTACCAATCCAGTTTATAGAAACGGCAGGCTTTCTATTCCTGAAAAGTTGCATATTGATTCCTTTTTTTTTTTTTTTGGAAAATGATGATGTCACAAGACGATGGATTCTGAACTTCCCACAGCTCTCCTAGGAGACTTGGACTGAGTAGAAAAAATGTTTGATATTTTATCATGAACATTAGTGAGGACCTATTATATGAAGACAGGTTGAAAAGTGGTGAACTACTCCTTTAATTTCGCCTAGCGGGCCACAAAAAGGATGATGGCACAGAATGCGGTGGAGACCACTGAGAAGAGGGGGAAATGGGTTGGAGGAGCCAGGCTGGGTGGAAAGCAGCGATTTAGAGAGAGAGAGAAGATGCTGTGGCTTGTGGCTAGAATGTGACGGTCGGTGGCGCAGGGATCAGAGCCACCGCCATGTTTGTGTTTTCCCATTTTATTATTTCCAACCCAAACCTGCCACCAGGGGCGTCACACCAAATTCTGGGCCCTGGGTACAAGGATTCACTGCGGGGCCCCCCATGAATGTTAACTATTGAAAAATAGCAGATATACAAGCTCACAGCGCGGCACCGAGTGCCGCGCTGCGAGCTTGTAGATCTGCTATTTTTTGAAAATGTGTGAAAATGTGTGCAAGAAACCTATGTTTCTATGTCAGTGATGCTCAAACTTTTTCATGTCAAGGACCCCCAAAATGATATGAATTTGGCCACGGACCGCCATCTCAAAATATTTAGTTCCAGGGACCACCCCCCGGAAGCAAAATTTGAGTTACAAATGTTCGCTTAAAAAAATACATATTCAAAGATTTGCACACATTTTCACGACTTTTCAAAAAAAAATAGCAGATCTACTAGCTCGCAGCGCGGCACTCGGTGCCGCGCTGTGAGCTTGTATATCTGCTATTTTTCAATAGCTAAAGTTACTAGGGCCCCTCCACCTTGGGCCCTGGTAACTCAGTCCCACTTTCCTACCCCTTGTGACGCTCCTGCCTGCCACACTGCAGACACACGCGCAGGCTAAAACAAACAGTGGGACTGTGGAGCTAAACAGGAGAGGGCGAAGGACTTCACAAACCATTTGGTGGGGCTGGGGAGGCTCCATGGGCGACGGGAGATGTTTGCTCAATAAAAAAGCTGTGCATTGTTGTGCCAATGGGAATGGAAACACTGCTTTAAGCCATTGAGGCTTAAGGCCTGTACTTGTTCGGTTCGGTGAGTTGTGTTTTCCGACGTGCAAATTTCCGAAATCTCGTTCGGTTCAATGCTTTTCAGAAGGCCCGAGGGATATCATTTTATGGTCAAAAAGGACCTTTTGACCGAAATCTTCGGTTTCGGTCGAAGTATGGAAAGCGGCAAGCTCTGTAGAATTATTGAATGCTTTAGCTATTGAAAAATAGCAGATCTACAAGCTCACAGCGCAGCACCGAGTGCCGCGCTGCAAGCTTGTAGATCTGCTATTTTTGGGGAAAAAATGTGAAAATGTGTGCAAATGTATTTTTAAAGCGAACGTTTGTAACTCAAATTTTGCTTCTGGGTGGTCCCTGGAACTAAATATTTTGAGATGGGGGTCCATGGCCAAATACATATCATTTTGGGGGTCCTTCACATGAAAAAGTTTGAGAACCACTTTACATAGAAACATAGGTTTTTCAAAAAACCATAGAAGGATTCAAAAGACACTTATAGAATCGGGTCAAAATCGGATCAAAATTCAAATTTTCAATACTTAAAGCATAAAATAATAATACTCAGTAATGCGTACCCGGTATAAATAGGTTAATGCTGCATGCGTTGGGGTATCGTATCCATAGGCCACGGGGATGCATACGTAAAGCCTACAGTCTGGGATTTTACACATTGCAAGACTGAGGCAGTATTTCTTCGTTCTCTGCATCTGTGGGGGGAACTCGTAGCACCTTGAAAATTCTGACTGAAGTTCAATTCATCAAGTGAAAAGAGAGCAGTGGTTTTTTTCACCCTATTATGTGCGCAAAAAGAGGCGAGATCAAATCAACACAATCCACACTGTCACTTCCGTCGTTTTTCAAAAGTCACATTTATATTCCTGGAGAAACTTTTGCATAGAGCAGGGGTCTTCTACGTTGTTGAGAGAGAGATGAAGCAGGGTTCCCCCCACAACCTTCTCATAGATTCCATATACAGTAGAGAGATGAAGCAGGGAACCCCACAACCTTCTCATAGATTCCATATACAGTAGAGAGATGAAGCAGGGACCCCCACAACCTTCTCATAGATTCCATATACAGTAGAGAGATGAAGCAGGGACCCCCACAACCTTCTCATAGATTCCATATACAGTAGAGAGATGAAGCAGGGACCCCCACAACCTTCTCATAGATTCCATATACAGTAGTTTCATTGTTTGACAGCACAATCATCAGTGTATTTTGGATTCATGTCAATTTGTGTTTTCATATATTTAACCACTTGAACCATCAATACAATACTTAATAAAATTAAGACTAATTGACTTAGTCTGCTCTTTTCCCCCTCTACACCAGACCTCTTTGCCGAAAAGATGCTATTTTTGGCTAAAGTTCTCATAATATGGACGCTAGGGTTCAAGTGGTTAATATAAAAAAGAAGAAAAAAAGGTTTCTATCACACAATGATTTGGAGGACCCCCTGTAGTAACTCTGAGGACCCCCTAGGGGTCCCGGACCCCCTGTTGAAAACCCCTGGCATAGAGCTTCGGTTGACTTCATTCTGGCTGTGATTCTGCAGATGAAAATCAGGTCTGATTTGCTGTTTGTTGTGCTCGTGACCTCCCGGGGTGAAAGTGGTCCACCCCTGTTGCCCACGCACGCAATCACCAGGTCATCACCCACGAGGAATTAGCATGCAAGGCGCACGCACCCTCCAGAGCAGGCCAGGCCGCCTGAATTCAGACAACGGTTCAATACAAACACCGACGTTACAGCGCTGCAGAACTCATCATATCCCGGGGGGAACGAAGGAACGAGGGGTTAGCGGCGTGCGAGTGAAATTGATCCGCTAGACTGGACAGAGCGCTCGCTGCAGACGTCCGTCCACACATAAACACACATGTGCGCAGTTAGTCCACGTGCCCTCCTTTCCCAACCGCCCGCCGCTGCCAAAACCAAGTGAAGCGGCGGCTTCATATTGGCTCGGAGGTCCACAGTTAAGCCCCTTTTCGACTGCAGCTTTAGCACCACACCACACCACACCACACCACACCACACTGCACCACATTAAAACATCTACATTTTCCATTACACAAAAGTACGCCTATCGGTAAGAAACAAATTGACGCTATAAATTTGTATTACAACTATCCTAAATTATAATACACCATAATGGATTATATCTGTGATTATAAAACACTATAAAGTATTAATGTATTACTATGATAATTATAATACACTATAATAGATTATAATAGTGGTTATAACACAATAGAATCTATTTATTTATTATATGAATGATAGACTATCTCATGTATTACAACTATATCCTAGTTGTCTAAATGAAAAGTCAGTGAGTGATCAGTCATTATGAAGTGTTTGGCCCTGTTTGGCCTAGCTCAGACCTACTCTAGATTGGATACTATTTAGTACCATGTTTAGTACCACTTTCACACCACTCTACCCCAGGTCCTTGTAGTGGAAAACCAGGCACAAGTGGGCGGTGTGGTGTGGAGTAGGGGTGGCTATTGGCAAGAATCTCGCGATGCAATACGTATCACGATACATGGGTCACAATGCAATAGTATCACGATATATTGCAAATCTTTGCGATACGATACTATTGCAATACTATTGCAATGTATCAGCTTTAAAAGCTGAATCTGCTGCTCTAATGTTGTTGTTTTCCTCTTTTCTTGAGAGACCTCACTCACTGAACCGTGGGAAGGGGAAGTAGCTACTACTAGTACAGCGACAGGACCAGACTTCTACCATTGGTTCCTATGCATGGGAACATATTTTATTTTCCTCAAAGTATCGTGATACTACGGCCTGAAGTATCGGTACAGTATTGGCAAATAAACTATTGCGATGTATTGCCATATCGATTATATTGCCCACCCCTAGTGTGGAGTGGTGGGTTGTTGGGCCAGTGGAAAAGGGGCTTTAGAGGCCTTTCCCCCACCCTGTGGACAGAGCTCTTTTGCCTTATAGCCTGGGGCTTTGTTGAATCAGCGGCCATGTTAACATTCACAGCAGGCTGGTTCGTTTGGAGGAGCGCTGGCTGCACTGACAACCCTCTCGCCCACAAAGTCACTCCCAAGGTTACGTCTTCCCCCGCGGAGGCTGATCCCACCGAGAGCATATAATGCCTATTGATGTATTAGCAGCAAACATGTTCCCCCGCTGGAGGCTAAAAATGGAGCCGGGGCTGAGATATTGGACCCAAGGCCAGAGGAGAGAGAGGAGAAGGGGACAGAGGATCGCTGGGTGAGGGGCCTGGGGGGTTGGGGACAGCGGTGTCACAAGGGGGTGGGGGGGGGAAGTGGGACTGAGTTACTAGGGCCCAAGGTGGAGGGGCCTTCATTATTTTATACTTTAGCTATTGAAAAATAGCAGATATACAATCTCACAGCGCGGCACCGAGTGTGCAAATCTTTGAATATATGTATTTTTAAGCGAACATTTGTAACTCAAATTTTGCTTCTGGGGGGTCCCTGGAACTAAATATTTTGAGATGGGGGTCCGTGGCCAAATACATATAATTTGGGGGGTCCTTCACATGAAAAAGTTTGAGCACCACTGCACTGACATAGAAACATAGATTTCTTTCAAAAAACCTTAGAAGGATTTGAAGACAATTGCACAGATGTTCACGATTTTTCAAAAATAGCAGATCTACAAGCTCGCAGCGCGGCACTCGGTGCCGCGCTGTGAGCTTGTATATCTGCTATTTTTCAATAGTCAAAGCACAAAATAATGCGTAATAATGCGTTCCCAGTTCCCCCTATGAAGAACATTCATGGGGGAGGGCCCCGCAGTGAATCCTTGTACCCAGGGCCCAGAAGTTGGTGCGACACCCCTGGGTGGGGGCCTGGGGGATGGGGATCTAGGTTTGAGTGAGGTGAGCTGCAAGTGGGGAGCTCCACTTGCATTGAGCCTCAGGCAGGCTATTTCAGCCACACATGATGATGCAGGGGGACATTATTTGTCTGCGCACCCCATAGTAAGAGGATTATACAAAGGCCACTGGGGATGGTAGTCAATAAAACCATAGCATGATGATCCCTCTGTAAATGCTGTCGGTAAACACAACGAGATGGGGTCTAATAACACTGTGGCTTCCTTCCCTGGACATCTCCTATGTCAGATTGATCCCCCCCCCCCCCCCCCCGAGGAATAATAAAGGTATCTATCTATCTCTCTATCTTTCTAAAACGGCTAGTTCCATTACTTGATTCTGATTGGCTGGTTTCCCTTTAATTGCTGTGGTATATGAGACTATAATCGACACCTTGAATCAGTTTATATCAAACCCAGGTGCGTTATTTCTTTCCACAGTGTTCCACAGTGCACAAATTATCTGCTACTGTCTTGCAGACCTTGTAGTGAATTATTAGTGAAATAGAACAGTTTTAATTTTGTCTATGATTTTTCATGTTGCCATATTGTAAGGCATGTGGTTACCTGTATTTTACACCGGCTGAGAGGGTTGGAGACACTTGGCTGCCCCTCGTGTCTCACCACGCCTCTCAGACGTAAAATACCAGGTAACCACATGCCTCGCGTGGTTTATTGCTTCAATCTATCTATCTATCTATCTATCTATCTATCTATCTATCTATCTATTAATGATGTCAGAATATCTTTTTAATAGAAATTGGGGAATGATCGGCCCAGTGGTTTGCGAGTTTAGCAACAGACATAGACACGCACTACAGTGTGTTTTTATGTGCAGGACATTGCTGTAAATGAGTTACTACCACACACACGCACGCACGCACGCACACACGCACGCACGCACGCACGCACACACGCACGCACACACACACACACACACACACACACACACACACACACACACACACACTTCTAGACGCTCGCCCCTAGGTGCCACACTTAGGGGCAATAGATTGATATTCCTATGCATTTGTTATATTGTTGTTACCGGTAATGTACTGACATATTGTCTTGCTTATCATAGTGATGTGTATCACCTGCTTAATGTAAGTTGCTTTGGATTAAAAGTGTCTGCTAAATGCCTAAACTGTAAACTGTAACACTTAAAACATTTTGGAATTAGTGAGGACAGCTCAAAATGACCCCGGCAAAAGATTACATTTCACTTCCGTCAAGAAAACTGCCACACAAGGCCACAACAAAGGCCACACTGTGCACCCTGTAAAAGGAAGAAAAAGGTATAAGAATAATGACTGTTTCATTTCCTTTTGGCCGCTGCTTTAGACAATGACCGTGAAACAAGATGGATAAAGCTCAGATCATATCATTCATATGCAGACACATGCCACACACACACACGCACACACACGAACACGCACACGCACACACACACACACACACACACACACACACACACACACACACACACACACGCACACAGCGCTACCCATCCATTTATCCCACCCACCCATAACCAAAGACATTAAAAGCATAGCGATGTGTTGTCACTTTGCATTACATAGCCGTCCATACATTAGACGCTACGCACCAGTGGTGACGTTGAGGCATGGTCTCACCGCGCCGCGTGTAAATCTGGCTGTCATTCTGCTGCTGTAGCTCTGGGGGTCTGAGGAGACGCCACTGAGACGCCACTGACAGGATTTCCCAATTCCCAGGGTTTCCCCGGCAGTGGTGTGAAGTAACTATAAGTAGAAGTACTGTAAGTTCATTCACCCGAGAGAGACTTGGAGTAGAACCGCTGCTCCTTCACTTGGAAAGGAGTCAGCTTAGGTGGTTCGGGCATCTAGTACGGATGCCCCCCGAGCGCCTTCCTAGGAAGGTCCTCGATGCACGTCCCACTGGGAGGAGACCCCGTGGCAAACCAAAGACCAGATGGAGGGAGTATATCTCCAAACTGGCCTGGGAACGCCTCGGTATACTCCCTGAGGGAGTGGAGGAAGTTGCTCGGGAAAAGGAAATCTGGAGGTCTCAGTTGGAACTGTTACCCCTGCGACCCGATTCCGGATAAGCGGTTGAAGATGGATGGATGGATGGACTGTACTTAAGTACAATTTTGAGGTATCTGTACTTTACTTGAATATTTCCAGTTTTCAGTTATTTTACTTCTACTCCTCTACATCTCAAATCCAAATATTGTACTTAATATTATAAAACATACATAAACCACTTTAACCCTATTTTATACCTAGGCTATTTGAAAATACCCGATCTACAAGCTCACAACGTGTCGCATCTGCTATTTTCAAACATTTTGTACTTTTACTTTTGGTACTTTAAGTAATTTTTTATGCCAAAACTTTTGTACCTTTACTCAAGTACATTTTTAAATCTGGGCTTCTACTTGTAACAGAGTACTTCTACTTGTAACAGAGTACTTCTACTTGTAACAGAGTACTTCTACTTGTAAGGGTGCCCACACACCAAAATACCTATGAGAGTGGAATCCGCGTTCCGCCAATGCATTTCAATGAGAGTGAAGCGGTTTCATGCCAGCAGAGGATTTCTGCAGAAAACGCTCCCTTATCATTGAAATGCATTGGAGGTATTTTGGTCTGAGGGCACCCTAACAGAGTACTTCTACAATGCAGTATTGATACTTTTACTTTAAGTAGAAAATGTGAGTACTTTTTCCACCACTGGATCTTTTATCATATGTGACCGAACACAGCTGAGGGCTAGTTAGTCATTGAATTTTTTTTTTTTTTTTTTTTTTTTCATTTTTCATTTTTTGTGAAGATTGACCCAACAGTTTTGTAGATATAGCTTATAGAGATATGCCATGCAGAAATACTAGATCTGAGAAATTCAGTCTTTTAGATAAAATGTAACCTGCAAAATGTGAGGTTTCTCTTCACATTAATTTAAAAGAGTCTTATTTACATGCAGTGTTAAGCTCTGGCGTTTAAGTGAAATGCTTTTGTGGCTTTTTAGTAATGGCTTAAGTAATTTCAGGGCTGGTCTAAAGCTGTGCTTTCCGAAATGACTGCCCCTCTGCTATGCTGGGACACATATGTATACATTGTATACATATGATTCCCTGTGAAATGGGACATTCCGCATAATGAGTGCTTTTACTTTTGGTACTTTAAGTATATTTTGATGCCAATACTTCTGTAAATACATTTTGATTAGCGGACTGTTCCTTATCGAGTATTTCCACATCACAGTATTGATACTGAAAATGTGAGTACTTTTTTCCACTACTGCCTTCGGGTCGGGTGTTGCATAAGCCTTAAACATTAAGTAGCCGTACGAAGGTGTCCCGCACCCCAAAATAGCCGATTTACAAGCACACAACACATCGCGTCGCAGCACGTTGTGAGCTTGTACAGTAGATACGTTGTAGAGCTTGCAGCTTGCTGGAGTGTATAATTGAGGCAATACTGTACGACTGGGGAATAGAGCAGAGTTGACCAGCCCGCAGCCAAAAATACTCATTCCAGCTCCTCATTCATTTTTTAGAATGGGGTCATTTTGAGTAATTTGCATCCATATTTGAGACCTCAAAGCAAAGCAGAGAGAGTGGGGGTTGCTGGAATAACCAGTTATGGAAATACTGACAGCTAGCCAGTTCTTGCACACGCAGAGGGCGATGTGTGAACGCCTGAAATGGCAGACAAGCGGTCAAAATCCTCCCTGTGAGCCTGGGACCGCTGTGCTATGCTATGCTAGCTTATAATACTTCTAAACAGCATTTAATAGTTGACGCTCAGAGATGTCTTCTTCTTCATAATTCAGCTAAACACAGGGCGTGCCGGATGGCCTAGCGGTCCAGGCGCATGCCACACCAACACGATATAGGCTCTAATGGCATTAGAGCCTATATCGTGTGGCATAATAATAAAGTCTAATGCAGGTTCAAATCCCGATCCCAACAACCTTTTCTGCGTGTCATACAGGGACGTGCTGGCCATTGGGAAAAAAAACTCCCGAACGGCCGGTTCATTCCCGGCCGGTCCAGGCCGGCCATTAGAAAAAAAATAAAAATAAAAAATGTCGTTCCATTTTGGGGGCTGGGCGGCCAACAAAGTAAATCGTCACTGTCGGGCAGAAACCTCGTATCTCCAAGTTTCAAATTTGTAGATTTTTTCGCAAAGCAAAGCCCTGCTTCATCATACAAGGCCGTTGCACAAAAGTAGTGAAAACAGCAGATCTACAAGCACACAACGCCTCGCGGTGCGAGGCGTTGTGTGCTTATTCATTATTTATATCATTATTATTATTATTGTAGATCGGCTGTTTTCACTAGTTTAAATCATTTTTAAAATGATAAATACAAAACAAACGGTTTTGGACATACAAGGTTTCCACCCGACAACAACGAAATATAACTCATGTAATTGGCCCACTGGCTTGTCCCTTGTCATGATCTGAAATGGCAAATCTTTGAGTAGCAGCAGCGCTATAGAGAGAGATCTCTCTCCATAGCGCGCAATGAGGGCCTCTCCAACTCTTTTTCCTGGGCTGAATCAGGGGCCCAGCACGTCCCTGCGTGTCATAATAATAATCTTTATTGTCCCCGAAGGGAAATGTGTCTTCACAGTCTGTTCAACAAGAAACAACACATAACCATATAACAACACAAACATATCACAAAGACAGATCATCAGTACCCCACTATACACAGAAAACCTCTCAGGGTTAGGGTTAGGCCACGCCAAGGTTCTGTATCTTCGCCCTGATGGCATTAGGTCAAAGTAGCGATGCAGAGGATGGTCAGTGTCACTTGTTATTGAGAGTGCTAAGCGTGTAATGATGGCCTTATTGTTCATATCAGCAAGTGTGGGTGTGGGAAGTCCGAGGATCTGTGTGAAGAGTGAAGAAACATGCTGAGCAATACAACAGAATAGGTTGAATAATGCTTTTGTATGGTAATAACAGAAGATGGGGGGCAACAGACAGTGATCTGATTCAGTCTTTGCTGAAAAGGTTATGGATAGATGTAATGTGTTGATCAAACCTCAGTTTATTGTCCAAAGTAGATATGTGAAGCTATCAACCTGTTCGACTGTTTTACCATGAATGAGGAGTGGGTTAATTGAGTCCAGTGTGGGTTGCTTGAAAGACCAGCTCTTTTGTTTCGTCCACAGTCAACTCTAGGTACAGTAGTTGTGCCACCACTGTAAAATGAGAGATGGTGTTCTGGAAGTAATAGACTGTCACTCCCCATCTCTCCCTCCGTGTTTCCTTTCCTGTCTTCACTGTAATACTATCAATACCATCTTCTAAAACACCATTTAACAGTTGTCACTCGGAGATGTTTTTAAATTCATTAACCTGCTTGCACATGACCAACTAACTACTGTATGACCTTGTTGCTGACGCACTGTAAGCCCATTCAAACAGCTCTCAATGGTCCTCCAAGGTCCCGGGATTCCATCAAACACAGGGCCCACAGTAAACAGTTAACCCATTCAGAACGGGTACACATTTTATTGTGTATTATTATTTTATGCTTTAACTATTAAAAAAATAGCAGATCTACAAGCTCACAGCGCGGCACCGAGTGCCGCGCTGCAAGCTTGTAGATCTGCTATTTTTTTTAAATCGTGAAAATTAGAATTTTGACCCGATTCTATAAGTGTCTTGAATCCTTCTTAAGGTTTTTGAAAAAACCTATGTTTCTATGTCAGCAATCTGGCCAGCCATCGTCAAAGAAAAGGTCCTTTTCACTTAACCGGAGCTCAGTTAGTCTGTTCTTGAGAGACTACTATGTCAGTGGTTCTCAAACTTGTTCATGTGAAGGACCCCCAAAATGATATTTATTTGGCCACGGACCCCCATCTCAAAATATTTAGTTCCAGGGACCATCCAAAAGCAAAATTTTAGTTACAAAAGTTCGCTTTGAAAATACATATATTCAAAGATTTGCACACATTTTTACGACTTTTTCAAAAATAGCAGATCTACAAGCTCGCAGCGCGGCACTCGGTGCCGCGCTGTGAGCTTGTATATCTGCTATTTTTTAATAGCATCCAATAATTTTAGGCCTAAATGGGTAAAGTGAAGGTTGTTCATTTCTTATGAATGCGCCACGACTTACTACGGTACGTCAGTCTTCCACACAGACTTTATTTTATTTTTTAGAATTAAACAGACTGTTGAACAGACCGTACTTCTCTTTCAAATCCACTAAATAAATGGCCCGGTTAGAAGCCAATCTCAATAGCACAGGGGCACAGTAAACATCACCCCTTAAGAATGCGGTAGGAGGAGGTAATGAAGGGGAAAAATCCAATCAAAATATGCAACATTTTATTAGCACGTTATTACATTGTACATGTCACGATCAGAGGGGGGAGGCAGAGAGCCGAGCCGAGCACGCAGCATCCCGGGAGTGTGTGTGTGTGTGTGTGTGTGTGTGTGTGTGTGTGTGTGTGTGTGTGTGTGTGTGTGTGTGTTCCTGTTTTACCCACCATCTGGGGACTAAAAACTGTAACACAGTCACATTCTGGGGACCTCCCTACTTTGTGGGGACAAAAAGTTGGTCCCCACAAGGAAAAGGGTTAAGTTTAGGGTTAAGGTTAGGGGTGTGTGTGTGTGTGTGTGTGTGTGTGTGTGTGTGTGTGTGTGTGTGTGTGTGTGTGTGTGTGTGTGTGTGTGTGTGTGTGTGTGTGTGTGTGCGTGTGTGTGTGTGTGTGTGTGACGCAGGGTGGGACAGGGGGGCTGAGCTCAAGGTACCAAATCGTCACTGGCAGCCAGACACAGACATCTCCTACCGCCTGACAGAGAGAGAGAGAGAGAGAGAGAGAGAGAGAGAGAGAGAGAGAGAGAGAGAGAGAGAGAGAGACAGAGAGAGAGACCCCGAGCGCAACGGTGGGGGCTGATGGGCAAGGAGGGTCGCAAGCTTATGAGAAACAACTAAAACAAGACCTTAAAACTTGGTGAAAACAGTTGTGTGCATTGACACAAGATTAGATGAGGATTAAGGAAATCATTAAATGGAAAACATTAAATTAACTTCTGAAAAGGCTTCTAAGCCTACACTAGCCTACTATTAAAACCAGTGGAACCGTGATCTTGCCACACGTGAATAATTGTAAACAATAACACAGACAATATAAATCCGTATTAGTCTATTAGTGGGAAGAAGGGGTTATCATCATGGCCCCAAATAACTTTTAAATATCTTGCAATTGGCGACGAGTCTCTTACAAAATCGGCAAGAGTGCCTCTCAATACATAATGCTAACTTCTCCATCGGCAATAGTCAGTGGTGTGTTACTGTGTTCTAGAATTCCCTACACTCCCGCGCCCCCACCGTTGCGCTCAGGCCAGGGTCACCGGGAAAACCGCGGTCGCGTCAGTGCGTATGCGGGGTGTGTGCTCGTCTGTGCGTTTGGAAAGATCCAATGTATATAAATTCAGCCGGCTACATACACCAGGTGCACGGATATAGCGCGAAACCCAGATACGCATTCCCTAAAAATAGGACTGGTTCTATTTTGTACGTGTGGGTATGCGCTTTGTACACACACTCTCTGGTCCCCCGCACAAATACTCCCTCCTTGGTGTAGCCAGGGGCTTTTCGCACACGCACAGACAGCATACTACACATACAAATCCACATCAAAGTGTTAAAGCTATACTGTGTAAGTTGCTCAACTAGTGGTCAGTAGCGTCCGCGTCTTTCGGCCGTTTTTCGCCGCGGACCGGGCCTCACACCCCCGCGTCACCCCCGCGTCTGCCTCCACCTCGCCGAGATCTATCTTTAGAGGGGTCCCTGGTTCCTGTGCGTTCAGGCATTCCGGAGAAACGGAGTGTTTCACCCGAGTATAGATAGAGACACACGGGCGCCTACAAATATGGCCGCCCTATTGTGATAGCTAGCGACCCCACTTCAAGATGCGCTGTGATTGGCCGGCAGTGTATAACCCTCGCTGTGATTGGCCGGTAGTGTATGATGACGTAATTTTTGCGCGAAAACCGGACCCCGGTCAGGATCATAGAAAACATATAAAGAGAAGGCTTCAGAAGCTGAAAATAACGGAGTGGGTGTTCTAAAACTTTAGCGATTTAAGAGTTAGGACAATTTTAAGATTTGTTTTATAAAAAAAGTTACATGGTACAACTTTAATTTAACTTTTTAGAGCACAGGGAGAGGAAAGTAATCCTGGTATCTTGTATAATAATAACAAAAGTAAAAAACACAAACCAAACAGGGGCGTCAATTGGGTATGGCAGGGGTATGCAGCTGCCATACCCTGGGTCCTGGGGGGAAAATAAAAGTTACTTTTAAATATAAATCCATGAATGTCTCTTTGACTTTGTGTAACTGTGATGGTTATTATGTTGTTAAATTACAGTAAAATAACTACAAATGCAAAATTTGTTTTTTACAAAATGGTCACTTTAACAAGGTATTATAATCATATTCTCCACACTTTTATTCTCCCCATCTTGACAAAATGGCAAATTCCCAGGTTCTGTAGGTCAGCTGCACAGGTGCAATTCATGTGGCACGTTTACTAACATGCTAAGTTTAGCTGCACTTGAACAACAATTCCAGGCTGCCATATCCAGCCCAAGAAACCATAGAAACCTGTGTAAAAAAAAATCTACATGCTCACAACACCCGTTGTGAGCATGTAGATCTGCTATTTTCACAATATAAGCGTGTTATACAAAATGTAATGCCTCTTTTTCATGAGGACTCCCATCTTTGCCATACCCTAGCTTTTGCTGAACTGACGCCACTGAAACCAAAGCCTTTCTTTGACCGTCCAGCGGCCTGCCTTGTCTCCTTCTCCCTCCAGTCGGCCATGTTGGCGTTCACTCCAGGTTCATTAGTTAGCAGAGAGTTGAGGATGTCACCGCTAAGGAGAATAATATTTGTTTGGTTCTTTCCCCCGTCTCCTTCCTCGCGGCGTTCTTTTCATTCATGCTGTCTGCACCATTAGGTTCACTAAATTCTTCAGTAAATCCATTCTGCAACGCCGCCGCTGCTGCTGCTTTCTCTCCTGGCCACAGGGGCGTCACAGGGGGGGGAGTGGGACTGAGTTACCAGGGCCCAAGGTGGAGGGGCCCTAGTAACTTTAGCTATTGAAAAATAGCAGATCTACAAGCTCACAGCGCGGCACCGAGTGCCGCGCTGCGAGCTTGTAGATCTGCTATTTTTTTAAAGTTGTGAAAATCTGTGCAAATTTGTAACTCAAATTTTGCTTCTGGGGGGGTCCCTGGAACAAAATATTTTGAGATGGGGGTCCGTGGCCAAATACATATTATTTTGGGGGTCCTTGACATGAAAACGTTTGAGCACCACTGACATGGAAACATATGTTTCTTCTCTTGCACACATTTTCACGATTTTTCAAAAGATAGCAGATCTACGAGCTCGGTGCCGCGCTGTGAGCTTGTATATCTGCTATTTTTCAATAGTTAACATTCATGGGGGGTAGGGCCCGCAGTGAATCCTTGTACCCAGGGCCCAGAATTTGGTGTGACGCCACTGCCTGGCCAGACCAATAAAATGTCTACAATCTCAAGGATTAAGTATCCAACTACCTGAGAACTTCCTATGGCTCAAGTCTCTCTACGCTCCAGGCCACAGAGGCTTGGTGGTATGTCTGCAGACACTAGCCCCACACAGCCCTATCGTCTTTGGGAAACAAAGAGTCTATAATCACTTTCACACATGGAATATTATGCTGTAGCACTGACCAACTGTATTAGCACTGACCTATTAGCTTTTCCCAGAAAACATGTTCACACAACTGACAACTACTAAACCCATGCAGACTGGCAGAAGAGAAAACTAGTTATTCTGTTATTGTGATTTTCTTTGGATTGTTGTTATTATTATTATTATGTAATTGTTCAAAGGCCTACTTGCATCATAGGGGCGAGTTCGCTGCCCTGTCTGTCTATAGGGGAGCACAAACTATACCGCGACAGTGTCACGTCGCGGTATCGACGCACGTGAAGTGCCGCGCGGTAACCCCAACTGGATGCGGCGCGCTGCCACACAGCACATCCATTTCCCCCGGTGGGGAGAACCATGGGAGAACGTGTTCACCGCGCGGCAACGCTGGAAAAATATAACAGAGGCGTATCGGCGCGGCAGGCGAGGCGGCAGACCCGCGGCTGCGCGCGTCTGTCGCCGCCGGTGTGGGTTAGTTCATTGAAAATAATGGGGCCGTATGTTTTGAGGCGCCGCTTCCGCGCCGCCTCCGCGTCCGGTGTGTGTTCCCCTTATGGCAGCTGCCATCAAATGTGTTCTTATTTCGGAGAGATAAAAGATACTAGAGATTATTTCATTTTAACATTGCAGCTTCATTGCTGGGATAACACTTCACAGTCACCTTTACTGCATTGCAAGTGTTGACAGCAAACGACGAGAACGTGTTTTGCGGCGCTTTCATCCCGCGTTCACAAATAACTCCTAAATGGAAGAGAACCGCCAACAGCATTAGGCAGTAACATTTACATAAAATGCTGCTATGGTCATGAAAGGGAATCACCAAGGAAAGCTCGGAGGCTATAATTCAGCCAAGCAGCTTTTATGATATTTCACTGCCTCGGTCAATAGAGGTGGTCTTTTCTCTCTTCTGTGTTGTGTTGTTAGTCGGGGGATATCTTCAGAAATAGTGTCATATCCTGGAATAAATTCCTTGCCAAAATAATTCTTCACCAATGTGTTTGTAAAGGTCTCTAGTAACACATCTCACAAAGACTGAAATTCAGTTTCCCTAGGAGAATCCGTGACAGCTGCTGAAAGTTGGGGTCCCATTAAATTAACAATACAGGATAAAACAAACCAAAACAAATATACTTTAAGTAGCATGTGAGGGGTCAAACTAGTTTTTTTTTTAATGATTCTGAATCCATTGCAAGCATTTGTTTTGCACAAAAAAACATTCCTTGGGCTAAAGAAAGGCCTCACAACACTATGGTTTAGTGATTAGTCATCACTTTTCACAGTTTTGTGGGAGCCCTTACACCCCAAGGAATGTTTTCTCTGCAAAACAAATGCTTGCAATGGATTCAGAATCATTACAAAACCCTAGTTTGACCCCTCACATACTACTTAAAGCATATTTATTTTGGTGTGTTTTATCCTGTATAGTTTTAAGTTAATGGGACCCCAACTTTCAGCAGCTGTCACGGATTCTCCTAGGGAAACTACATTTCAGTCTTTGTGAGATGTGTTACTAGAGACCTTTACAAACACATTGGTGAAGTAAATTTTTGGTAAGGAATACATTACAGGACTTTCTAAGATATCCCCCGACTTTGTGTTGTGTGATCTGTTGTGTTGTGTTGTGTTGTGTTGTGTTGTGTTGTGTTGTGTTGTGTTGTGTTGTGTTGTGTGATCTGCTCATTCCTGCTGTTTTTGTTGCTTTTCTTTCCCATCGTCACCAGACAGCCATCCTCAGGGACACACAGGCAGGGACGTGCTGGCCATTGGGAAAAGCGGGCCAACTCCCGAACGGCCGGTTCATTCCCTGGCCGGTCCAGGCCGGCCATTAGGAAAAAAATAAAAATAAAATGTCGGACTTCGTCCCATTTTGGGGGCTGGGCCGGCCAACAAAGTAAATCGTCACTGTCGGGCAGAAAACCCATATCTCCAAGTTTCAAATTTGTATTTTTTTTTTTTTTTTCGCAAAGCAAAGCCCTGCTTCATCATACAAGGCTGTTGCACAAAAGTAGTGAAAACAGCAGATCTACAAGCACACAATGCCTCGCACCGCGAGGCGTTGTGTGCTTTTAGATCGGCTGTTTTCACTAGTTTAAATCATTTTTAAAATGATAAATACAAAACAAACGGTTTTGGACATACAAGGTTTCCACCCGACAATGACGAAATATAACTCATTACTGGCTTGTCACTTGTCATGATCTGAAATGACAAATCTTTGAGTAGCAGCAGCGCTATAGAGAGAGATCTCTCTCTCTATAGCGTGGTGCAATGAGGCCCTCTCCAACTCATTTTCCCGGGCTGAATCAGGGGCCCAGCACGTCCCTGGACACACAGGATAAAAACAAGGAGAGTGATTGCTTAATTAAGACCCTTTACCTCGGGCCCCGCTAACTGATGGTGTCGACTTTTTCAAATGAATTCTCGGTAAAGGCGAAAAGAAACACCAGAAGTGTGATTTAGAGGCACGGGTGAAAGCAGGCACATGAATCAACCGGGTGAAACAAAAACACAACACAATACGAAACAACAACGCTTCAAAACAATACTTATTAAAATCTCTTTGAAGTGAACAACACGATTTAGATTCGGTTTAATGAATAACAGAAATGTGAGCTAAATGCAAAGGCCACCACTTTCGGAGTTCTTCTCTCCCACGTTATTAGATATCGCTGACTAGGGGGTAAGTTAGCCCACTAATGAATAATGAATGGGGGACTGGAATGCAGCATTCCTCTATCCTTTGTGGGTCAGGGAGAGAGTGTGCTAAAGCTAAGGCTGTCACCACTGGGCATCGTGTACTGTAGCTGGATATTATTAACCTGTTTAGGCCTAGAATTATTGAACGCTTTAACTATTGAAAAATAGCAGATATACAAGTGCGAGCTTGTAGATCTGCTATTTTTGAAAAGTACTGAAAACTGTGTGCAAATCTTTGAATATATGTATTTTTTAAGCGAACATTTGTAACTCAAATTTTGCATCTGGGTGGTCCCTGGAACTAAATATTTAGAAATCGGGGTCCGTGGCCAAATACATATCATTTTGGGGGTCCTTCACATGAAAAAATATGAGAACCACTGACATAGTAGTCTCTCAAGAACAGACTAACTGAGCTCAAGTTAAGTAAAAAGGACCTTTTCTCTGACGATGGCGAGCCAGATTGCCGACATAGAAACATTAGAAGGATTCAAAAGACACTCAAAATGCGAATGTTCACGATTTTTCAAAAATAGTAGATCTACAAGCTTGCAGCGCGGCACTCGGTGCCGCGCTGTGAGCTTGTAGATCTGCTATTTTTCAATAGTTAAAGCATAAAATAATAATAGGCAATAATGTGTACCCCGTTCTGACTGGGTTAAAGCATGGCGTCTTGGTGTAGCAGGGAGCTCCATATACCTCAGAGCCATCATGTCACATGGCTGCTCCACCCACACTACACGCATCATTAAAGGCAAGCTGAGAGGGCATAATAAAAGAAGTTCTCTCCTTCAAGTACTTCTCTTACAACTTCTCGCTGCCATCTCCAGCGCAATAACATACTGTATTTATATACCCTTAGTTCCGGCCAAGTGATTTGATTGGACAAGAGGAATTTCTGAGGAGTACTGATATAGAAACTTTTTAGCTCAAGACCCAAAAGAGATATTAGATGTTGTTTGCCCCCCGGGACCCAAACTAGTGAAAATAGCAGATCTACAAGGTTGTAGATCTGCTATTTTCACTACTTCTTCACTACTTCATTAAATGGAAATTATTAATTTTTTGTAGCATTTTATTTATCAACTTTTTCTAAATGCTGGAATTGTATTGAATTGATTATTATTATGTTATTTATATTAGGAAATGAAAAAAGGAGACATTTATGGTCATCATAGAGGACAAAGGGGACTAAAGAAGCCTGGATCGGTGGATCGTTGACGCGCAGGAAACGGCGGAGCAATGTGGGCCAGTCAATCTGAGGTTTGACCCAAAAGAAATTGCAATAGTAATGGTTCAAGGTTTTTTATGATCCTTAGAGTCATCCAAAAAACATGTTAAAAATGTACCATTTTATTCTTAGTGGATCAAGGTGAATTCAAGGGGTTCAAGTTTGGGTCCCTTCACTTACTATGCAGGAAAAAAAGACCCCCAAAAAAATGTTCTTTGGGGCCTGTTTTTCCACCGTCACTCTGTCTGTCACTTCCCGTCACGTCACACTTTTGCCCTACTCATATCTCCGCCACAGTTGCCCCTATCCATGCCAAACTTTGCACACACACACTCCTTGGCTACCAAACCACAACCTCCACCCCTCATTTCTCACATGGCCCTCTTCTAGCGCCACCATTAGGTAGATTCTTGCAAAACACATTTTTGGACACTGCTCCTACAGATGTTGCCCTAAAATCACTCAAAGCGGTACAGTATCTCTAAAGTCATGTCATCAACATGGATCAGTCCCATTTCCCATATTCCCTCCTGATTGGCTACCATTGCCTTCTAAAGTTTGTGTATGCGACCTGGCGGTCGCTTATCTCCCGATTAGGGAGCCTTACTGGTTCAGCTCCAGGATTGTAACTATTGTGGACTGTCGCTAGGCAACCGCCTCACAGGTGAGCCCCATAGCACACTGGGTCAGTGGAGAGGGAGGAGAGCTGGCTCTCAGAGACGACGCCCAGCCCTGGGACAGGTAATAGAAGGGCGTTACCTGCCGAATTACCTGTTCAATCAGCCTAATCTGAGCACAGCTGCGTTGCACAGGGCTGGGTCCTCTACCCAAACAAAAGAGCCTCCTCTACCCCAGTCTGCACTGACTCACTGTGCTGGCGGTCGGGCTACTGGCGGTAAGCAAGCTTTAGATATTGAGCTAAACTCCACATGTTCTTTTCCTAATTGTAATACAGAGGAATGCAATACTAACCCGACGTATCTGTCTTCCACCAGGCAACCTAGGAGACGCTGACACTGAATGGAGAGCCGCACGATGGAGGGTGCGAGGGCTTTGGAACTGAGCCTGTAAACATTATGTACTCTATGCGCACTGCCCGTGAGTGTGACGGCTTTGAAATTGTGCCTTGAAACATAACCCTACTGCTGAAAACACTTGCAAGTATCAAACCGCCCCGGGCCGGGGAAGAACTTTAGTTGTACTCATACTCGCCTAAGTTACTTGACTTTGCTCTGCCTAGAAAGCAATTTATTCTTTAAACAAATGTTTACCTGAGTTATTCTGAAACGTTTAAGAAAACGATATATTTCTGTTGTTGAAGTGCTTGCATATACCGGAGCGGGGCTCCGCTGCTGTTGATTTATTCTGCTTTATTCTAAATAAACGTGCCCAAAAGTGGCTTAAACTGTCCATTTGTCTGGTGTTGGTTGAGTTCTAAATCTGGGTCCCCACACTATACATTGAATGCTCAATAATGAATTTGTAACATTACTCTCTGAAATGAAGACATTTTTGATTTAGCGTATACTTCCTGGTTTCGAATTGCCAGCATGATGTGGGTGAAAGTTAAAATAAGTGAAACACGTTGTTCTTCTCCAAAGGTTCTAACAAACTGCATATCCAGGGATGTGATTTTTTTTTAAATGCCAAACAACATCCCGCAAAGTTCAGTGCCTTCCTCGCGACGCCCGAGCAAGCCCGTGGGTGTTAATGACAAAAGCAAACGAACGCAAGTGTCGGCCACCTCGGCCGCCGCGAAACAAAAAGCAACAACAACAGCGAACAAACAACATCAAAACATGGTGTAATTACAGAGATGACGCTTGGCGGGGCCCACTTCATTCCCTGTTATCTTCATTATTCAGCTCTTCTCGAATCAGCTATTAAAGGTAATTAAGCGATTCATCAAGTCAGTTTCAATTACGGGGAGCTTGACAGCCGCAGATTACAATCACTGGGGGTGTGCAGGGGGAGGGGGGAGGGAGGGAGGAGGGAGGGGGCGGGCGGGCGAGTGAAGGTGCATGGGCGGGAGGCATAGAACGGGGGCGAGGGGAAATAGGCAACGAGGGCAAAGGTGAAAACGAGAAGCCCCCAATGAGGCTTCACCGCGACTAGTAACTAGTAACACAGTAACTGAACTCCCCATGGCCTGAGCAGTCACAACCCTAAAGCCTGTATCAGAGTGTACGGTGGAGACCTATCCACCGCAAATTTGAGGTGGAAAGTTTCCACCTCAAGTCAGAAAATAAGTGCAGGCCATCATAGTCACGGCCCACGGTGAAGTCCTTTACCCTGTCTAGACCGGTTCAGGTCGACCAATCAGTGAACGGGGTGTAGAGCCTGTCTGTCTGATAGTAAAAACAGAGAGATGTGTTGGGACTCACGGTGGAAAGCTCTCCACCGTGAGGAATGATGTAACGTTGTAGTTTCATGACTCAATAAGACTCCACTGCGGTGTAAAGCCTTCCACCGCGGACCCGACTATGATACGGGCTTAACCCTCAGTGTTGATTCCGTCGACTAAAACTATGACGAAAAATGTTCGTCGACTACCTTTTTTCACTGACGAAAACTAAATAGAAACTAAATTAAAATTAAGCTATGATGACTAAAACTATGACTAAATACGGTATGTCAACAAATAAAGTAGGCTAAAATTTCACGGTAGGGACTAGTGGAGAAGACATCCAGTAACTAAAAGACAAGTAATTTTATGTTTGGTTGCGCTCGGATGTTGCAAATAGCAGATCTATAAGCTCACAACGCGTCGCACTGCGACGCTTTTCAGAGTGCAACCAAGTGTGTAAAATCAGCCATTACGACGCTATCAAAGCCCGCCAAAAATGTTTTGTCGACAAAATCAACTGTACATTTAGTCGACTACAACATTATGATATTTAGTCGACTAAAACTAGACTATAACTAAAACATTTCAGATGACTAAAACTAAATCAAGAATTTGCTGCCAAAATTAACACTGCCCTCCCTGCAGTCCATCCCAGGCAGCCAAAAAAAGAAAATACTCAAATGTTTTACTTAAGTAAAAGTGTCAATACTGCAATGTAGAAATACTCTGTTAGGGTGCCCTCACACCAAAATACGCCAATGCATTTCAATGAGAATGGAGTGTTTTTTGCAGAAATCCTCTACTGGCAAAAAAACTCTCCATTCTCATTGAAATGCATTGGCGGATTCCACTCAAGGTATTTTGGTGTGAGGGCACCCTTATAAGTAAAAGTAAAAAATTCGAAAGTACAGAAGTATTGGCTTCAAAATAAAGAAGCACCAAAAGTAAAAGTTCAAAAAATGTTTGAAAATAGCAGATCTACAAGTTCAAAACGTGTTGTCAGCTTATAGATCGGCTACTTTCAAATAGCCTCGGTATAGCATAGGAGTAAAATAGTAGTTGATGTATGTTTTATAATATTATAATATATCTGCAAAGTAACTAGTAACTAAAGTTTTACAATAATATTGTAGTGGAGTAAAAGTACAATATTTGGACCCGAGATGTAATGGAGTAGAAGTAAAAGTATTGTAAATACTGAAGTAAAGTACAAATATCTCAAAATTGTACTTACGCACAGTAATTAAGGAAATACTTAGTTACTTTCCACCACTGCCACCAGCCCCACTCACTTACTGTAGCTAGCGCGCCGCGTCACCAGCTAACGCTCTCTGACACTGCCGTCAGCCGTGCTGTAATTACTCTGTCACGATTTGGAAGTTTACCGTAATGTTTGAAACTAATGCTATACAATTGCTGTACCAGCCGACGTCTGAATGACAGCTTCAGACAGCTCTATGGCTGCCGTCGTCGTCGTATAGTGCCAAACGCCAGCCTGTCGAGACGAGATTAGATGTGTGTGCCGTGTGAAATACATAACCCCGCGCCGCAATAAAACTCAACACGGTGAGCGTCGTAAACGTCTTCAGCTGAAGGAGCTGTTTTATGACAACCAGTTATCGGCGAGCTAGCTAGCACACCTTCCTTCCGAAACATCCGTCCGTGTGTTTCGACGCCAAGAGCAAACCAGACAGCGTGACCGCTAGCTAGCGGGTCAAAGGACAACGTTAATTCATGTTTGGATGATTAACCCCGCTCCCTGCTCTTACATTAGCAGAAAGAATAATTCATCAGCGAGGAGCCATTATGCCACTTACTTGTCCATTAGAGTCAGGTTTACAACCGCCTCGATGGCTATCATAAGTCACCCCGACGTAGCTTATAACAGGGGTTTTCAAGGTGGGTGACGGGGCACCCTGGGGTGCCGTGACATCAGTCCAGGGGCGCCGCGAGATCATTTGATAATATTTGGAATGTATTTGGACACTTGAAAAAATATTTAGTATAATTTTAAACTTGAAGTACAAAGTTATTTTCAGTCAGTTCTAACCAAAATGGCTATTATCTCAACGTTGTCCTCGCAACATAATCACTAAAATATCGTCACTGTCGGGCAGAAACCTTGTATCTCCAAAGTTTCAAATGTGTACGTCTTTTGGTAAAGCAAAGCCCTGCTTCATCATACAAGACCGTCGCACAAAACTAGTGAAAACAGACGATCTACAAGCACACAACGCCTGTGCTTGTAGATCTGCTGTTTTCACTAGTTTAGTACATTTTATAGATGATATACAAAACGAACGGTTTTGGACATAGAAGGTTTCCACCCGACAACAACGATATGCTATACATGTAAGGTGCTGAAGGTGAACATTATAATGTAGGGGTGCCTAAACAAATATTTAAGGGGTGACACTATAACAGTTTGGGAACCCCTGGCTTATAATACAGTCAAATGCGGGTCGAATTGGTCGCGTCGTAAACCTCGTGGGTGTAGAGCAATATCCACCTAGGACACCTTTATTCTTCTGGCGCCGTCTTCTTTATCACTAAATTAGTCCGTCACGCTCAAGGTTACCTTGCTAATAATTTCATTTCGCTGGGAAAGATTTTTGGCTGTGAGAAACCGGGCTTCAAAAAAGGCTACAATAATTACATTTTAAGTTCCAATCAGACGACCTGATCGTATAGTTAATTTCCCCGCCATCTCATTTTATTTATCTTCTTCAGCTGAGGATTCATTTTCTAAGATTTGATTAAGTCTTCATTCAGCCAGTGGGGGTGGGGATGAGTAATACGAGAAAAGAGATTTCCCATGAAAACCGCAAAGCTTTTTATGGGCTTAATTTCTATCCAGTGATAGCGTGATGTGTTACACGTTGGCACTGCCCATTTTCATCGTCTCGCAGTTCAATTAACACTCTGTTTTTTGTAGTGGGGTCTTCTTATTCTCTGGCATCCAATGGAATGACCTTGTATTTCATACACCTCATACAGTAAGTCTATCATTTAAGGGATAGTACTGTACATGCTACACAATATAATGCAAAGATTGAGGGTACTGTTAAGGCAAAAACGGTCCGATATGATTTCTTTATTGGTCAATCAGTCTTTATGGCATCCAAAATGACACACAGTCACAGTCAGACGGCAATTTCAGAGTAGATATGAAAGAGGTCTCAAAAGGAGCGTGTGTCCATTTGACATTTTCGTTATTTTCTTTTTAATTTTTGTGTGAACAATTCGTGTTCCTTCTTAAAATGTCCCAAAAGCAAGAGCATGAAGCAGCCAGCTCTTAAGAGCCAAGACATCCTCAGAACAACCATAAGTAAACAGCTCATGTATAATAACACACATAGGCCTACTGGGATGCAGCCAAAAGCCAGACAGAGAGCGTTAGCAGTGCACAGAGGATGTGCTCAGAATAGGAAACCCCAAACCGGTGGAAAAAAATAAAGGTTATATAATAACCTTCAGGGGCGTCACAAGGGGGGGAAAGTGGGACTGAGTTACTAGGGCCCAAGGTGGAGGAGGGGCCTTGGTTATTTTATACTTTAGCTATTGAAAAATAGCAGATATACAATCTTGTAGATCTGCTTTTTTTTTTTTAAAGTCGTGAAAATTGTGAGCAAATCTTTTAATATACAGTATGTCTTTTTTAAGCGAACATTTGTAACTCAAATTTTGCTTCTGGGGGGTCCCTGGAACTAAATATTTTGAGATGGGGGTCCGCGACCAAATACATATCATTTTGGGGGTCCTTCACTTGAAAAGGTTTGAGAACCAATGACATAGAAACATAGCTTTTTCAAAGACTTTCACAAATGTTCACAATTAAAAAAAAATAGCAATTCTACAAGCTCCCAACGCAGCACTCAGGGCCACACTGTGAGCTTGTATATCTGCTATTTTTCAATAGTTAAAGCATTCATGGGGGGCCCGCAGTGAATCCTTGTACCCAGGGCCCAGAATTTGGTGCGACACCCTTGATAACCTTTATTTGTAACTTGGCACAACACACCTTCAAGCAGAGTAAATATTCTCATGGGTAAATCATGACCTCTTCAACCTCTCCTCATATCCTGTCCAGAGCCCTGTGTGGTTGAGGAAGCAAGCGACCTCGGCTCGCCAGTAAAACGCGGCGACAAAATGTAAATCCACTGTGCTGTGAGCAAACACGCAGTAAACATTTACCTCTTCCCTCTCTGAACTGAACGGGGACATTAACTTTCTAACTGCCAGGTGCTTCCGTATCCTGGAGGACGACGGCCAAACAAACACCGCTCCGGTCACACAGCGCGTTGTGACGCTCCTCGATGCTCCGCCCCCGACATTGTCCTCGACTTCCAGGGTCACAAAGACTGAGGAAGGTCCCGGAAGGTAGGGAGGGGGAGGGCCTACTGCGCCAGAGCTGGCACTCAAACAGCACATTCTGGGGGGCGCCAATGGCCTAGTGGTTAGGGTGCATGCCTCATACAGCATGGGTCAGCAACCTTTTTGAAATGAAGTACCATGTTTTTATTTTCTAGATAGTCAGTGTGCCATGTCAACATACATTTTAACACAGCGGGTGCCCACGAGGTGTCTACGCGACAATTTCTTTGATGTCGCTGGAGGCCCACGACGCGTTTGACGCGTTGTACAGTAAACTATACTGTACTGTAGCTACTGCACTTGGCTACCGCGGTGATGAAACAAACTCCATTTCCCAACATGCAGCGCGCAATTACGTCACCCGGACGTGCTGTGTGTCTCGTTGACTTCCTGTTAAGCGGCTGCACAAAAATGCTGTTTTCTCCGGATTCTCTTCCTTTTTTCATTTTTTTCTCAAAACGGCAGCCTCTTCTACATGCCGTAACACAAACACTGTGGCTTAGAAATGATAAAAAACGGTCCTGACTGAAAGAAAAGATTTTCGCGAAATAAACAGGACATACTCGGATTACATTTACTCGGATTACTTTTCTCGCCAGTACTCTCGCCGGTAGGTAAAATGACGCGTTGCCATGGGCACCAGCAAATTAAGACGTCAAAACCACGTGGGCGTCCGATGTGTTAATGACACCCCATCAAAATTCTGACAAATTTTGATTGTCAGGACATGTTATAACGATCATTAGAGCAATCTCCCCAACTCCCTCCCCATGTCAAAGTTCAGAGTTTTAATTGCGACCGTCAGGTCGCAGTTACTATCAAAACCTCCACTAGCTGTCAGTCAGTCTGTCTGTCAGTCTGTCAGTCTGTCAATCAGTCACACGTCACACTTTTCGCCACCGATCCATGCCACATTTTGCACATACACTCCTTGGCTGCCAAAACACAACCTCCACCACCTCATTTCTCACATGCCCCTCTTCTAGCGCCGCCGTGAGGCTGATTCTTGCTAAACACATTTTTGGACAGTGGACACTGCTCCTACAGATTTTGCCCCAAAATCACACAAAGCGATTATCACATTATCTCTAAAGTCATGTCATCAACATGGATCCGTCCCATTTCCCATATTCCCTCCTGATTGGCTACCATTGCCTTCTAAACTTTGTGTATGCGACCCTTACAGTCGCTTATCTCCCAATTTAGGGATTCTTACTGGCATGCATACCTCGCATTGTTGATACCTCCATGAAGGGTACATGTTCGACATATTGCCCAGCCCTAGTACATCGTACATACCTAGGTTGGAGGACGCCCGTCCCTCCGCCGCCCTGTCCTTGAGGCCCTCGGCGATGGAGAGCTGCTGTTCGTGGTACTGCTTGGCCCTCTCCAGGTCCTGCATGCAGCGGGCGGCGTGGCCCAGCCCGGCGTAGGCCCTCATCTCGATGGACTGCTCCTCCAGCTCCTGGGCGAGCTCCAGCACGTGCGTGTGGTAGGACATGGCCTTGTCGAAGTTGCGGTGGTAGTGGTAGGCGCTGCCCAGGTTGCTGTAGGCCCGGGCCTCCTCCCGCTTGTTCTCCAGGGCCTTGGCGATGCCCAGGTGCTGCTCGTGGCACCCCACGGCGTTGTCGAAGTCGCCCATGGCGATGTAGACGGCGCCCATGTTGCCCAGCTCCCGGGCCTCCGACAGCTGGTCCTTGGACTGCTTGGCGAGCAGCACGCACTGCTTGTGGCTGGCCAGGGCGTTGGGGTAGTCCCCGATCGCCGTGTAGACGTGGCCCAGGCTGCTCAGCGCCATGGAGGCCGCCTATGGACAGAGGGAGAGAGAGAGAGAGAGATGGTAAGAAAAGCCTCAAGCTATGGGTACAGGCATAGGCGATTTTATAGGGGGTGCAAAAGGGTGCACTTGCACCCCTTGGCCACCAGGGGGGTGGGGGGTGAAAAACTTAAGTCATTGCAAGCTTTGACTAATTTCTACGGAGCAAAAAAGTGTTGCCAGTGGTGGAAAAAGTACTTGAATTTCCTACTTAAGTAAAAGTATGGTTTATGAATGTTTTATAATATTATAATTTATATCTGTAAAGTAACCACAGTCTAAAAAAATAATTGAGTAAAAATACAATATTTGGATCCGAGATGTAATGGAGTAGATAGGCCTAGTAAACAACTCAGGTACAAATACCTACAAGTGCAGTCAGTACTCAAGTAAGTTGTTGCAAATAAGTAAATAAATCATACAGTATATGCTCAAGGTGTCTAGAAAAAGCACCTGTTTTTTGTTTATATTGTGTTACCCGTTAAAACAACAGGATAAACCGTACAAAACCTGAAAATGCTAGTGCGCGTGCATGAGGAACCCAGCATGTCTTGCACCCCCTCTTAGAAGAGACTAGAATCGCCTATGGGTACAGGAATACAAAATCAAAATAGGAAACATAAACCTTCGTTGTTTATCGTCGCTGTCGTCGGGTGGAAACCTTGTATGTCCAAAAACCGTTCGTTTTCTATTTATCATTTTAAAAATGATCTAAACAAGTGAAAATAGCCGATCTGCAAGCAAGCGCACAACGCCTCGTGTGTGCTTGTAGATCGGCTGTTTTCACTAGTTCCGTGCTACGGTCTTGTATGGTGAAGCAGGGCTTTGCTTTACCAAAAAAACGTACACATCTGAAACTTGGGAGATGCGAGGTTTCGGCCCGACGGTGACGTTATGCTGCATCACAGATTCCGCAAACCACCTTTACTCAGAAATACATCGCAATGAAAACATGCTGTAACCAACCAGATAAGATCAAAACTAACAAATCTCTTATGAGCCATAGTATATTTCTCAGAGAGTGACCAACCAAACAACAAATCATTCATTGTAGGAGTCAGAAAGGGGGGGGGGGGGGGGTAAACCCAGAATGCTTATCGGCCACTGCTGTGGCGTCAGTTTGCCCTCGTCTGCAATCGCGCTTCGCGGCGCGGCGCCACCGCCGACCAACGGAACAAAGCCGTGGCTAATCGGAGGTGTGTGGGGGTGGATTATAGCTTCACACTGGAGCCCATTCTCCCCTCCGATCTTAGATTATTATGCCTGAACAGACCTCGAGTCTCAACCTAAAGACAAGCGAGGAGAACATATTTTCTTATCTCTCTCCCTTGCAACATTTTCTCACCGCTTGTCCCACCTGTGAAAATAAAACTACAGAGAGGGAGAGAGAGAGAGAGAGAGCGAGAGAGAGAGAGAGAGAGCGAGAGAGAGAGAGAGAGAGAGAGAGAGAGAGAGAGAGAGAGAGAGAGAGAGAGAGAGAGAGAGAGAGAGAGAGAGAGAGCACACAGGCTAAAAAGTGAAAGTGCAACACGGGGGCCTAACGTAGCAGTATAGGGATGGGACAATACGTGATATTATCGTTTATCGTGATAAAATAACACTCACGATAATCGTATCGTGGAGATTTAATTTATCGTGATATCGTCCCTCCGTCATGCACTGGGATCAATTCACCTTTTACTTGCCGGGCTGCATGCCGGCTGCATACCACTTAAACCCTCTATAATTGGTAAAAGGTACTTATAATATACTATATACTATATACTATATAGTCTTTTTTTCACTCTCTATCAAACGTCTTTGCCAAAAAAATAGCCGATATACAAGCTCACAGCGCGTCGCAACGCGAGTCCGCGGCGCGTTGTGAGCTTGTAGATCAGCAATTCTTCTTGGCAAATGTTCCACGCCAGGATAATGAATTTTCGTAATCGTGATAATATCGTAAATCGCGATTTCTTTTGTCACAATAATCGCGATATGACATTTCCATATCGTCCCATCCCTACGTAGCTGCAGCAGCGGCAGCATGAAGCTTTGAAACACAGCACAGGACGTGACCTCCAAAGTGACGCATTCACCGTAGGCCTTATTAGCTGTTTATACAGAGGGTAAACAGCTGGGAATTGGGGGCAGCTGTCTGCGCGTAGACAGATGTTCCATTAATCACACTGGGCCAGGGCTAATAAAGCATCTCCTTCCTGAGGCCGCACCCCCCCCCCCCCCTCCCCCCCGCGTCCTGGGTGGGGCGCAGGGGGTGGGGGGGGGGGGGGGTGTTGGACGCAGGCCAGCAGAGAGGACAGTCACCCTGGACGATGACTTGTTGGAGCCTCACCAACAGGAACTCCCCTCCCCCCCCAGGTCAACACGCGGGCGTTTGGAGCTAACAAGACGGCCTCGAAAGTCAAACTTAACTCTCGTTAACGGATGACCTACTCACTGCACAGGATATACTACTGTCTCCCCCACAGTGGGTCAGGAGGACATCATCATCTCCTTTATTTATACTCAGAAGTACAAGTTGAGGGCAAAGCCCTCGTTTTCAATGTAGCGAGGTTACAATACAGGACGATCAAAAACACAATGTTAAAATGTTATAAATGAAACAAAGTCAATTACAAAGAACAGCGACTATTAAATCAAGAGAAACACGTGCAATCATGATCTAAAGTGTCTCCTTGTGAGTGATCCTTTGAACTTGCAGGGAGGACAGTTTTAAAGATTTTTTTTGAAGTAAGTTCCAGGTTGTTGGGCCGCCGATGGAGAAAGCTGCCTCCCCCAGTACTGTGTGCGCTATAGACGAACCTTCAGCATAAGAAGATCGCTGGAGCGGGTGTGATATGTGCTATCACTCGGTTCTAGCATGGAACAAATAATATGAGGGAGCATACCTGAAATAGTTTTAAGTAGAAACAAGTACCAGTGTTATGTATAAGATTATGGTTGCGTACATGGTTTCAAGGTCCGTATTGTTCAATAACTATAACTCCAAAGAGCTATAGTTAGGCACTACAGTTTGGAGAAATGTAACAAAGTTCGATACGGTATGCAGGTATGTGCGTGGCTCTGCATTCATGCAAGCGATATACCTCTGCTTAGCGGCGTTAATACCTGTGTGTTGACCCAGTGAGGTGGAGAATTGTTCCCACTCCTGTGCTAATGGAATCAAGCATATGTAGCATCTCCTCTTCTCTCTCATATAATCCCATTAACAGCACTCTGCTGAAGTACACGGCTGGCCTGGCCTCTCACAGGACACCGCTGAGCCTGAGGCCAGGCCACAGGCCTCCTCTAACATCTCATAGCACCTTAACAGGAGCATAGGGCTGCATGTCACCATCATGACATGATTTTAACTTGATCGGCACGCAAATAATTGGCACGCAAATAATTGCGATTAGCGATTAAATCGTGTTTTGGGGCGTTGACCATTGGAACATATACTGTACATAACAAGTGCATTTCCGTTTTGCCTTCTTGGCTTTGTAGACAAAAGAATCACAGGGCAGACACAGTGTATGGCCTATAACTTAAAATACAGAGAAATGACTGACATTTCATTTCATTTTAAGAACCTTCATAGTTTCAAAATGTTTTTTTTTAATTGTGGAGACAGGAATCAGAGGAATGCAGCGAGGGAGCCAACAAGCAGCTGCAGGTGCAGCATTACCATGGAAATGATCGGTTCCAGAGAATGCTTGAGCGTTGAACCCTATATTTGCCTATTTCTGTCCTCCACACACAAGGAGGCGTCGGGCCAAACGTGGAGAAGCATAGCGGTGGTGGCAGACACTCCCACAATGCCTCACTGCAGGGCCCGTTCCAACCGCTTACGGTTCCCATGGCAACCAAGCGGGCTCATGCCATGCGAGCGGTAGCTGCCAGTCCGCGGTGATGATGATAGCCCCGGCGGTCGGGACCGTGTATGTATCGGGCGCGATCGGGGTGAAAGAGAGTCAAATGCATGAGTATCTCGAAGGCATACATTCACACAGCTGCAAAGCCACCATGGCACAACCACAGAACTCCACACAACAGCAGCAGCAGCACAAAGTGGTGGGCAGCGCTGAGCTGTTCCAGGCTCGGAAATAAAACACACACCAGGGGCCCGGGCACAGGGGCGTCACAAGGAGGGGGGGGGAGTGGGACTGAGTTACCAGGGCCCAAGGTGGAGGGGGCCTTAATTATTTTATAACTATTTAGCTATTGAAAAATAGCAGATATACAAGCTCACACCGAGTGCCGCGCTGCGAGCTTGTAGGTCTGCTATTTTTTTAAAAATATGTGCAAATCTTTGAATATTTTGTAACTCAAAGCCAACATTTGTAACTCAAACTTTGCTTCTGGGGGGGAACTGAATATTTTGAGATGGGGGTCCGTGGCCAAATACACATGAAAAAGTTTGAGCGCCATTGACATAGAAATTTTCACAAAAACCTTAGAAGGATTTGAAATATTCAAAGATTTTCACGATTTTTCTAAAATAGCAGATCTACAAGCTCGCAGCGCGGTACTCGGTGCCGCGCTGTGAGCTTGTATATCTGCTATTTTTCAATTGTTAAAAGCACAGGGGGCCCCACACTGAATCCTTGCACCCAGGGCCCAGAGTTTGGTTACGACACCCCTGCCTGGGCGGGCAGAGTTAGCACAGAACTCACACACCAGAACCCGTGCAGGCCAGGCCAGGCAGGCAAGCGCCGCCGCTGCAGTGACATAAGGGGCTAATTATGCTAAGTACAATACATTACCTCTAGCGTGCGCTAGGAAAACAGACGCTTCCCTAATGTGCCGCGGAATATAAACATACTTAGTAGGGAGGAGGGCTGACAGTGGAATCTTAAACCACTGTCCTTGTCAGAGGGGGTTCTGAACGGCGCTCTGGTTGAGCCAAAGCATCGCTGATTAACATGTCATCTAGGCCCCACATACAGTATATCCTGCCCCTTCCTCCCTCTCTCCCCCCCCGGCCCCCCCGGCCCCCCCGGCTCTCATAGATCTCTTCTCCTTCTTCCAGGCAGAACTAGTTTACCTTTCATTAAGGGGGGGAGGCCGGGGGGACCCCCTCTGTTTGCTGATAAGGGCCCAGAGGTTTATCAACAGTTTATAAAAAGAACGACGTTGGGATTAATCAAATCAGCACACATCCGGACGGAGAAGGGCCGGTCTCTGTAAACACAATCAGATCTCAGTACTACTCTGTGCAGACATAACGTGGGGGAGGGAGGGAGGGAGAGGGAGGGAGGGAGGGAGGGAGCGAGAGATAGATGGGAAGAGGAGGGGAAGGGAGGAAAGATAAGTGAAGAAAAGAAGTGGAATCAAATTAGAGCATTGAGTCGTCGTGGCCTGAAATCATGCATTTCTGGCAATTATTCCTGTTCCTATAGGTGTGGCGTTGTGTGATATTGTTGCCATAAGTCTAACTGCGCAGGCAGAGGGTCCGCAGAGATAGATAGCGACCCCAGCGTCCAGCAGAGTGCATCTGCTGCGGCTGGCTGGCTGGCTGGCTGGCTGAGCTGGCTCCTCATTATCGGACTTCATGTGGGCTTCCATCTGAGGAGAAAATGCAGCGTCGCAGTCTCACTTTAGTGGAACACTGATCACAAGCGTATAGCTCATCTCAACTGGAAAAGGATCGCTCAACCTCTCTCTCTCTCTCTCTCTCTCTCTCTCTCTCTCTCTCTCTCTCTCTGTCTCAGCACTAACTCCCCCATCTCCCCCCCCCCCCCCCCATCTCCCCCTCTCACTCACTTTTAAGACAGACAGAGAGATGAGGAGGAATCTTCTCTGTTTTGTGTGCTCCAGAAAAGTGGAAGTTGGGAGTCAGAGAGAGATGGGAGCGCGCGGAGGCTTCAAAAGGCACATGTAATTGAGCAGCCCTAGATAGGCTATCTGTGGAACATGAAACAGCAACAGTTGTGACGGAGGGTAATTGCCTCCCTGGGCCCGTATAATGCCTTGTCGAGTCTTTAACCCATTCGGGCCTGGAATTATTGAATGCTTTAACCAGTGGGAAAATAGCAGATATATAGCTATTATATAGCTATAATAGCTATTTTTGAGAAAGTTGTGAAAATGTGTGCAAATCTTTGAATATATGTATTTTTAAAGCGAACGTTTGTAACTCAAATTTTGCTTCTGGGTGGTCCCTGGAACTAGATATTTTGAGATGGGGGATCCGTGGCCAAATAAATATCAGTTTGGGGGTCCTTCACATGAAAAGGTTTGAGCACCACTGACATAGTAGTCTCTCAAGAACAGACTAACTGAGCTCCAGTTGAAGTGAAAAAGGCCTTTTCTTTGACGATGGCTGGCCAGATTGCTGACATAGAAACATAGGTTTTTCAAAAAACCTTAGAAGGATTCAAAAGACACTTAGAGAATCGGGTTAAAAATTCTAATTTTCACGATTTTTTTCAAAAATAGCAGATCTACAAGCTCGCATCGCGGCCCTCGGTGCCGCGCTGTGAGCTTGTATATCTGCTATTTTTCACTGGTTAAAGCATAAGATAATGTGTAGCCCGTTCTAAACGGGTTAAACTTGAGCAAACTGCTGGAAGTCCTTATGTCGGCAGGTAATTGGTTCCAGGCATCGGCAGCCATGTGAAATGAAAGAAAGATAGGGAGGAAGGAAGGCGTATGTGTGTGCTCTGACTGAGAGGGAAAAAGAATGTATGAAGGATTGGAAGAAAAGAGAGTGTCTGCTTGTGTAAGTGTCTTTGTGAGTGTTCAGTGTTATTGATTTCTTTTCTGCTTTTACAGCGTTCCTTGTTTTTCATTTATTCATGGCGCTAGCTAGCCGCTGCTAGTGTTTTCATCATCACGCCGCGCTCCTCTGGATGGAAAAAAAGGGAAATATATCTATTCCTTCCCCGTGGGTACGTCGACGTCTCCTCAAATTATTTCTCGCTGTATTTCTAGCCCGTAATAGATGTATAATTCAGCCGTGTGTCGGCCGACCCACTCGATGGTGATCATCATGCCGCTTCTTCTGAGGCATAAATAATGTGTAGCAGCTGTCTGTGAACATGCTAGCTGTTTTGTGAGTTAGATTTACGGCGAAGCGTGACAGCTCCCCAGTATATGAATGAAGGTGCGTACATGTGTACATGTGCAATGCTAATGGCTCCGTCGGCTGTTTTGTACCAAATTAAAAACTCCTCTCTCGTCCTGCAACACAGAGCAGTGCAGAAAATATACCGTCGTTGTCGGGTGGAAACCTTGTATGTCCAAAACCGTTCGTTTTGCATTCATCGTTTTAGAAATGAGTTAAACTAGTGAAAACAGCCGATCTACAAGCACACAACGCCTCATGTCCTTGACATGAAAAAGTTTGAGCACCACTGACATGTAAACATAGGTTTCTTGCACACATTTTCACAATTCAAAAATCAGATCTACAAGCTTGCAGCGCGGCACTCGGTGCCGCTTTGTGAGCTTGTATATCTGCTATTTTTCAATAGTCAACATATCATGGGGGGCCCGCAGTGAATCCTTGTACCCAGGGCCCAGAATGTGGTGTGACACCCCTGCCTGCAGATGCATACATGCATGCATGGAACTCCAACTGGACGGCGCACAGACAGTTATGAGGGACGTGCATGTTTGGATGGAGCGAACGGTTGTGCCTCAAAATAGTGAAACTTCCGCGTCTTGAATGCCTTGGATCGGCTGCGCCGTGTGCGTGTCGCTCTGTTTCGGAATGAAAGTGATTGTGTGTTTGTGTGTGTGTATGTATGTGTGCACGCTCATCTGAGCCAAGTGTGCGCTCCATGTGTGTGTGTGCTCTGTGTACGTGCGTGTGCTCATCTTTGCGCTGCGAAATAAAACTGCCCGGGTGTCCTTCCCATGTATCAACACGGTTAACACCTCATCTCTCCCTTCACCAAAACATTGCTTCTTCAATCTTTGCACACAACAACGCGAGTTACGCGACACAGCTGCGCACGCACACACACACACACACACACACACACACACACACACACACACACACACACACACACACACACACACACACACACACACCAATGAACACATGCAGACAAATGCCTGCACATTGACAAACGTTGTCTATCCCCCCCCCCCCCCCCCCCCCACACACACACACCCACACAACATGATACATAGATCGACTGTGTCAACTCAAGGGCCCCATTAATGTCCTTTTTTATATGCAAATCGCCATGGAAGGTGTGAGTCATAGTGGTGTCATTAAATTCTCTCTCACGCCGCCCCCCCCCCCCCCCCCCCCCCCCCCAACTGAGAGACAGAGTGGGAATGTTACTCTTCTGTCTGGATAAACTCCAGTCCCACACACAGTCCACAGCACGCACACATACACTCCATGTATTGAAGTGATAATTATAAAGAGATAGTCACATTTAATGAATGCTTTTTGTGCGCGATATGGCTTGGAGCAGCTGTGCGCGAGAGTGTGTGTGTGTGTGTGTGTGTGTGTGTGACCACGCAAAGCCGAAATTCTAGTGCAGTACAATTTAGGCATTTAGCTGACGCTCTTAATCCAGAGCGACTTACAATAAGCAAGGTAATACATCAATACATCATCAACATTCATACATCAAATGCATAGAAATATCAATCTAGAGAACATTAACGCAGGTAGAACGAGCTAACTAATCAGTAAAAAAGCTTTATACTGTATGAACTAAAAAAAAGCTATCTAGCCTTCATGTATGGTCGTTGGGGTAGGTGAGTGGTACGGTAAGTGCTATGGGCTTAAGTGGAGTCTGAAGAGGTGAGTCTTCAGTCCACGGTGAAAGCTAGGGAGTGAGTCTGTTGTTCTAAGTGCGACAGGGAGTTTATTCCACAGTTTGTATACAGTGTATACCGTACCATTTCCAACCCAGATCCAGACTGTCCTCCTCATCCTTAGCATAAACCACACCACAACCATACCTAAACCTAACTGTTCTAACTGCGCTTAACCATAAAGGTACAGTAAGTGATAACCCAATAACTAATTTATACCACTACACCACGAGAGCCCAAAAAGATTATCCACCTGTAATCTACAGCCATTGCATTAGCCAAGGCTATGTTTAGACTGTTTAGACTGCCAACCCAATTGTGGCCTATATATATATTGGAATAGGAGTGTTTTGTATCACGTCTGCACAGCAAAAAAGAAAAGAAAAAAGAAAAAAAAAAACATAATGGAAACTTTCTAATTCAAATCTGATTTCTAAAGATGTGTCTCAGTCGAGACACTCGGGACACTGGAGCCTGATTTAGGCTTTAACACTTACGTCATACAACAAAAGAGCAGATCTACAGGCTCACAATGTGTCAAATCGTGGCATATTGTGAGCTTGTAGATCTGCGATTTATGAGCACCGGCATACAACTAAGTATATATCTGGCTTATGTCGTAACCACAGCAGCAACCAAACAGCAGATAGGTCGGCGATTGTCTGACTACACAAATCTCACGATCACTTGCAAATAGCCGTGTGGACAGTCGGTCCCGAGGATCACATTTAATAGCCGTGTGGACAGTCAGTGCTGAAGATCGCATCCGAGAAGAAACAAATTGGATCTGTCTGCAGTCTGAACAAAGCCTAAAAGCCAAACAGACATATTTTTTCCATAATAAGTGACTGACATTTGGCCCAGTGACCATGGTTACGCATATGATGTAGCAACAAACCCCAGGGCACTGCGTTCATCACACAGTACAAATCCACACAAGTGCTCATTTAACGCTGGACACTTGCAGGTCAATCTCCACCCAGTTTCCACCCAACAACAGAGACGACACAGTAGACGTAGCCTCTGCATAGATGTGAAGCATGCATGCATAATTGTCATGTAGGATTTGTGACAGTGCTGCTGTGACAGTGTGCAGACATTTTATCACACAATGATGCGGGGGGGTAACTTCATGTCAAGAGCATAGCCAAAAGCAATGAATATATACATTGCTATTTACTGTCTTGGTTTGAACGTCAGGAAGAGTAACAGCTGGCTTGCTATTTATTAGATGTCACTTGAAAAGGATGAACCATGTGGGGGTGACCCCGATAGCTGAGTGGTTGGGGTGCATACTGTAACCATGTGGGGGTGACCCCCATAGCTGAGTGGTTGGGGTGCTTACTGTAACTCAGTGGCTTTCAACCTATTTCAAGGTCCATTATTGGAGCGGTGAAAGCGCTCCCAATAGACAGGTATGTCCGTGGGTGGCTATGTGGCTGGCTGGCTGGCTGGCTGGCTATGTCTGTAGCCTGGCAATACCTTGAGTGGCCACACAAGTTAAAGGAGGGGCGCTGTTGTGCAGGCACACACACACACACACACACACACACACACACACACACACACACACACACACACACACACACACACACACACACACACAGACAGGGTATAGCTGCTCAGATTCACCGCTCCACTTCGAACCGAGGTTTGATTTTTTATTTGGCATTTGAGCCACGGACCACCATTTTTTATGAGATTTGGCCTCTCAGACCCATCGTTGTTGAATAAGATTTTGTCCACAATTCCATGCTGTATTGATGTTGGTAACATAGGAGAGATAACAGGCAAACACTGACCATACTAACAAGTGTACTACATTCTTTAATTGTGTAGACTTCTTGTAAATTAAGTAGATGCAGATGTTTAACAATAATTTAAGCGTAAAATGAAACCAAATGGTTTTATGGTTTTCATTTTATGCCCTCAAGATCTATAAGGGTTCATTTGGTTACCAACTCCCTCATTTAGCTGGGGACCACCTGGAACCCCCTCTAAGGACCAATGGTGGTCCCTGGACCAATGGCTGAATACCACTGCTGTAACTGACTACGGGTCACAGCTGTGACTATCATGTGAGTGAGAACTCTAAAAGAGTTTCATATAAACACCGGCTGCACATGCACACACACACACACACACACACACACACACACACACACACACACACACACACACACACACACACACACACACACACACACACACACACACACACACACAATACGTACACTGGCACACACACAGGGACGTGCAGAGAATGTTAGAGAGGCAGGGGCTGACATTTGTAAAAGGGCCTTTTGGTGAAAATATTGAAAATAGCAGACCTCCAAGCACCCAGCACGTCGTGCTGCGACGCGTTGTGAGCTTGGAGGTCTGCTATTTTCAGTACTTGATACCACACTAAACTAAGCATAAAAAAGGCAATACTGGGGATGTGGTGTAATGGCATGGATTTCTACACAGTGAGGGCAATTCTTTCAACATAAGATGCTGCTTTCAAGTTCAGGAGAGTTTGGACAAGGCAATTCTCTTAAATGCTGCCTTCAGGTATGGCATGGAAAGAGGGGGCATTTGCATTTCTTTCACCATAGTAAAAACTGCATCCATGGTCTGGAGAGGGCACTTTTTTACAGACGGATAAAAGGGCAGGGGCTCAAGCCGCCCCCTTTCATGTCTATGTGTGCACGTGCCTGCACACACACAAACATCATACACACATACAGTACACCGACACACACCAACATGCATACATACTATACTGTACATACTACTGTACACTCACGCATGCTTTAGCCACAAACACCAGCTCTCTCTCACACACACACGCACACACGCACGCACGCACACACACACACACACACACACACACACACACGCATACATGCACAGCTGCACACAAAAGCAAATCACAAAGCACTTAATAGAAGAATAAAAAACCCTGCACACATCTACCAACCACCTACCATATAAAAAGATAGCAAAAGACACTACATACGCATGCACACACTCACGCACGCACGCACGCACGCACGCACGCACGCACGCACGCACGCACGCACGCACGCACGCACGCGCACACACACACACACACACACACACACACACACACACACACACACACACACACACACACACGCAACTGTCTAATTAAACGGCAGTGCAGACAGAGGAAGGTGAGCAGGACCATGCTCCAGTGTTTCTCTTAACGAGCTGCTTCCAGGGCTGCCAGGGACCCCCACCACCCCACGTCTACAGAGGGGGGGGCAGGGGGGGCTGCCAGGGACCCCCACCACCCCACGTCTACAGAGGGGGGGCAGGGGGGGCTGCCAGGGACCCCCACCACCCCACGTCTACAGAGGGGGGGCAGGGGGGGCTGCCAGGGACCCCCACCACCACCCCACGTCTACAGAGGGGGGGCAGGGGGGGCTGCCAGGGACCCCCACCACCCCACGTCTACAGAGGGGGGGCAGGGGGCGCTGCCAGGGACCCCCACCACCCCACGTCTACAGAGGGGGGGCAGGGGGGGCTGCCAGGGACCCCCACCACCCCAATTCGGGGGGGCTGCCCTGGATGGAGGGATGGAAGGAGTACTCAAGATTTTTTTATTTTTTTTACCCATTAAGACCTGAGGCCGATTCTACAAAATGCCTTCTAAATCCGCTATAGCAGTGTTTCTCAAACTTTACATTTCAAGGTCTCCCCTTAACTCTGTCAGGGTACAAATGGAACCAAATGGACCCGTTAGGGTTCATTTGGTTCCATTTGTACACTGTTAAGAGTTACAGACTTGTATGGGTCAATTTAGACCCCCCTAAAGGAACCCACAGAGTTCCTGGAATCCACTTTGAGAACCACTGCAGTACAGCAACGTACAGTTAAATACCGGTACATGACATGATTAAATACATTGCTCAAACGTTTTCATATCAGCTGGCATTTCGGGGGGGGCTGGCATTTCGCCTATACCTTGAATCTAATTCCCTGAAATCACGCCTGATTTTCACCAAAAGGCTCTTTTAGAAATTTCAGCCCCTGCCTCTCTAACATTCTCTGCACGTCCCTGGGAAGGGGGGCGGGGGGGGGGGGGGGGGTGTAAGGATGGAAGGATGGAAGGTTGCAAGGTGAGCAGACAGAAGGCCAGAGGGCAGATAGAGTCTGAGGGATGAAAGAAGAGAACGCTGGAGACGTCGTGGAGGTGAGAGCGTCTCCAGATCTGCATTCACACACAGTGATGCACTTTGACATGAAGGGGGGAAAACATCTCTCTGGTAATAAACCTGAAGACGGCAGAGCCAGTCAGAGATGCTCTGGCGTGGCATTCGAGGGAATGATACTGTAGTACTGCTAGAGTTGTGCCTGAGTGTGTTATTTATGTTTCTCTTTGAACAGAGATGCACTGATAAAATTCTTCCCGTTACCGATTCCGAAACCGTGAAAAGTGATGACTCGTCACTAAATCATAGTTTTCTGGGGCTGTTTTTAGCCCAAGGAATGTTTTTCATGACAAACAAACGCTTGCAATGGATCAGAATAATGAAAGAAATCCTAAAAGACCCCTCACATGCTACTTAAAGCAGATTTTGGAGGTATTTCTTTCCTTTTTTTTTTTTTAACAATATATTTATTGAGTTTTCTTTTTCTTTTTTTTACAGAGAACATCAAACATATTTTTTACAACATTTCTTTCCTTTATAGTATAGTGTATATTAGTAAGAGCCCCACTTTTACCCCCTATAAAAGAAATTGCTCAATGCTGACAGGCGGTCAGCAGGTGGATTCATGTATATAGACAATATTTTAGGCCAATAAAAAAAAACTCAGGGGCAGCCGGACTAAAGCATTCAAAATACAAAACTGTGGAGGGCCAGGCCAAAAAGGCAGTGCTCCTAAATACTCAGCAGTCCAATTTCTGTTGAAAACCCGGCATTCGACATCGACTTATCTTTTTTGTTGGGTAAGGTGAAGCAGGTCGTCTTGACGTCGTGTGACCAGTCTGACCACCTGCTTGTTATTGAGACAACGATCCAATGATCACGTAAGCATTGCGTCCATGTGTACGTGAATAAAAAAAACTTCAAAGGTCCGGTCAGAGTGAACCAAAGGGCCGGATACAGCCCCCGGGCCACACAATGCCCAGGTCTGCCATAAAGGAACCTAGAGAGTCACTAGCTGGAATCCACTTTTAGAAACACTGAGTTAGATTGTATTAACATACTCTACCATACAGATCGGATCAAAATAAAAAATTGTATTCATTAAAAAACGATTACATAATGCCGCTTTAAGTTATGTGCAAAAGGGACCAAGATCAGAAGCACCGCGGTGAAGAAGATGAAGGCTGGAAGGGTGGGTTTTCACAGGGGGGGGGGGAAGTGGGACTGAGTTACTAGGGCCCAAGGTGGAGGGGCCTTAATTATTTAGCTATTAAAAAATAGCAGATATACAAGCTCACAGCGCGGCTGTGAGCTTGTAGATCTGCTATTTTTGAAAAGTCGTGAAAATGTAGGCAGATCTTTGAATATTTGTATTTTTTAAGCGAACATTTGTAACTCAAATATTCTGCTTCTGGGGGGTCCCTGGAACTAAATATTTTGAGATGGGGGTCCGTGGCCAAATACATATCATTTTGGGGGTCCTTCACATGAAACAGTTTGAGCTCCACTGACATAGAAACAGAAGGATTTGAAATATTCAAAGCACAATCTTTCACGATTTTTCAAAAATAGCAGATCTACAAGCTTGCAGCGTGCTGTGAGCTTGTATATCTGCTATTTTTCGATAGTTAAAGCACAAAATAGTGTGTTCCCAGTCTAAATGGGTTAAACCTCCTCCCACTATGAAGAACATTCATGGGGGGGCCCACAGTGAATCCTTGTACCCAGGGCCCAGAATTTGGTGCGACACCCCTGGGTGGCGGGTGGAGGCGGTGGTGGGGGGGTAATACAGTAATAATGCAGTGGGTTTCATGTGTGTTCACTCCATTCACTCAGGCAGGGTGTTTGCACATAGATATGGATCCTCTGGGAGCCACCATTAGATCAGCCAAATGACTGTGCCTCTGCTCTGTGCCACATCACAACCTTCTGCTTTCATAAGCAGGCGAGAGAGAGCTGTGCTCCGCCAAGCGAGGGCACATACACAGCTGTGGCTCACTGGTCTCTGTCACACACACACATGCATGGACACGCGCGCACACACACACCTGCGCGCACGCGTCGTGCACACGTGCACAAACTAACACACATCGCACAGTCGCACACACGTGCGTGCGCATGCACACAGCGGTTAGCAGGGGGTGTAAGGGAGCTAGGTGGGCGACTGTGGCTGATAAAGCAACCACAGGCCAGGTGAAAGGGCTTTGCACACAGGCGCGATTTTCAGCAATTGCGTTTTTACCGTTTGCTGCATGATTAACACTCAGGACGCCACCATTCACTTGCGCTTTATTTTGAAGAGCCCCGGAAGCTCCGTGCGTGTGCACGTGGGTGTACACTGACGATCCAGGAAGGAGATCTGTTTGTTTACAAACGGTCGCGAAAACTAAAATCCTAACCGGGGCCGACCATCACGGCATAGTGTCGCCGTGAAGACAAGCTGATCTCGGCCTCCTCGGCGTTATTTGCACCTTATTTCGAGATAAAGCCGTTTTTATGTTTCAGTATAGAATAGGAGTCAATGGATAATGGCCGCTCTCGGTTGCTTCTGGCTGCGTTGCGTCATGACGTATGCAGTTTTTTCTTTCACCAGCACCCGTAGCAAGCGTCTGAGATGCGGGTTACCATGGAAACCTTATCTCGTCTGTGAACGTGTTTGGTTACCAAGAGCAGCCAAACTGTTAAAATGCATTGGATTTGGAGCGCAAGGCTGTGCGGAATCCACACTGAGGATCCAAAGAGGAGTCATAAAAGGGGTGATGAGTTTTTACCGCATGCAACAAGACGCACAAATCGAACTGGGTTCGATCGGGAAAAAATACGCACTGCCGCAGCCACCTAAGCCAATAATTTGATGACCGCTTCATTGGTCAGTAGCAAACTCAGCCGGAGACTCTGCCAGTCATCAATTTATTGGCTTAGGAATGCGACAAAAAAAAAATATATAAAAAAAATATCCATGAATTCTTCATGGGGTGTGTAATTGATAGAAAATAAGCAATTTTTGGGGTGAACTATCCCTTTAAGCAAGTGAAATTAGAGGCGATGACACAAAGAAACGAGCAGACAACATTGGAACTGGAACACATCAGAATATTAATAGTGCTTTAACCTTTTCACAAAAAAACCTTTGTATTAACCAAGAAATATCACTTAGCCAACCTTTAAACCTCTGCATAGCATCCACTGGAGAAAACTACCCAGACAGCTGACGGCAGCGACTGCTAATTGTCGCATATTCAATCTCAATTTTCATACTGTACTCGTCATCCTGTTTTGTTCTCTAATGTGCTCGACCAATAATGGTAGGTATCAATCACCGACATTCAGTGGAGGAGAAAAAGTAAAGAGAATAAAAAGTCGTTTGAGATGAAGAATGGTTGAATATTCATTATTCATCATTATTGCGACCGATGGTCGCAGTTTACTATGAAAAACGTCACGGCTTGTCCGCGTCCGTCCGTCCGTCCGTCCGTCCGTCCGTCCGTCCGTCCGTCTGTGTAGACGTGTACACATTGTTACGGTCTATGGGTTTGCCGCTCTGACATCATGCTCTGATGTCACTGTGATGTCAGGGGAACAACTCCCTTCACTGACATCACGCTCTGGCTTCACTGTGATGTCAAACTAACAGAATCCCTTTTATGCCCATATATGGAGTTCCCTGATATCATCAATATTAATGATGCCCTGTGATGCCAGGGGGAACAAATCCCTTTTTATACCCATATATGGAGATCCCTGATGTCCACATCCCTGATGTCCACTGAGGCGTCTTACAAGTAAGGCTTTCTACAGCGGCACTTCAGTGTTTTTGGTCAAAAATGTCCCCCGCAATACTTTATTGGATTGTACATAATTGTGACTCACTAGTCCTGCAGAAGAGGTAAGGGGCCTATCAGTTAAGGCGCCGACCACATAATAGGCTCTAATGCTTTTGCTGCGTGTCACTCCCTGTCTCTCTCTCTGTTACCTGTCACTCTTAAGCCCTTTGCACACAGGACAGTTGCGTTTCTTCCGTTTGCGGCATGAATAAAACGCATTGGATTTGGTGTGCAAGGCTGTGCGGAATCGGCGCTGCGGATCCAAAAAGGAGTGATGAGTTTTTTACCGCATGCGACAAGACGCACAAATCGAACTGGGTTCGATCGAGAAAAAAGCGCAGGGCGGCAGCCACTCGTCGCACGGCTAATTCGGAGCCGGTGTGCATGAGGTCATAGAGAATCATTGTTTTCTTTTCAAAAAATTATATTGTCCATTTTATCCGTGCGGTTAAACGCGCCTGTGTGCAAAGGGCTTTACACTGTACTATCCAATGAAAGGCAGAAAAGTCCAAAACATATCGTCGTTGTCGGGTGAAAACCTTGTATCTCCAAAACCGTTCGTTTTGCATTATCATTTTAAAAATGATTCAAACTAGTGAAAACAGCCGATCTACAAGCACACAACGCCTCGCACCACGATGATGACGCAGGGCTTTTACTCTGGGAAAGAACGTACACATTTTAAACTTGGGGATATGAGGTTTCTGCCCGACAGTGACGATATACAAAATTAAGAAGAGGTCATTTTCTGTTCCAGGCGATGGATCATGGTACACTGAAATCTTTTAAAAAGAAACACAGATAGCAGATTGTAAGTAAATTGGCCCGATAAGCAATTTCTCTCGCTCTGGTAGGTAAATTGTGACCCGGTCTTTATCGGGATCAGATAGGAGGTGAAGCCGCCTGTCTGGCCACTACCTGCAGGGGCGTCACAAGGGGGGGGGGGGGGAGTGGGACTGAGTTACTAGGGCCCAAGCTGGAGGGGACTTGATTGTTTTATACTTTAGCTATTGAAAAAAAGCAGATATACAAGCTCACAGCGCGGCACCGAGTGCCGCGCTGCGAGCTTGTAGATCTGCTATTTTTGAAAAGTCATGAAAATTTGTGCAAATCTTTGAATATGATTATGTATTTTTTAAGCGAACATTTGTAACTCAAATTTTGCTTCAGGGGGGGTCCCTGCCCTGGAACTAAATATTTTGAGATGGGGGTCCGTGGCCAAATACATATCATTTGGGGGTGTCCTTCACACATCCACTTCTGACAGGTTTTTCAAAACACCTTCAAAGACTTGCACAAATCTTCACGATTTAAAAAAAATAGCAGATCTACAAGCTCGCAGCGCGGCACTCGGTGCCGCGCTGTGAGCTTGTATGTCTGCTATTTTTCAACAGTTAAAGCACAAAATAACGCAGTGAATCCTTGTACCCAGGCAGGGCCCAGAATGTGGTGTGACACCCCTGACTACCTGTGACCTCTGGGGCTGCTAGATAAACTGGGCCAGAGGAGCGGGTAGCTTGGTAATTCCTGTAGCCTCCACAGGACGCTCTCACAAAGGACTGATTGATGGAGGAAGGTCAGGCTATGGGGGCAGGCCACTCGTGACAGCAACGCCGCCGCCTGTCACGCTTTCTGCTCTTCAAAAAATGGACACGCACCACAATCACATGTGTGAATGCGTGCACAGATGCGCGCACATGCGCACGCACACACACACACACACACCGTATATACTCGATACATATATCGCTGTTTTCGGGTGGAAACCTTGCAAGTCCAAAACCGTTTTATTTTTATTTTGTGCCATGGCATCGTTCCGACATTTCATTGTTCCTACGTACATCCCATTAGTCCGAATCTGGTGAATGTTAACCTGGTGAATGATACTATGCCTAAACCTAAACCTAACCCAAACCCTAACCCTAACCTCATTAAAACTATGCCTAAACCTAAACCTAAACCTAACCTCAGTAAAAGTATGCCTAAATCTAACCCTAAAACCTAACCCTAACCAAAGTAGGACTAATGAGATTTAGTACTTATGGGCAGGGCAGTCCCCTTTTATTTATCATCTTGAAAATGATTTGAACCAGTGAAAATAGCTGATCTTACTGCTTGTAAATCAGCTATTTTCACTAGTTTTGTGCTTGGAGATACAAGGTGCACACACCAACAACACACATATATCGTCACTGTCGGGCAGAAACCTCATATCTCCAAGTTTCAAATTTGTACATTGTTTCGCAAAGTAAAGCACTGCTTCATCATACAAGGCCATCGCACAAAAGTAGTGAAAACAGCTTTTGTGCGGCGCGAGGCGTTGTGTGCTTGTAGATCGGCTGTTTTCTACAATTTTTAAAATGATAAATACAAAACAAACGGTTTGGACATACAAGGTTTCCACCCGACAATGACGATATAGAGTATACTGCATACATGTAGTATCACAGAAGCCACAGGCATTGGACACAAGAGAGCAGAAGTTTCCTAAAGTCGTCCGCGGTGTGCCTTGGCTAGTAAATACGTTTATTTAATTTTATTTGTCGGCGCTGCGGGTTGCCTGTGCCGAGGTGCCAGGGAAAAATGGTGGATCGTTTTGTGGTTCCACCAGGGACCCCGGCACGCATCCACTCTCACACAACTTGGACAAGGACCAACACGGGGAGCGAGTAATAACACACACAAACATACACAAAATGTGTCCCGGAGCCCTGCGGAGTCTGCGTGCGCGCGTGTGTGTGTGTGTGTGTGTGTGTGTGTGTGTGTGTGTGTGTGTGTGTGTGTGTGTGTGTGTGTGTGTGTGTGTGTGTGTGTGTGTGTGTGTGTGTGTGTGTGTGTGTGTGCGCGCGCGCGTATGTGTGTGTGTGTGTGTGTGTGTGTTGTGGGTGTGTGTGTGTGTGTGTGTGTGTGTGTGTGTGTGTGTGTGTGGCGCTGGGCTGGCTAACAGGCAGCGGGGAAGGAAAGAAACGTAGAGAGCGGTAGTATACAAAAATGGCCCCGAACAGTCTCCGATGGTGTTGGTAGGAAAATCTGACTGTGCCCTTCGAGTGGTGTGTGTGTGTGTGGTGTGTGTGGTGTGTGTGTGGAGTGATATTTCCAAGCTCCTATTTCTCTCCCACTAGACAAAAACACAGAGGAGGTTTATGGGAACCGGCCCGGCTGGGGTGTCGCACCAAATTCTGGGCTCTGGCCTGGGTGCAGTGGATTCACTGCGTTATTTCGTGCTTTAACTACTGATTTGTAAAAATCGTGAAAATGCGTGCAAGTCTTTGAAGTTTTTTTTTAAAAACCTATGTTTCTATGTCAGTGGTGCTCAAACTTTTTCATGTCAAGGACCCCCAAAATATTTTGACCACGGACCCCCCATCTCAAAATATTTAGTTCCAGGGGACCCCCCAGAAGCAAAATGTCAGTTGCTAATGTTTTGCTTAAAAAATACAATATATACTCGGTGCCACACTGTGAGCTTGTATATCTGCTATTTTTCAATAGCTAAAGTATAAAATAATTCCAGACTCCACCATGGGGCCCTGGCCACTTTCTCCCCCCTTGTGACGCCCCTGTGGCCCGGTGTTGAGTGAGGACCGATGCGAGCGAGAGAGAGAGAGAGAGAGAGAGAGAGAGAGAATTGAGGTGCATGGCATGGTATACTGTAGCTCCACCTTTTCCCCTCCCACAGACCCCTCCCTCCCCTCCTCCGTCCCCCCCCACCCACCCGAGAGAGGAAGTCGGCATTGTTCGAATGCAAACAACCACCAACCTCCTAGCATCACTGATTTGCCCCCCGCGCGCAAAATCAAAAGTCTGTGAGCGCACGTGAACAACAGGGGGAAAGGTTCAGAGAGGGGCACAGCGACCGACGAGGAGCGGGAGAACGCCACTGAATGTTAAACCCATTTGGGCCTGGATTATTAAATGCTTTAACTATTGAAAAACAGCAGATATACAAGCTCACAGCGCTTGGCACCGAGTGCTTGTAGATCTGCTATTTTTGAAAAAAGTCGTGAAAATGTGTGCAAATAGCATATATGCATTTTTATAGCGAACGTTTTGTAACTCAAATTTTGCTTCTGGGGGGTCCCTGGAACTAAATATTTTGAGATGGGGGGTCCGTGGCCAAATACATATCATTTTGGTGGGGTCCCTTCACATGAAAAAGTTTGAGAACCACTGACATAGCAGTCTCTCAAGAGCAGACTAACTGAGCTCCAGTTAAGTGAAAAGGATCTTTTCTTTGACGATGGCTGGCCAGATTGCTGACATAGAGACATAGGTTTTTCTAAAAACCTTAGAAGGATTCAAAAGACACTTATAGAATCAGGTCAAAATCGGGGGTCAAATTCTAATTTTACGATTTTTCAAAAATAGCAGATCTACAAGCTCGCAACGCGGCACTCGGTGCCGCGCTGTGAGCTTGTATATCTGCTATTTTCCAATAGTTAAAGCATAAAATAATAATACTCAATAATGTGTGATGTACCCGGCCGGTCTAAATGGGTTAATGTGCTCCCCGAAATCATAGCAAAAAAGAACAGGCCTCGGGAAGGTCTTACAAGTCACCGCCGCTGCTGTTTGTTTCTGCAGCGAAGTCAAACGTCCCGTGGAGAGAGAGAGAGAGAGAGAGAGAGAGAGAGAGAGAGAGAGAGAGAGAGAGAGAGAGAGAGAGCGGCGTACGATGCCTGCTGCTGCAACACAGTCGATTCAAGAGGGAGACCTTTTGTGGTGTCAGAAGGAGGGGGGAAAAAAAAGCACAGTTGGAAATGGTATTTTTGAAAGTCGTTTTCAGTGGGTTTTTTGAAGTAAACATCAAGGTTTCACCGCCTTTACAAGCCTTTGGGCTGGAGATAGAGCAGAGGCAGCAACATAATGCGTTATGCAGAAGTGCGTGGCTAAACTACCCGGCTGTAACCTGACCCACTCGAGCCCTGTATACTTTGTCGTGCGACAAATTGCGGAAATATGCGATCTGTAAGATCAGGGTTCCCAAACTTTTTTGGCTCAGGGCACCCCTATACATATTATTTTCATCCGAGGCGCCCCATACATTATATTCATGATTTTCACTACCAGCACCTTATATTTATGGCATATATTAGTGATTATGTTGCGAGAAAAAACGTTGAGATAATAGGCCATTTTGGTTATAACTGACTAACTGAATAACATTGAACTATCGTCACTGTCGGGCAGAAACCTTGTATCTCCAAGTTTCAAATTTGCTTCACGAAAGTTTTTTTTCGTAAAGTAAAGCCCTGCTTCAACACACAAGACCGTCGTACAAGACAAGTGAAAATAGCAGATCTACAAGCTGTGTGCTTGTAGATCAGCCATTTTCACTATTTTCAAACATTTCTTTTAAATGATAAATACTAAACGAACTGTTTTGGACATACAAGGTTTCCACCCGACAACAACGCAACCCTTGGCTCCACCCCGGGCATCAGAAAGGTAAGGCAGAAGAACCAGAGTTCTGTGGTGGAATTCAGATCAATCAATAATCAATGAGAAAATGAGGAGACAAGACAATGTATTAGGTTCTGGTGGTGGTCAAGTTTAAGCAAACATGATATCATGGACAGAAGTACAGTTGTAGCGTCACGGCCGTAGCGTCACGGCCGGGAGGCGAACCCGGGACCCCGGTTTGCCAGGTATGCACGCTGACCAGTCAGCCAACGTGCCAGACGCTACACAATTAACACTCTGGACAGTCCTAAAGTAGTCCTGCCAAGAATAATGGTCAGACACTAAGTTATACTATTATATGTGGCTTCAAGGCCTCTGGGACGAGCTGTACCATAACAAGATAGGCTTTACATCTAGACAAAATGCTAGATATTAATATAATCAATGAACACATGATCTACTCTATAACGTCACACATAATCAATCATGATAATCTCTAATCTACTATAGAACCCTGGTATCGCAGGTGAAGTGACAGAGAAGAAGGCGCTCTAAACACCAAACCGCGGCTCTGAGGTTAGGTGAGAGGCCCCGGCCGCCACCAGTCGATGATACGACGTCATTCACCACATCCATCCATTAAAAGCTAATTAGCTGTACGGCGGTTATGGCTGCATGCTGTGTCTGGGGGCAGGGAGCTAAATATAGTGAGGAATAAAAAAGAAAAGAAAAAAAAAAGCCCCCACTTGCATCCAAAAGCATCCGCCAGGAAAACCAGGAAGCAGTCAATCCAAGGACACGGGACTGGAGGGTTATTCAAGGGCGTTTTGGAAAGCATAGGGGAGGATGGGAGGAGGAGGCTCTCGCTGCCTGTCAGCCCCGCGCAGCCGGACAAATCAGCCCTGACATGTAGTGCTGCAGTCCACCTCCACCCCACCTCCTCCCAATGCATTTAACTGGTACATACATAATATACAGTAGTGAGATAGAGGAGAGGAGAGGAGAGGAGAGGAGAGGAGAGGAGAGGAGAGGGGAGGGGAGGGGAGGGGAGGGGAGGGGAGGAAAGGAAAGGAAAGGAAAGGAAAGGAAAGGAAAGGAAAGGAAAGGAAAGGAAAGGAAAGGAAATCGGAAAGGAGACTAAATATCATATATTTTAGGACAGGGTTCCCCAATAGGCGGCCCGCGGGCCATTTGTGGCCCGCGGGGGGCTACTGTCTGGCCCCCACCAACCCCAGTAATAATGGCGGTATAAGAGCAGCAACAACACTAGTATATCGTCGTTGTCGGGTGGAAATCTCGTATCTCCAAATTTCTACACTCTTTCCCAAATCATACAAGGCCGTCGCACAAAAGTAGTGAAAACAGCAGATCTACAAGCACACAACACCTCACGGTGCGAGGCGTTGTATGCTTGTAGATCGGCTGTTTTCACTAGTTTGAATAATTTTTAAAATGATTAATGCAAAACGAACGGTTTTGGACATACGAGATTTTCACCCAGAAACGACGATATCTGAAGGAGGAGTAGCGGGAACACGCCGTCGCCCACTGCAATGCTGTGGCCCTCAGCTTGGTACCCTAGACATGATTCGGCCCGTGGGGAAAACTAATTGGGGAACCCTGTTTTAGGCGACTAGTTGATTTAGTCAACTGAAATGTATTTTGGCAGGCCTTGATGGCATCGTAATGACTGGTTTTATACTTGGTCGTGTGCTGAAAATAGCAGATCTACAAGCTCACAAGCTTGTAGATCTGCTATTTTCAGCACGCAACACCTGAGAGCAACCAACCATAAAATGACTCTCTTCTCCCCTATAGTCCCTGTTTTTATTTTGTTGATGAAATTGTCAATATATTTAGTCTTAGTTTTATTTTCAAAGGAGACCGGAAAGGAAAGGGAAGAGAAGAGAAGAGAAGAGAAGAGAAGAGAAGAGAAGAGAAGAGAAGAGAAGAGAAGAGAAGGGAGGTATAAAGGAAAAAAGAAAAAGAAGACAGAAGACACACAGGTCAGCGTCTGAGGAGTCTCAGATCAATAGTGGTTGACCGGTGCTTCTGCCTGGAGGAGCTTCACACAGCCAGACAGGCCATATCCACACACAGTGACTAGCCTGCAGCTCTCCTTGACATGATGGGTGACACCGCTTTCATGCAGTTCTCCTAAATCCGTCCGCTACACAAACCAACTCATAGCTAATGGGTTTAAGACCCAAATCTGATTTATTTTGAAATAAGAGCCATGCATGGCTGCCTCTGATTGGTTAGTTTTATTTCAGCATTGTTTTCTTCTGCGGTGGTATGTGAAATAGCGCGGAGTGAAACTGAAGTCAAACGGAGACAAGCGGTGCAGAGCGCTGCCGTGAGAGCGAGCCATGAGTAGGGATGGGACGATATGAAAATGTCATATCATGATTATTGTGACAAAATAAATCACGATTTACGATATTATCGCAATAATCCAAATCCATTATCCTGGGGCGGAAAAGTTTTACCAAAAAACAGCAGATCTACAAGCTCACGACACGTTGTGAGCTTAGATTGGCTATTTTTTGGCAAAGACATTTGATAGAAAGTGAAAAAAATACTGTATCAAGTAGGTATATTATCAGTACCTTTTACCAATTATAGAGGGTTTAAGTGGTACCGGATATGCAGCTTGGCAAATAAAAGGTGAATTGATCCCAGTGCATGACGGAGGACGATATCGCGATAAATTAAATCCCCACGATACGATTATCGTGAGTGTTTTTTATCACGATAATATCGCCTATCGTCCCATCTCTACATGAGACGCATTGGTATTTACTGGAAAACACGTCTGTCTGAATCTATCTCACTCCCATCGGGTACCCCGCTCTCTTTTTTTGCTCACTTGGTCTCCTGTGGTATCTAAATCTCAAATACCGGGAACGCGCCCGAGTCACGTTAGATTTTAACCACTTTAACCATTATTTTATGCTTTAACTATTGAAAAATAGCAGATATACAAGCTCACAGCGCTGCACTCGGTGCCGTGCTGCGAGAGCTTGTAGATCTGCTATTTTTGAAAAATCGTGAAAATGTGTGCAAGTCTTTGAATATCTTTGACCCGACTTCTAAATCCTTCTTCTAAATCACGTTGTTCTCAAACTTTTTCATGTCAAGGACCCCCAAAATTACAGGTATTTGGCCGCGGACCCCCATCTCAAAATATGTTGTTCCAGGGACCACCCAGAATCAAATATTTGAGTTACAAATGTTCGCTTTTAAATAGATATAATCAAAGACTTGCTAAGAAATATCATGATTTTTCAAAAATAGCAGATCTACAAGCTCGCAGCGCGGCACTCGGTGCCGCGCTGTGAGCTTGTATATCTGCTATTTTTCAATTGTTAAAGCGGTCAATATTCCTAGGCCTAAATGGGCTAAAAAAGCACTTTATACAGCCAGCACATGATGCACACGGGCCCAGTGGGAACCAAAAAGAAACGCTGTGGGTGTGGAGCAGTGGAACAGCACTGGGACCGGCGGTCTCCTCGGATTCACCCGGTCCCTCTTCAATCAGCCAGGTAGCAGCCAGAAGGTCGACGGGGGTGAATCTCAGGTTACCTTGCTCTGCCTGTTACTGGTTAAGGAAATAAATGAGTACGTGTGGGCCAGGCTATAGCAAGGCTCAACACTCTCCCCCTCTGCTCTTTTACCAGAAGAGGGCAATCGCTGTGTGTATTGGTGGTCAAACCTGCTGTTCTTGCTGCGTTATGGCCCCATTACACCAAGTAGAACAGTCGTTCTCAACCTTTTCAGGCCGTGACCCCCAAAGGCATTACATTTTGTAGAACACGATTCTATTGTGAAAATAGCAGATCTAGATCGATAGTATTAAAAAGTCCTTAAATTGTCACTTTAGAAATGTGCAGATACCCTCTATACACTTAAACTTTATGTTGGTTTGGTTACTATTGAGTGAGAAAACAATGTTGCACATTAAGTTAATCATCTGGGGACCCCCCAAAATACTTTGGGGACCCCCCCCCCCCCCCCTGGGGGTCCCGACCCACAGGTTGAGAACCACTGAAGTAGAGCATAGGGCCTCGACACCTCAAGACCCTCCCATCTTCTATTCCTGTGCTGAATGGCCATGTTGGACAGACAGACAGACAGACAGACAGACAGACAGACAGACGATATCCATGACAGCTCTCAAAGAACAAGAGACGGAACAGACATTTTACACAAAATCTTAGGCGCTGATGCCCTTATCCAGAGAGCGAAGGAGTGCACCCAAATATAATACATTGCAAGGCCTTACATCACAGCATTATATAAACAGTCAATATTAAGCAGTACAAGGGTCAAATCAATAATAGCTCTCAAACTTCTGCTCAGTCCTTTGTCGGCAGCAACGAGGCTTTGGTTTGGTCAATACATGGCGGCCTTTGCCGAGAAACAAAAGCCCTCATGTCTCACCTGTGTATTGATGAGTCAGCTCTAATAGCATCTAGTCCAGGGGTGCCCAAAAGGTAGATCGTGATCTACTAGTAGATCACAAAGGCTGTGCAGGTAGATCACATGACATGCCCATAAAAACATATCATTAAAATATAAAGAAGAAAATGTATGAACTTGAATTAAGGTGACTCGATTGATTGACATCAAGAAGGGCCTAGCTGTCAGATCCCTTCATGGCTTCTAAAGTAGGCAAAGCAATGCTTTGTTTTCAAGAGTCGGTAGCATTACAAAGAACATGAAAACCTACCACTTCCATACAGAATGGGATGATGACTTTTCCCCCCCAGTATTTCACATTTCAATTGAGTTTGTCTTATACAGTATGTAGCCCCAGTGCTGCTATATTCCAAAGCCCCCTCGGGTGCACTTTTTGGGATGGGTAGATCATGTTGAGCTGGTCATTTTAAAAGTAGCTCTCACGTCCAAAAAGTGTGGGCACCCCTGATCTAGTCCATTGGTTCTCATTCTGCATCATGGGTAGTGTTACTTTTTGGTACTTTAAGTACATTTTGATACCAATAGTTTTGTACTTTTTCCTCAAGTACATTTTTGCACAACCTCGAGTGTATCGTTGTTTAACACTTATGCTGTCGTTGTCATGTCAGCTCGTCAATGAAAGGGTTAATACCATGGCGCCGTTGACAGGGCAGCTCGTCACTCTTACTGTAAATACAGTAAAACTGTTATGACTTACTGTACGTCTGGGCTGTCCACTCGTGATCGCTCATCGCGGGGCGGGTTGTTTACATGAGACGTTGACGTGCACTGAAAGTGCTAATCCTCCATAGAAACCAATTGATCTGGCAATAAACAACCTTCATTTACTTGAAAAAAATAGATTTTGATCCCAAGGCTGGCATTTTTCACCGCAAAATACAGTAGCGCTCGCATGATGGCTTTCTACTGTTTATTGCTATCACACCCAGCTTCCAAACAGTTCCGGGTCGAAGTTGAAAAAAGTAAAATGAAAAAAAAAAAAAGATCTGTGCAAATTCCCGCCCGGCCGTTCAAAATAAGAGCGACAGCCTATGGAGGAAGCGACGCGGCAGTGTGGAAAATTCATCCCTTCAAAGTAAGAGGCAGCAAAAGTGTTAAATAGAGTCTTTCTAGATTGCAGTATTGATACTTATATTAAGAAAGTACCGTTAAGTAAATAAGTAAAGCATGTGAGTACTTTTACTGCCACGGCACACAAGCCATTTCAGTCCCCACTTTTCCCACTGTGCTTTTATTCCCTTATAATTACAAGGCTGCTGAGGCCTGAGCCTGGCTGGGCTGCAGAGCAGAGCTTCTGCCCTGTGGGGGCGGAAACCCTGCATGTCCAACAATGATGGAAAAATAGAACAGAACCAATGGAGCCAATGGAGTTTTTATTTAGTTCCAAGCTCTTTAGTTATTCATTTTCATTGGTTCAATATTTATAAAATGTATAAAATATATGAAGTTCCCCAAAACGTTTTTTTTTTTTTTTTCCAAAAAAATAGCCGACCCACAAGCTCACAACAGTAGTTCGGCTTATGCTGAAAATCTGTATTTTTAGGTTCAGCACTTTTGGACCTCGGACATCAGGCTCATTTCAGCCATAACCATAACCATGTGGGATACGGTACATGGCTCCATAGACCTTATTCACACCGCCATCTTGGATCACATGACTTCCTGGGATAGCAGCCTGCATTACAAACCATTGTGAACAATGGAGCGATGGTCCCAAAATATGAGTTCTATTCAACCATTTTCTTTTTACCAAATTGACAAATGGGCAGATGACAACATCAACATCCCCAAAATGATTAAATAGAAGGGCTACAGTAGATTGATTACATCCATGGTAACGATATTCAAGGTAAGTTAGGTTGCAACCTTACTGTGTACAAAGACTTGCTATCTGCGCAGTGCTTGCTCCACCATCATATTAACTATTCGTTGTTAGATTGTTCCTGATTAATATGCAACAATCACGATACAGTAATATTAACTATATGATGGCAGAGCAAGCACTAGTCTGCACAGCTACTGTATCAAGTCTTTGTACAGAGTAACAGTCTAACCTACTGTAACTACCATGAATATTGTGGATGTACCCTTCTTTTTTTTTTTTTTTTTTTTTTTTATTATTATTTTTTTTTTTTTTATAATCAAATTTTTTATTGAGTTGGATGTACCCTTCTATTTAATCCTTTTGGGGATGTTGATGTTGTCATCTGCCCATTTGTCGATTTGGTCAAAAGAAAATGGTTGAACAGAACTCATATTTTGGGACCATCGCTACATTGTTCACAATGGTTTGTAATGCAGTACTGCTATCCCAGGAAGTCATGTGATCCAAGATGGCCGCGGTGTGAATAAGGTCTATGGTCGAGGCACTATTGCATGTCTTTATAGGTGAACATTTCAAAAAAGATTTTCAAAATCTTTCAAAAATTGTCCAGCTAAGAGCTCACAACAGCACTGAGGAGTCAGATCAGGGTATTACTCTATGAAAGAGATGACATATGGGAGATAGAAGGTTTCTTGTCCGACAGCGACAAAGGGGTCGGGCCCTTTATCCCCGGTACCAGCTCCACATCACTACCCTGCCTCACCAAACCACACCACGCTAGACCCAGGCTTTCAGCACCGCTGGGCCCCTCGCTCACCGGGCAGACAGCCCTGCTGCTGCACTGATAAAGACCCGCAGAGGATGTCTGAACTGGCCTGCATTATCAGCCACAAAGGGACACATTACACACATTACATACACACAAAAACACGCACGCACGCACGCACGCACGCACGCACGCACGCACGCACGCACGCACGCACGCACGCACGCACGCACGCACGCACGCACGCACGCACGCACGCACGCACGCACGCACGCACGCACACACACACACACACACACACACACACACACACACACACACACACACACACACACACACACACACACACACACACACACACACACACACACACACACACACACACACACACACACACACACACACACACACACACGACCCCTTCCTGTGACAGAGGTTTAAAGACCAAAGCAAGGCAGGAGGAGGACGCTAAGCTTCCCTCAGCGCCGGATGATGGCGCCCATCGCGAAAAATCCCAGGAACATTATTCCTTCCCCGAGTACAGACAGACACATGCACGACACACACACACACACACACACACACACACACACACACACACACACACACACACACACACACACACACACACACACACACACACACATCCCCGTCCTGGGGGGTCCCGCATCTTGGAAAGGAACCAGGGGAGGGAGGGGGGAGGGGGGGAGGAGAGGTATGTGTTGTGTATGTGTGTGTGTGTGTGTGTGTGTGTGTGTGTGTGTGTGTGTGTGTGTGTGTGTGTGTGTGTGTGTGTGTGTGGTGGGGGGGGGGGGGGGTATTGTTGTTCAGGGATGAGCAAAAGGATCAAAAACAGAAATCACCCCTAATTACTTTCCTTGAGGCCCAGAATTCCCGTGGCGGCACACAGCAAAGCTCTCCGCTCATGTCTTTCATTTAGAGCGAAAAAAAAAAAAAAAACACCGGGCAACGATGGAACGATGAGAGAAGACCGCTACAGATGAGCGATGAAGAGAGAGCGAGCCTAGGTCTGATGTCCCAATGATGACATTTTTATATGACGATTAATTGTCACTCAACTAATTGCGATTAACGGTTTAATTGTGTTTTTGTCGTTGACAATTACATTTCTGTTTGGCGTGTAGGCTTTGAAGTTGCACATGGCAGATACGACACATAACCTAAATATACAAAGAAATGAAGGACATATTTGACAACTTTACACTTTAACAGTCGGATGACTGCATTTATCAGTCAAATTGACAGGTAAATTCTCTCCCTTTTGGCCCAGGAGAGCAACGCCTCCTCCCCTGCTGCCAGCGGGGGTTCTATTGTCTTCCAAATGTGAATTAGCATTTCAATTGACCTCTCAAATGGGGAGCGCAAAAGGTGTGAAATTCTCTCCTTGCTTCTGGGAGGGGGAGGAATGGGTGAGATCTGTCTTTATGACCGATAACTAACAGTCAGAGTGGTATAATGGTATATTATTTCATACTTAGGAAATGTTTCAGAAGGGAAAAAAAAAAAAGAACATATGTGTTGAGTATTTAGGAAAAGTCATGGAAGGGGAAATTTCTGAGACCTTCACGTGGAGAATTATTGCACTTTGCGATCTCAAACTCAAATGACCTGTTAGTCACCCGTGTGTTAAAAAGAACATTGATAGTGGCAATAGCTGATCTACAAGCTCACAACGCGTCGCATCGCGACGCGTTGTGAGCTTGTAGATCTGCCATTTCCACATTTTTTTTAAATGTTTGAACACATATAAACATTTTTTCAACTTGTAAAAGATTATGATGGTTATCCCAAAATAATTCCGATTATGTCAAATAATTGCCATTAGACGATTATGTCATAATTGTGACAGCCCTGTGAGCGAGCCAGGTTGTGGGGTCTGTGTGTGTGTGTGTGTGTGTGTGTGTGTGTGTGTGTGTGTGTGTGCGTGCGTGCGTGCGTGCGTGTGTGCGAGGGGGTATAATATAATCGCTGGTCCTAAGTCTGCGGCGTTTTCCCTGCAGCCGCCATGGGGTGCGAGGGGGGTGGGGTTTGGGCGGTGGGTGGTGGGGGTGGGGGTACAAGTGGCAGCCTCCAGCTGTGAAGCCACGTGCCACGGGACCCCCCTGATTGACAGGGGAGGGTAAACGGTTGCTAGCAGGGGCCCAGTGATTGTATCTCCTGCTGCCCCCTGGCAGAGCAAGCTGCCCGCGGGGCGGGCCAGGCAGTGTATGATTGGTTCTCGTCACGGCCCTTCAGCCACGCCAATTAAGCCGGGGCGTCCCGGGAACCCTGGGACCATAGAGAAACACCTCCGCTGTACCACACACACACACACACGCGCGCGCGCACACGCACACACACACTAGTGATGGAAAAAAGTACTCAATACTGTATCAATACTGCAATGTTAATGTATGTTTTAACATATTATAATTTATATCTGTAAAGTAACAAGTAACTAAAGTTTTAAAATAAATGTAGTGGAGTAAAAGTACAATATTTGGATCAAGAATGTAGTGGAGTAGAAGTAAATTGGAAATACTCCAGTAAAGTAAAAGTACCTAAAAACTGTACTTAAGTACAGTACTAAAGTAAAAGTAGTTAGTTACTTTACACCTCTGACACACACACACACACACACACACACACACACACACACACACACACACACACACACACACATCTGTCTCTGCTCCCTCCAACAATAGCATCCACAGAAAGAAATAAAGAAAAAACTCCTCAAAGGAAAAGAAAGATGGGGTGGACTTAAGATGTAGAGCAAACGAGAGAGAGAGAGAGGGAGATAGACACCAGAGGAGAGAGAGAGAGAGAGAGAGAGAGAGAGAGAGAGAGAGAGAGGAGGAAGAACAGAAGGGGAGTGGAGGAGTGGAGAGAGAGAGAGAGAGAGAGAGAGAGAGAGAGAGAGAGAGGGAACATGTTTACCAAACAATCTTCAGGGACCGTGTTGGAATTTAAAGGCCTGATTTTTCTGGAATGCTTGTTGTGCTCGGGTCACGCAACGCAAGCGGAGGGATTTGCTCAGCGTAGGAGGAGGGAAAACCTGGCTCCGCCAAAAAACTCTCAACGGTCTGCCGAGGGACGAGCCCGAGCTAGGGGGGAGGGGGAAGGGGGGGGGGGGTGGGGGGGGGGGGGCTCAGATTGGGCTAAACTCGGGCAGATTAGGCCGTCTTCTTTCTCTTCTCCACTTACGTATGCCAAGTGCGGCGCTAAGTGGCCTGCTGACTCAAAGTGGTCACACAAGTGCCAATCTAATTCAACTTCCGCCAGTCAAGAGCAGTGCTGTGTTCTACCTGTAAAACGCACGTATACGGCGTCTGCTGTCGGAAATAAAAGTATGAATAGCGTCTGCCCTCGTGAACCTTTCAAAGTAGCGTATTTGATAGGCATTATGCACTGGCGTCTGCCCTGGCCACCCGAATAGCCGCGGATCATAGATTATAGTATGCCCTCACAAAAGTATAGTATGCCCTCACAAAAGTCTAGAACACACAAGAGGGAGTGTTTGTAAAAAAAACACTTGTACCGTCGCCCCAACGCAGAGTGGGCGACGTCTGTCCGTCCATCCGTGTGTGTGTGTGCGCGCGAGTGTGCAAGTGACGGAGCATTCGCAGGGCCTACTCGAAACATGCTGCCACGGCACGCAGTGACACGACGCAGGCCTATAGTCCGAACATATGTCCCACTGCTTGCTAACAAAGACGATGATTTGTGACGAACAAAGACAGGGAGGGGAGAGAGAGAGAGAGAGAGAGAGAGAGAAAGAGAGAGAGAGAGAGGGAGGGAGGGAGGGAGAGAGAGAGAGAGAGAGAGGGAGGGAGGGAGGGAGGGAGAGAGAGAGAGAGAGAGAGAGAGAGAGAGGGAGGGAGGGAGGGAGAGAGAGAGAGAGAGAGAGAGAGAGAGAGAGGGAGGGAGGGAGAGGCTGGAAACGAGAAAGAGGGAGGGTAGGAGAGAACAACGAGAAGGGGGAGAGGAGGAGAGGGGAGCAGAGAGAGTCTGAGCGAGCCAACACTAACATCTATTACATGACTCATCCCACATCTGCAGCCACAACTGGCTCTGGTCTCTAAAGCCTGAGGTGGACTGGAACCTAAACCTCACCGGAGGACCGCTGGGTCAGTCCTCCACAGTCCACACCCCCCCCCCCCCCACACCCTCCCCCCCTCCACCCCCTCCCTGAGGTCCCGACCGGACAGCCTGACCGCTTGAGACGCTGCCCTCATCTTGACATGAGCAAACAGCGCTGCTTTCTTTGCAATTTGAGAGCATTCAGACGGAAAACTGTCAACATGAAGAAAAAAAACTCTCTCTCCTCTGTCGGGTGGAAACCTCATATTATGTTCCAAAAAAACGCAGCCACCAGAAAGATAAGCACAAAGTTGCTTTGCAGACAAGCAGACATGGCAACCCTGACACACTAAAAATGTTGGCATTTAGCAGACGCTCTTAATCCAGAGCGATTTACAATAAGCAAGGCAATACATCAATACATCCACATCAATACATCAAATGCATAGAAATAGTCATCTAAAGAAAAATAACGTAGGTAGACCAATAGTAGTTTCATCGTTTGACAGCACAATCATCAGTGTATTTTGGATACATGTCGATTTGTGTTTTCAGATATTTAACCACTTGAACCGTCGATACTTAATACACTTGACCTTTCACTCTGTACTTAGTCTGCTCTTTTACGCATCTACACCAAACCTCTCTGCCGAAAATAGCCGATCTACAAGCTCACAACGCCTCGCTCTGCGAGGCGTTGTGAGCTAGGGGTCCCGGACCACCTGTTGAAGACCCCTGACCTACAGTATATACAGTAACTCACTCACACACACTCACACAAGGAGAAAAGGCTGGATAACTCCACAGGGCTCAGTTAAATAAAGTCTTACCTTGCGCCAAAATATCCAATTTTATATCAAGGTGCCCAGATATCCAGCCTGTCCCTAGTGCATATTCCCCTGGGGCACACGCAACAACAACATGTAATCCAGCCTCTTTGAACAGCGCCGAAAACGTTAGTACTGTACGAAGGTAGGACCGTAGGACCGTAAATGTAAAAGGCCATGTCCTATGGATGTCTGACTGTGGTTATCTGGAGATGGTAAAAGCATATTCCGTTGAGAAACAACAGTTTAATTCGGGTATAGATAAACTGGAGTCATCATGTTTGTTTTACAGTGGGCTGTCACAAGACGTTTAGACAGTCACTATGAGAAAGACGTCTACGCGAATCCCAAACCAGTTGTGCAAAACATCCCGCCCCCCAAATGCTGTGATTGGCTTAGAAGCAATGCTACGGGTGCTTCAAAGAGTCAAAAAGGGCAATTGGTTTAGAAGCCATGCTACGGGTGCCCCAGAGGATCGAAAAAAGCGTATTTCTGAATTTCTTTATATACAGTATATATATATATTTTTTTCCCCCCTTAATCATATTGTGCCCCACGTTGGCATATGCCCCTGGGCACATGCCCGACGAGGCCTATGGTAGATCCGGCCCTGCCTGGACATCACTTTACTTTACTTTATTTGTTTATTTAGACGGGACAATGCATATTAATGAACACTACATGAAAGCAATGTAAATAAGCCGGAATTAGCAAGAATGCTAAATTTCATCCGTAGTCCCCACATGAAGACAAAACAATACATACCAACAAACAGTAACCCTACATTAGGAGAGGGCGCCTAAGAACATACATACAAATACTATTTTTCCTCAACCAAGAGAAAACAACAAAAAACAACACATATTACTAACAGTACCCTACTTTAGAAAAGAAAAGTTTAAAAATATACGTACATGACATGGGCTGTACTCTTAAAACTATACATGGTCACAGGTTTGATTGTCAACTAACCATTTTTTTAGATTGAACTTGAAGGATGGAAATGACAAACAGTCTCTTATTGTTAGAGGTAGGTCATTCCAGATTGAACATCCCTGCACTGAAAGGGTGTTTTTTCCAAAAGCGGTTACCCGGTACGGTACTTCGCAATCCCCTCTAGTGATTGCTCTAGTATTGAGTCCTCTATCGGGCTTCCTTTTTATGAATTCCTTTAGGGGAGGTGGGCATAGACCATTTAGGGTCTTATATATGATACTGACCTGTTTAAATACCTTAAAATTAGCGAAACTCAAAAAACATCACACTCATGTCACTACGTCGTCACACTCATGTTAGCGTGACTCAGCCGCCCATAACCATATAAGGTGTTCCCAATGCAGCTATGCCCAAATATGGAGTGTGTTGTCTAACCTAATGTGTCATCATGGCATCAGGTGCAAACAAATCAGTCAGCTCCATATATAGGCACAAACAGGGGAATTCCCAATTGCCCATAGATGGGTATATACAGCGTGACGGTCACTTTTTACATACTGTACATTTCGTCTATACGGACATTCTCACACACTGACTCAGGGCAGGCATCTGTGCAACCCTCTCTGCTCCTGTGTTGAGATAGTGTGCACTTGTCTTGTACAGTATGATGTGTGCCGTTATTACAAACAGCAGTATATGTTAGGCTATAAACAAACCACAAGTACACACTGGAGACAGACCTACAGTACACACACACACACATGTACACACGCATGATCACAAACAGGAATGTGCCGATGCATCATCACAGCACCGACGACAGCCTCGAAGTGATTTTCATCTCATCTCACCACATCACTTCAGTGAAAACATGCCGCATGCAGACACACACACACACACACACACACACACACACACACACACACACACACACACACACACACAAACACGTGCACGCAGACACGTACAGCACTGCACACCTGTGCACACACAGACAGACGCCCTGTACACACAGACATGTTCAATATGTACTCACTGCACACATAATAATACTGCCACGCGCACCGCAAGCAAGCACACACACACACACACACACACACACACACACACACACACACACACACACACACACACACACACGCACACACAAAGACAACACGGAGAACGATGGCTTTTGTCTGCTCAACGCTGATGAAAAGCTACCCACTGCGAACTTCAATCACGCCTGAAAATGAGTTGGAGACGAGCGGTAACCCCGGCAGTGTCATTAAGCCTGCCTGTCAATCCCCTGGTGTGAGGAGGGGAGGATCAGGAGGGGCTCCGTGCCTAAACAGTCTGGACGAACCTGGAGACCCCAAGGTACCCGAGAGGCCCCTCCCCTCCCCTCCCCTCCCCTCCCCTCCCCTCGCCGCTCTGCGTGTGCGTCTGACACGGCTTATAATGAAGTAATGTGATTTACAGGATGCCCCCTGGATCCATGCACCACAACGCACTCCCCAAATCTCCACCGCTCAGACACAAAGGGATGTTGGTGCATATTCTAATGGCATGAGAACGGATGCCGTCACATGAGAGATGTTTGGCTGTTATCCCATCATGTGCGTTGCACACGCATGAGTGCACACACACGCACGGGCGCACGCACACACACATGCATGGAGTGTCTACCAGCATACAGATGCACGTACGCACACATTACCTACACGCAGAAATGAACACACATGTGTGTAAACACATACGCATACTACACTCGTGGGGACACGTTTTGAGCGTGTATTTTTCGGCTATTTTCCGGTTGCGTGACAATGGGGCTGTTAAGTCTGACATCATTTTGTAGGCAGAGGAGAACTTTTGCCCCCAGTGCCCGTGAATCTTTTTACTATTTTTACTATTTACAAATTTTTCTTCTCTTTGTTGTTGAAAGGAAAGTGGTAGAATTATACTTTAGTTGTTATTTTTGTCTCGGATCTGTTGAAATAGCAAGGGACAGATATTGATAATAAATCTGTTTACTTTGGAGGTCTGACTACAAAATGATGTCACGGCTTAAATGCCCCATGGCTTTCGACTAAGTACAAATTACAAATCAGGCATACCTCTAGCTGTAACCCTTAAGAAAAATCTCGGTGGCACCGAACAGCCGAATTAATGACGGTACCCCCTCACTCACCGAACCTCTGAATGATGTCATATTGTAGTTTAGACAGAGCTGAACCGAAATAAATTCGGCTCTAAAAGTGGAGTATGCATCGGCCCAAAGCCTGACATGTAAACGTCAAATCCTATGCCCAGCCCCCAACATCTTCCTAAATGTACCGCACGTCTAACTCGCCCGATATCTTTGAACCATAAAAACATTCATTTTTCTCTTGTGAGGAGAGGTCTAGTTTGCAAATACTACTAGGGCTGTCACAATCATTACATAATCGTCTAATCGCAATTATTTGACAAAATCACGATTATTTTTCATGATCGTCAATCGTTTCCATGTTGAAAAATGTTCATATATTGAAAAGAAAAATTCAAAAATAGCGATGACAAGCTAACAACGCGTCACGTTGTGAGCTTGTAGATCGGCTAACCCTAACCCACTATCAATGTTCTTTAACTATAACGTTTCAAATATGTCAGTAATATCTTTATATTTAGGTTATGTGTCATATCTGCCATGTGCAACTTCAAAGCCTAAAAGCCAAACAGAAATGTAATTGTCAACGACAAAAACACAATTAAATCATTAATCGCAATTATTTGAGTGACGAATAATCGTCATGTAAAATGTCATAATCGTGACAGCCCTAAATTCTACCATTATACTTGTGGGGAACATGTGGCACTCATAAGTATAGCAACACGCACGCACGCACGCACGCACGCACGCACGCACGCACGCACGCACGCACGCACGCACACACACACACACACACACACACACACACACACACACACACACACACACACACACACACACACACACACACACACACACACACACACACACACAACACACACACACACACACACACACACACACACACACACACACACACACAAGCGCACGCACACACACGCCCAGTGCAAGATAAGGCCCAGCGTGTTGCCAGAGCGCTGAGGCTGGTGTGATTGGCCTCTGTGGAGCCGGCGTTTCTCTCATCATTAACTCTTCAGACGATCACACACTCTAATCACGCTAAGCCTCCCTGAAAGCCAATGAAGTCCAAGAGACGTGCTCGCGCACAATTTCACACAGAGGCCCGGACTCATTATACCCACACACAAACAAACACACACACACACACACACACACACACACACACACACACATACACAGACAGACTACGCACACACAAACGCATCACATTTACACGCGCAAGTAAACACGCAAACAACACACAGTGTGAGGGACAGAGAGCGAGCCTGGCATGCAAACCAAAGCCATAACCTCACCAGCATGCATGCAGCGGCGGAAAAAAAAGTACTCACATTTATTAGAAGGGTACTGTCACCTAATGGGGGTTGAGGGGCAGATTACACTGTGACACGAGCTTCTCTGAAAACGGTCTGAAACAGTCTGAAGCTCATGTCACAGTGTAATCTGCCCCTCGCCCCCCAACAACAGCTGACCAGTACAGTAAGTAGTCATACAGTCAGGCTATACAGACAATTAATTTGATTGGCTTATAATCGCGCATCCCCACAATGACATCATAAAAATATGAACTTGTTTTTTAAGAAGACAGTACCCCTTTAGGTGACAGGCCCCCTTTAAGTAAAAGTATCAATACGGCAATGTAGACTGAGACACATCTTTAGAAATCAGATTTTGGAATGTGGGTCAAATCCGATGAACTAAAAATAAATTTTAGTTTTTTCTTCTTTTTGTTGTTATTCAGACTTGATAAAAGAAACAATGTGATTACAATCTGCATGGCCCAGGTCAAACGTCAGATCTGAGCTGCCAGTGTGGACATAAAACAGAATGCAGCGTCGAGAATTGGATCAAGAAGTTCCAAGCTCCAGTCATCCTTCTGTTATCAGCCACAGATGAACTGCTCCTCAGAGAGACGTAGCGAGATTCAGATGGAGTGGTGGAGGTTAGCAGGAGTCTGCGTGTGCATGCTTCCAAGTGCCTGTGCGTATGCGTGTGTATGCACGTGTGTGTTTAAAAGGGGGATGGTTTCTGTATTATGAGGGAACAAGGGGTCTTGGCGGAGCGAGGGGTCAGAGCATGGCTGCAAGCGTTTGATGTGTGCATTATATATAGCCTAGCGGCTGCTGCTGCTGCTGCTGCTGCTGCTGCTGCTGCTCACACGGGGATGATGTGGGAGACAGCATTTTTGCAGAGTGAGGAAACGCTGCTTAGGGGTGTAACGATACATTTTAATAGCGATTCGATACATATCACGATACATGGTTGACGATACGATACATGGACGATATTGGTTCATTCATGGCGATACGATACGATTCGATTCAATGATTTAAAATCGATATAGTAACTATTTAGCAAAGAAATACATCTGTGTGATAGGTGTGGATAGTGCAGGTTTTTAAGGGAAACATGTATTATTATGGATATAAATAAGTAAACACAGTGATTATCTGCCAAATACATGGCCATTGTATATGGACAAACCTGCACCTTGACATGAACCCAGAGATTACACACATTTATCGATAGACCAGTGTAGCTATGGAAAGGAAAAGTAATTAAACCCCTCCTTTTCATTTTTTCTTCTTAAAAATGCTAAATACAATGCACAAGTAGGTAGTATCGATACAATCGATTCTTTGCACTGCCGATTCGATACGATACAAAATAAAACGATACGATTCGATTTTAGCTGTTTTCATTTCGATCTACTTCGATTTTTTTTAAGTTAAAAACGTTATTTCGATACAGTTACTATATCGTTACACCCCTAACGCTGCTCTTTTGCAAGAGGCTCTTCCTGACACGGTGCCAACGATGTGGATTATACTGTAGCTGCTCCCCAGTTTGGCTAGGCTATAGAGTCTGCTAACAACCCCTATACATAACTCCCCCAGGTTCGTCCTCTCCCCTCCCAGTGGAAAGTAGGCCTAGGATTATTGACTGCTTTAACAATTGAAAAATAGCAGATATACAAGCTCACAGCGCGGCACCGAGTGCCGCGCTGCGAGCTTGTAGATCTGCTATTTTTGAAAAAAGTCTTGAAAATGTGTGCAAATCTTTGAATATATGTATTTTTAAAGCGAACGTTTGTAACTCAAATTTTCCTTCCGGGGGGTCCCTGGAACTAGATATTTTGAGATGGGGGTCCGTGGCCAAATATATATCATTTTGGAGGTCCTTCACATGAAACAGTCTGAACACCACTGACATGGAAACATAGGTTTCTCGCACACAATTTCACAATTTTTCAAAAATAGCAGATCTACAAGCTCGCAGCGCGGCACCGAGAGTGCCGCGCTGTGAGCTTGTATATCTGCTATTTTTCAATAGTTAACATTCATGGGGGGCCCGCAGTGAATCCTTGTACCCAGGGCCCAGAATTTGGTGTGACGCCCCCAGTTTGGCTAGGCTATAGCGTCTGCTAACAACCCCTATACATAACCCCTCCAGCTCCTCCCCCGCTCCCAGCGGTGGGAAAAAGTACTCACATTCGTTACTTAAGTAAAAGTACGAATACTACAATGCAGAAATACTCCGTTACCAAGTTGAAGTCTGGTATTCCGAATTTTACTTTGAGTAAAAGTACAAAAGTACTGGCATTTAAAATGTACCTAAAGTACCAAAAGTAAAAGTACTTGTGAAGCAGAAATCTTCCGTTTCGTGTTTTCAAAATGTGTGAATGATTTGAAAATAGCAGATCTACAAGCTCACAACGCATCGCGTCGTGACGCGACGCGTTGTGAGCTTGTAGATCGGCTATTTTCAAATAGCTGAAGTCTATGTAGGGCTGAAGTGATCAGTGTATGAAGTAACTAGTAACTAACGTTTTCAAATAAGTATATGTAGTAGAGTAATATACTCTACTACATATACAATCCTAATATACAATATTAGGATTTCAGATGTAGTGGAGTAGAAGTAGTATTGGAAATTGGAAATACAAAATTACAAATACCTCAAAATCGTACTTAAGTAAATGTACTTAGTTACTTTCCACCACTGCCCCCTCCCCTCCCCTTGCCCTCCCCTCCCCTCCCCTTGCCCTCTCTTCTCTCTGCCTCTTTGTCTTTCTCTTTCACTCTCTCTCTCCATCCCTTTCTCTCTTTCTCTCTCTCTTGCTCTCTCGCTCCCTTCTTCTTGTCTTTAGCTTTTGTCCCCTGCTACAGCAATGTCAGCATTCCTATCCCTGTGGCACAGCCTCCGCCCCCTCCTCCCTCTCTCTCTCCCTCTCCCTCCCTCTCTCTCTCTCTCTCTCTCTCTCTCCCTCTCTCTCTCTCTCTCTCTCCCTCTCTCTCTCTCTCTCCCTTTCTTGGACAGGAGCCGTGTGTGTGTGTGTGTGTGTGTGTGTGTGTGTGTGTGTGTGTGTGTGTGTGTGTGTGTGTGTGTGTGTGTGTGTGTGTGTGTGTGTGTGTGTGTAACGGGGAGGGAGGTGGAATGCGACTATGTGGAAAGCGCTCAGCAGAAGGCAATAAAAATGGGAGAGAAAATACGAGGCCTTGGACTGAGTGAAATGAAAGTGCTCCATCTTAGGAAGGGACGGACGGACGGACGGACGGACGGACGGACGGACGGACGGAGGCCTGCGTGGGTTTTTTTTTTTTTGCTCATTCGCAGCTTGACCCAGACGCTCTCACATCATGGTCACTCCACAGTCAGCCACGGAGGCCTGCGTGGGTTTTTTTTTTTTGCTCATTCGCTGCTTGACCCAGACGCTCTCACATCATGGTCACTCCACAGTCACGGTTGGCAACTCGGGTTTTCCCAGCCTTGCGTCAAGCTTCCCAGACATGATGACATAAAAACAGAGATATGCCGTCTGATCAAGATAGTGGGAAAAAATGTTCCGCTGGAGACTTTACGGATCTCTGCGACTGCCCCGTCTGACTGGGGACTTGTTCTCGCCACTGTCAACCTTTTCGTGGCTGTAGTAGTTGTTGTTGGTCCAGTCAGCTGAGCTAATTGCAGCCGTTGGCTTCAGCCGCGGGCAAATTGGGGCCACTGTAGCCTGGGGACCATGCACGTAAGAAAGCACACTTGCTCTTCCGGCGGTGACACACACACACGCACACACATCATCACGCACATGTATGCACAAGGCACAGGTACGCGCACCGAAAAATTAACTAGAGGGAGCGCACACAACGATCTGATAATACAAACCCATCTAACATATAATTTTCCGAATGTCTGTCTGTCTGAGTGTCTGTCTGAAACCGCGTTTCTCCTCAGTGGCTGGAGCAATTGATCTGAAATCGCATCACCATCAGCATATGAACACACCTGACATAACTGTGAAGCCCGTTTGTCACTTTCACAAATCGTATGCTGTATAATTGCATTTTTATGGTGTATCTATATCTATTTAGCCTACAGTACCTTTTGTGACCACACATGTTAAGGGAGGGGCGCTGTTGTTCAGGCCATGCACAATCACACACAAACCCACACACACACACACACACACACACACACACACACGGGGGGGGGGGGGGGAGTGTGTGTGTGTGCAGGCGGGCAGGCAGGCGGGCAGGCAGGCGGGCGGGCGGGGGGGGGGGGGGGTTGGTGGTTCTGGCCCTGTTACAGATGTTGTCCAAAATCATGCAGATCGGTACACAGTATCTCTGTAGCCGTTAAATGGAACGGGTATTTCTTACATTGATGCTCCTACATATTAGCATGCAAGCACTGCAAAAAAACCTACTCTAAATATAAGAAAAAAAATATGTTTTTGAGTATAAATCAACTAAAAACAAGTAAGATTATCTGCCAGTGGGGTAAGAAAATTTTTCCCGGTAAGATTTCTTGAAATAAGAAAATATATCAAGGCTTTAGGGAAGTCAGGGATTCTTAAAATAAGTTCATTAAACCCCATTCCAAGTAATTAATTAAGTCATATAAACTCAGAATTAGTTGGCAAACCTCTTCAAATAGGTTTTTCAGACTCATTCCAAGCAATATATTCAAGTCAAATAGACTCATAACTACCCGTTTAAGTCATAGAAACTCAAAATTAGTTGGCAAACTTCTTCAAATAAGATTTTCAGACTCATTCCAAGCACTAAATGTAAGTTAAATAAACTCGTAACTAGTCATTTAAGTCATAGAAACTCAAAATTAGTTGGCAAACCTCTTCAAATAAGTTGTTCAGACTCATTCCAAGCACTATATTTAAGTCAAAAAGACTGATAACTAGCCATTAAAGGTCTTGAAATCGGTGGTAAAATCCCCTTTCAAGCACAATACCAAGTCAAAGAGACTAATAACTAGCCATTAAAGGAGTAGTTCACCTCAAAATGAATTTTCTATTCGGGTCCCCATCCGGAATCAATGGGGTAAATTTACAATAATCGGATTTTGTCTTAGGAATGCAACAAATACAAACAAATATATTCTTGAACTCAAGTCTCCATGGCGTGAGTAAACAAAAGAAGAAAAGTCATTTTGGGGGTGAACTACTCCTTTAAAGGTCTTGAAATTTAAGTGTTAATCCCTTTCCAAAATACCCCAAAGCTACTCAAATAAGCGGTAAAAAGCAAATCCTGAAATGTAGTAAATAAATGAAGGCATAATGAATGTTCTCAAAATTTATTATAAAACAATTAAGTGTGAGAGTGTTACAGTAAATTGTTTACAGTAGTACATTTTTGAGTAAACACTGAGTGAATAGATTTACTAAGCACTTTTATTTCTGTCTCAGTTGAATTTACTATAGGGATAATCAAGGCACCCTGTTTCCTTCCAGCTCACCACGACCAAAGAAGCTGGGTATGTGTTTACTTTTCAGTAAACACATACTAAGCACTTATTTTTGTTGAATTTGCCATAGTCAGGGCACTCCCAGCACTTGACAATAAAGAGACCCAAACCAAACCAGAGATCAGTGTCACAATGTCTTTCTGTCCATCCGCCATGCATGCTGACACTACACCACCACAAGAGCCAGATGCTGAAACATGCCAGAAGTTGGAGATGACTGACGTCATTAAGACACCATGTACAGTGCAGCCACATCCAGCCTGAATCAGATCTGGGCCACATCCAGACTGGAATCCGATCGGTTTTAATGGTCACGTGTTGTTAATACAGATGAGATTCCAATCTGGATGTGGCCCAGATCTGATTCAGGCTGGATTTAAATTGGCTGACAACTGAATTTGCCAGAGTCAGGGCACTCCAAGCACTTGACAATGAAGTGCTCTTTACATTGTCATTACAGTATTACAGTGCTTACAGAGCAATTCAATTTTTAAACTTTGAATGGCTGCCAAGTCACTGAAGTCAGCCCGCATTTGGAGATGGCTGACGACCGACACTAAACAGTGCCCACATCAGATACTCCCACATGCGGAAACAGTTAACAAATTTAGAGATGACCGACATGACAGACGGACGGACAGAACATCTTAAGAGTATGTTCTGATCCTGGATAGGCCTAAATTTGGAGATTGCTGACTTAACACTGTAGATACGTACACTATAGAGATTACTACTTACAGAGCTTTCACATAAAACCACCAAAGCTTTAACAACATAAGGTACCAGAGCTTTAACATAATAGCGGCACTTTAACTAGCAAAAATAAAACTGCCAGAGCTTTTAACAACAAAAGGTACCAGAGCTTTAACATAATAGCAGCACTTTAACCCTTAAGTTCTGTTCAGATTCACTACACCTTCGTTCTGTTCGGGTCATTTTGACCCGGTGGATATTTGGTTTAAAAAAAAACAACACTAATATAATTTTTAACTTAACAAATCATCATGATACATTGACTTTGACTCAATACCAAACAATTCATATGACATATTTGGTAAATGTTTCCATTTCTGCTTTGCTATATCACATTAAACACTGAAAGAGCTAGGCGTTTTTACTAATTTAGCTGAAATCCATGTAAAAAAAACTACTTCATTTAATACTGGGCAATATTGCTCATGCTTATAGGAAGGGGGGGAGGGTTCGGAATGGGGCTTCGGAAGGGGGGTGTTAGAAGTGGGGGTGACTGTGTGTCTGTGTTTTGGCATAATACTGTGTATTTCTGTGCTTCCGGGTCAAAATGACCCGAACAGCACTTAAGGTTCAAAAAATATGAGGGGGGTGTAGCATGGGTGTAGTGCAAAAAATTTTTTTTTACATGTTCATCTCAGAAGAATCTTTAAGGCCAGTGAGTTTCAGGTGGAAACATTTTTAACTTCTACCTTTTTTTTCCAAATGAAAATGTAAAACGGGTCAAAATGACCCGAACAGCACTTAAGGGTTAACTTTACAAAAAATACAGGAGATCTTTGACACCCCCACAGTGAGAAATACAGTCACTAGCATGATTGCGATACTGCAAGCCAGTGAACATGGACAGAAGCACTGCTACCCGAAGAAACAAGGGCCAACACCTAAGCGAGGCGTCCCCAAGAAGAGACGTCGCCTCAACCTTTCTCCCAGTGATGACGAATCCAGTGGCTCAACCATCATTTTGTCCCAAACCACTGAGACCTCTGGGGATTTTGGGGAGCCCAGCACCAGATGATGGACCTGATGGCCCTGTTGCATGCAAGTAGATTTGGCTATAGGCTAAGCCTTTTTACACCAGGTACCACCTCAGAAAATGTTTTTCCAAGTACCATCATAATAACTGATGTTAATATAGGTGTGTAGCACAGTTAAAACACAAATTCATTCATTTAAGGAGTTCTCTTTTTTTAAATATATTTCCAAGCTAATAATTTCACCAGGTCATTGGACAGATGCATCCACTAGGCCTGTGAACTGATGATATCTTCAATGTTGTCATGCTAATTTAAGCACAGAGCCTATTTCAGCCTATTGCTTGATCAGAATAACAACCTGTAGTATAATGTAAATATTTCACTCTGCTTCTATGATTTCTTTTTTGGGAGACTCCAAACCTATAACCATGATTTGTGTATTGTGTTCTCGATTTTAGCGGAGGAGAGTCAACTAGTGGAGGTTGACTGTCGAAGACAGCCGTGAAGCACAGGCCAGGCATTACAAGACGCTTCAGGAATTGCTAAAAAGGCCTAAACCAAACCAGAGTGACGTGGCACAACTGCTGGAGCTCGATGCCAGGAGGGCCTTCATAGACAGCGATGAAACACTGAACAAGGAAGACAGGCCTGCAAAGATCCTTAAAGCATATCCTTGCTTCAAGGATCTTAAACATGCAAGTGAAGTGATAGGTTTACATTATACTACAGGTTGTTATTTTGATCATGCAATAGGCTGCAATAGGGGCTCTGTGCTTAAATTGGCATGACAACATTGAAGATTTCATCAGTTCACAGGCTTATAATTTGAGCGGGTCAAATTATTGGCTTAGAAATATATCTAAAAACAATAACTCCTTGAATGAATGGATTTGTGTGTTAACTTGACATTACAGCACCTGGTATTGTACTTTACAAGCACCTCTACTTTACATCAACAAATAAAATAAATAAAAACAAATAAAAAATACAGCATCCGTTATTGCACTTCACTAGCACCTCACTACTTCCCATCAACAAAAGTCTTCCACTCTGCCAAGGCTTTTTGTAGGATGGAGTGGTGTCACGGTCATGTATGTCATCACATAATATTTCTGTCTGCACGACAGACAGGAGTGTAGCCACGCACTTGGGGTACGTGAGATGGAAGGTGTAGTAATAGCCAAGTAAATAGATCAGACCGTCAATCAGCAGCTCCTCTGGAAAGATGGTGATGGGAGTGTTCCCCACAGCAACCAAACAGCGGGGCCTATCCAGGATCAGGACGGGGCTCTGGAGGGGTCTCTTCTGGTGGTAGAGATTTGGGTCTTCAGATGGCTACAGCAAAACAAAGAAAAACAATATAGAAATGATTTCAGTAAACATAAATGGGCAACTGGCAAACCGACTTGTCACTTAATAACAGAAAACCGATATAGTATTGATTTCAGTATTTTTTTAAGTCCAATGTATTTGTAGTTAAGTTCATTTAAGTTAATAAACCTTGCATAAATGCATTAGAAAATACACTTCAGAATTCCAATAAAAATAAAAAAGAATAGCAGATATACAAGCATAAAACATACCACACGGACATGTTTTGAGCTTGTAGATCAGCTATTTTGTCTATTTGGTGTGACACTCCTACCTCAAGGATGTGGAGCAACGCTTCACTGGGTCCTCCCAGCTTCTTTGGTGGTGGGGAGCTGGAGGGAAACAGGGTGCCTTGATTCTCCCTACAGCAAATTCAACTGAGACAAAAATAAAAGTGCTTAGTAAATCTATTCACTCAGTGTTGTTTACTCAAAAATGTACTACTGTAAACAATTAAGGCGTTTAGCTGACGCTCTTAATCCAGAGCGACATACATTAAGCAAGGTCAATACATCAAACTCATTGTAATCTAAGAAAAAACTAAAGTAAACAAAAATGCAATCTAACTTATAGTTAAGGTTAAAGAGCAGGTGCTATGGGCTATGATGGAGTCTGAAGAGGTGAGTCTTCAGACCACGGCAGAACCTAGAGAGTGGGTCTGTAGTTCTAAGAGCAACAGGAAGATATTACACATTTTGGGTGCCAGAAGGGCGACTTGTCTAGGACGAGTGGATGAGAGCAAAATCACTTACCTCCATCCAAAGGAAGCTGTGCTTGCCTTGTTCCAGGCAGCGTAGAACTGGACCTGGCAGCAGAAGCTATCCCACCTCTTCTTGGCCTCAGTGAAGTTAGGGTTATCCTTTGCCAAGATCCGACGTAGCTCATCTTTAACCTAGAAAAAAAGTTAAAAAAAAACAACAAAAAAAACATTGAAACAACTGCTGTATGTAGAGGTAAAAGCAAAAAGAAATCCCAAGACTGAAATGTATTTTTGGACCCATGTCCCAATATGATTTGTCGTGTCGTGTGATTTTAATTGTAGCTTGTAGATCTTTTTTTTTTCTTTTCAAAGTTACATAATTATCTACCGTGGGGGAGGCTCTCTCCAATCCGACATGTCGCCACTCCGAAATTGGCTTCTTATTGTCGGAGTGGCAACACTCCCATGGGGGTTCAGGTTAGGGTTAGAGATAGGGTTAGTGTCGGAATGGAGACATGTCGGAAAGGAGACATGTCGGAGTGGTGGGATGTACTCCTACCGTGGGAGTGGAGAGAAGGAAGACGTTCTGGATCCAACAGGGCCAGATTTGTCTTGTGGATTCTCATTCTAAGTAAAGCAGATAAAACATTTACAAAGTGGTAAATAACTGACCCAATTTAAAACTCTGTCACTGATATTTGCCAAACAATGCAGTTATAATACCTCTGGGTGAATTGGAGCCCACAAGCGCTTTCTGTGGCCAAAGTCAGCCTGGCCTGGAAAAACCTCCATCAAATCCTCTTGGGTGAGGGTGCGTAGCATGTCTGCTTCTAATGTAAAGCAAAATGAACACATCAATAATATAATAACTATTAATTTACGGAATGTATGTCCATCTCTGTCTGCACTGAAACTAAACAGTGTCGTCACCATGGTAACAGCTGCATGATGAAACAATGTCCAAATATGGGCATTGACATGACACTGATATGTCTGGGTTCTCCACCATTAATTCTGAGACTCCTACACCCCTACATTTAATCAATCCCCCATATACTGTGCAAATCCCCAGGGGACTAGTTTATACCTAGTTTTGTGTTGTTTCAATACAGTATTTATCAATTTCTATTTTTATTTTTTTTGCTTAACTTCTTAGGCTTTTCTACCATTTTGAACAATATTTTTACCACTTTGAACAATATGTTTTTAAATACTTCAAATGGATAGCTACATTGACACATTGTGAGCTTGTAGATCAGCTATTTGAACCATTTAAAATGCTTTTCAAAATAGTAAAAAAAATATCCACCATGGTTTAAGTTACAATGGGATTGAATAGGAAGGGGCGTGTCTGATCAAATGAATATCAATATGTAAATAGGTGTAACTCAGAGTGAGGAGAACCTAAGTGAGTAGACCCTCATTGGCTTCTTTTTGACCATACTGTTATGGGGGTCCTAGAAATTAAAAAAAGTTGAGAAACACTTCACTATATTGAACAGAGCCTTCGATGTCATGCTCTGCATACTATGTTGAACAACTTGAAAACAGTCTGGGGTGTTCACAAAAGCATGGGTCGACAACAATTACCCACATTTGTTTATGAAAGTAAAATATCCTTTTAAGGTGGTCGCCAGCTAAATGGTCCAACATTGGCCAAGATGAAAGTAGCCAATCCACAAGCTTCAACTAAATGTAATGCCTCAAATCCTACAATTATAAGTGCTTTTTGGGGTGGGGGTCCTCAAATGTACCCGCAAGGGTCACATTTAGGTCTGTCATGCATTAATTTAATCAGCTGAATATCAACATACCTTGTAAAATGGATAGTGTGGTAGTTTCCAGCTTAACCATGATGCAGTACATGTTGTCACATATTGTACCTGGCAGACAGGGAGGGGGGGGTGAATTCACTGAAATGCTATGGCATCATTTAAAATGATCACATCAGGAGGGACCAATTGCAACTCTGACAACTTTACTGTTCTGTTATTCATCGTAAAAATAAAACGTTTTTTTATCATCATTGTTCTTTTATTGTTGTAGGTTAACCTGAAATCATAATAAACAGGCCCTCCACTTTGCATGATAACGTGGCAAAAGCCCTAATTTATAAAAATGAACCATACACAAGTTCAAAACACGGTGCAATTGCATGTTTAAGTACTTAGCAGCACGACGGTGCTGAACATAGCAGATCTAAAAGCTCTCCGTGCATAGCGTGGTCGGCTTTGTGAGCTTGTATAACACTGCAAGATCTGTTATTTTCAGCGTGCGACACCGTCGCCGTGCAAAATATAAATTAGGCTTTGTGGCTTGTGGCCTCGTCTTGTTGTTTTATGGCACTCAACATTCGTGTGCAAAGTAGAATATAATAGAATAATAGCTTACCGTGCGTGCGTTCGGTTCCACTCCAAGTCCACAGCTGTTAGCGTTAGCGACATAGGTTAGCGGTTGGGAGTTTGAAGAAGAAGATGATGATGATGATGAAGTCAAGCGGATGTGACGTTTTCAAATAGCCTATCTACGTGCGCTTAACGTGCGCTTACGTGCTTACGTCATAAGCCCTGTGGAAATAAGCCTAACATAATACATTAAAATAATGCCCAGGCTATTACAAAAAGAAAATGTATTGTTTATTTATGTCATTTCTGAATTGCGTTATTTGCTCCATATGACATTGATGACGTAATTGCACTGAAAAATTACCATTAAAGGAGTAGTTCACCCCCAAAATGATTGATTACTCACACCATGGAGACTCTAATTCATGTATATATATATATATATATATATATATATATATATATATATATATATATATATATATATAATAATTATTATTATTATTACCCATATATATATATATATATATATATATATATATATATATATATATATATATATATATATGGGTAATAATAATTATAATAATTATTATTATTACCCTTATCGCATTCCTAAGTCAATAATTTGATTATAATAAATGTAGGGGTAGGGGACCCAAAGACACTTTGGGTCCCCTACCGGAATCAATGGGGGCTTTAGGCTTTATTGGCTTAGGAATGTGACAAAAAAACAAAAAATACATTTCCATGAATTCACGTCTCCATGGGGTGAGTAATCAATAGAAAAAAAGTCATTTTGGGGGTGAACTACTCCTTTAAGAACCCAAAAGGAATGAGTGTGGTGTAATTAACCCGTTATGACTTGAGCCATACGACCTGGGCCTGATTCTACAAATGCCTTAGTTTTCAAACATTGTCATGCCAAGGTCCCCCAAAATGATGTATTTGAACACCACTTCGAGAGACATGTTATATTTAAAGGTTTGGCTGAGGTGGGATTTCTATATATTTGCTTTATTATTTACTTTATTCC